>NC_092348.1:52237125-52578610 GCF_963676685.1 Mytilus edulis | reverse complement strand
AATGGTCTGCACCATTTTTGCAAACCCAGGGGGTGGTCACCGGCACCGGATGACCACCCCCTGGATCCGCCTCTGCTGTACCAATTAAAACACAAGAAGTGTCATCAATTGGTAGTAGTTTGACCTCTCATAATGGACAAAATGAGAGGTAATACCAGCCGTAAATCGGAATATTTAAGGCAGCAACCATTTGATTTTCTGGGGGGGGGGGGGGGGGGGGGGGGGGGGGGCTATGGTTTTTTTTTGAAAAAAAAGTTTGTTTCCAGGTTTTGGTGAAAAAAATAATTTGTTTTGGACCCTGAGTAAAAAAAACTGTTTGTTTCACCCTCAGCTGCCACTATATGTAATGCTAAAATTGAAAGAAAAAAATTGTCTTCGGTTTGTCGCTAAAAAAAAAGTTTGCACAGGAAAAAAAAAACCATAGCCCCCCCCCCCCCCCCCCCCCCCCCCCCCCCCCCCCCAGAAAATCAATGGTTGCTGCCTAAATTAAGATAGTCATGTAGTCCATGTATCCAATGACTATATTTAACAGCACTCTAAACATGCCCAAAATTGTCATGATTTACAATAAAAAGAAAATATTATCCTCCACACACATCAGGGGCGGATCCAGCCATTTTAAAAAGTGGGGTTCCCAACCAGGACAAAAGGGGGGAGGGTCCAACTATATGTCTCCATTCAAATGCATTGATCGTCCCAAAAAAGGGAGTACTGAACATCGGATGACAATTTCTTGCGGATCGTCCGACAAGCACTTGATTCAAAAAAAAAAAATTACACCTCTATACCTGAAAGTGAGGTTAATTATTAATGTACAGATATAATTTTTTTCTTGGACAAGTTAGCGCGTGGATGATAAATTAATTTATACAGGGAATTCAACCTCACCCTTAATGACTAATATATATTAGTCAATATTGTAGTGATAAAAATCAGTATACTCTGGATTATTGTTATATACGATATTGAATGAATGAATCTTTATTGCATTAGCAACAACATTGCTTTAGCATAATACATATATACATATATGACAAATATGACAGAATACAGAGAACAATTAAATAAATTAAATAATGCAGAGAAAACTTATGATAAAATGAATAATATAGTATACGTAACTGATAATTTGCAATCTTAGTTTCCATGCAGCTTTAAGATAATTACATAGATTTTTAGTTAAGCTTTTTGACCCAGCTTGTAACAGAAAAATAAGCTTTCGTGTATTTGGCCATGAACAATAATACTTTGGCAAAAAATGACATCTAAGTGTTCTATATGCAGGACAAATTAACACAAAATGATATTCATCTTCAATATTATTCATTTTACAACATCTACAAACACGATTGTCTCTAGGAATATTGTCATAGCGACCTGTTTCTAAATATAATTTCAAGCTTCCACTACGTAGTTTTGTAAGTATATTGGTATTAAAATCATATTGTAAACAATTCTCCAAACAAAAATCTAGTTTGAAACATTTATAGATATTTTACATTTACATATATATATGATTTTCATGCATTTGTATATCATTCTATTATACTATATTAATAATAGTGCAGTGCAAGTGCATGGTGGACACTCAGACAGAAAAGTCTCTTCTGTAATAATTCGATTTTTCTAATAGAATGGAGTTGAGTAGGAATTCGTATTTTCAGCAAAAAATCCTGCATGCAGAGTTATCGTTCCGTGAGATTGCAGTTGCGTAGCTAGACAAATGTTGAATCCCAATCGGCAGTGGGTCCAGGCAAAGCCCCCAGAAGCTCCTGGATTTCAGCGTTTTTTGAACCATGAATATGAACTCAAAATATTATGAATATTAAGGTGTAGTCAAAAGCATTTTTGTTTAAAAAAAAAGTCGGATAATTTTCTGAAAAAAAAGAAACTGTAAAAATCTAAAAAAAACCAGGATATTCAGTTCAGAGGGGTAAAAAAGTTATATCTACTGAGTGCAGACTAGTATTAAATCAAACAATATAATTGAAAACGTTCTTGAGATATTCTTCCGCATGCGTGTGCATAGATATTTTAGATGATTTTTAACTTATACGTATATAAACTTTTAGGAATTCTGGTCCTCGATGCTTTTCAACTTCGTACTTGATATTTGGCCTTTTTTTTTTTTTTTTTTTTTTTTTTAAACTTTTTTGGATTAGAGCGTCACTGATGAGGCTTTTGAAGACGAAACGCGCGTCTGGCGTATATACAAAATTTACCTGGTATCTATGATGAATTTATTTTATATACATACAACAAAACATTTTAATATTATTAATTTATCTTATTTAAAAAGTATTTGATAAGTATTCATTGAAGAAATGAACTTATAACAACGTAACAAGTGATAAGGAATGTTAGTTTGCACTGGATGATGTCTACGTATTCATCATGTTTATAGATCGGTTAAATACCCCAAAACGAATGTTACGTAATCAAAATCTAGGCTATAGCAAACATGATACTGGAATGCCCCCACGGACATCCGCTTTAAAAATCAGTTGAAAATCAGTTCTGCCTCACTACGTAATACTACCAAGGATTTGTATAGTAAGTACTACCAAGGACACCCTGTATAACCCGCACGAGGATAATTCTGTCGCTAGGATAGGACCAGAAATCCCAACGAGGATAGGACCAGAAATCCACTGATATATAGCATATTAATACCGTTTACCTACGCGAAAAAAAATAGTTCAAGAAGTGAAAGTAGGGGTCAGGAAATGTGACAATCCCTTGAATATCATGGAATGCACTACATTAAAGCACGGAACATATTAAATGTATATGCCAACAGTGTCATTTACATGAAACACATGGTATTTTGTTAGTTAAAGCTTACCACAGTATATAAATAGAAAATTGCTTTATGAAATAACAGTTTGGTTATCCAAGATCCCAGTAGATAGTGTGCTTTTGCTCCATGTTGAAGGTCTTAATGTGACTGAGATGAAGAAAAGCAATTCAAGACCTGTTTATAGTTAAATGAAATTACCCCTGCTCCTATCTGGGGCTCCTATATATTAAAACACACATACAGTCAATCACATGACATTGGGTTACCCCTGGTCCCCCATAGAAACTTACATACAAATATAACATTGGGTTACCCTTGGTCCCTATATTAACTTACATATAGACATAATTTACATATAGACATTGTATGGGTTACCGCTTGGTCCCCTATCAAAACTTACATAAAGACATAACATTCGGTTATTGACCCCTTGTCCTCTATAGAACCTGCATATAGAAATAAGGTTGGCTATCCCTGGTCCTCTATAGAACATGCATACAGAAATAATATTGGAATACCCCTGGTCCTCTAGAGCAACATACAGAAAAAAACATTTAGTAACCTCTGGTCCCCAAAAAAACATACATAAAGAAATAACATTGGGTTACCCCTGGTCCCCTTTAAACATACATAAGTCGTATAGACATAACATTGGGTAACTCCTTGGTCCACTATAGAACATGCATATATAAATAAATAACATTGGGCTATCCCTCTTCCACTATAAACCATGCATATAGAAATAACATTGGGGTACCCCTGGTCCCCTATAGAAACATACAAAGATCATATAGATGTCACATGGGGTTAACCTTGGTCCCCTTAAAAACATACATAAGTCGTAAAGTCATAACATTGGGTTTTCCCTGGTCCCCTACAAAAACTAACATATAGGCATAGCATTGCGTTACCCCCTGGTCCGTAATCATAATGGAATTACATAACATTTAGTTTCCCTGGTCCTCTTTCAAAAATTACATAAGTCGTATCTATAGACTTATCATTGGGTTACCCCTGGTCCCTATAGAAACTAACATATAGGCATAACATTGCGTTACCCCTGGTCCCATATAGAAACTAACATATAGGCATAACATTGCGTTACCCCTGGTCCCTATAGAAACTAACATATAGGCATAACATTGCGTTACCCCTGGTCCTCTATAGAGACTAACATATAGGCATAACATTGCGTTACCCCTGGTCCCCTATAGAAACTAACATATAGGCATAACATTGCGTTACCCCTGGTCCCTATAGAAACTAACATATAGGCATAACATTGCGTTACCTCTGGACCGTAATCATAATGGAATTTAATAATCCTAATTCGGATCTGTATCAAGCTTGAATGTAGTGTCCTTAAATATTGGATGGGGGTATTTCTTAGTTAGTTTACTCATATTTTTATGTAAATCTCTCATAATGCTAAATACTATCCATACTGGTCTGTGTCCACTCTTGTTATACACCTTGTCCCCATATACACAGTAATAACATTCGGTTACCCCTGGTCCCCCATATAAACTTACATACAGTAAGTACTGGTTTACTTGGGTCACCACCACCAGAGAGCCCGCTTTCAAGAAACCCATTCTTCGGTGATATTGGTTTACCCCTGGTCCCCAAAAGATACTAACATACAGTAATAACATTGGGTTACCCCTTGTCCCCCATATAAACTTACATACAGTTAACATTCGGTTATTCCTGGTCCCCTATATAAACTTATATACAGTAATTAACATTCGATTACCCCTGATCCCCCATATAAACTTACATACAGTAATAAATAATCAATTACCCCTGGTCCCCCATAGAAACTTACATACAGTAATAACATTTAGTTACCCCTGGTCCCCTATAGAAACTAATATTTTGGCATAACATTGCGTTACCGCTGTTTCTAAATAGAAACTTTCATATAGACAGAACATTGGGTTTTTCCTGGTCCCTTTAAAACTTACATTTTGACATAACATTGGGTTACCCCTTGGTAAACTATAGAACATGCATATAGAAATAACGTTGGGCTATCCCCGATCCTGTATAGAAAATGCTTATAGAAATAATTAGGGTATCCCTGGTCCCCTTGCCTCAAAAAGAAATATATAAGTCATAAAGACGTATTATTTGGTTACGCCTGGTCCCCAAGAGATACTTACATATAAGCTTTCATACAGTATTAACATTCAGTTAACCTTGGTCCCCAATAGATACTTACTTACAGTAATAACATTCGGTTACTTCTTGTCTCCAATATAAACTTACATACAGTAAGGCAACAACCATTTTCTTATCTGGGGGGCCTGGGATTTTCATTGTGTTCATAATTTTTTTTTCAGAACCTTCTTCCGACAAAATATTTTTTTTCTTATGAGAAGGAAAGCAAAATTTTTTTTCCTATAATGTGGAACAGAAATACAATTTTTTTTCTTCACAAAACCATAAAGTTAACATAAAATTCATTTTAATTTTTTAATTGATGTAAAATGTAAAGTGCATGGATCTGTCTATATCCTGGCATTGGCTGTTGTCTCAGTTGTTTTTTTTTAGCCCACTTTCTACATTATGATATTCTCGGAGTCCGTCATACAGGTATCCTTAAATTTTAATACTGCAATTGAAGTGGCCACCATTGCCATATGTAATGGCAAATAGTGAGTAGCTCCAACTTATAAAATCCACTGTTTCCAACTATGATAATTGACATTCCAAACAGAAAATACTACCAGTATACAAGTCTGTGTCATACACAATCAGGGCTATCTTAAAAGACTGCTTATGATACCATATCTATTCCTGTTATAAAATGACCATTTCATGTTTATAATAGTTGCAGTTTTAAGTATGGTCTTACAGTAGTAACATATATATGCGGGAGATTTGGAATTCTTATAAATATTTCTGGATCAAACACTATTATAGGAACATACAAAAAGTGATAAGGTATAAAGATCTATAAATAGAAATCTTAGCTTAATCTGTATAGTAGACAGATGTTTATAATCTGCCCGTTTTACTGTCTCGTCTGTTGTTAGTTTCACCATTCTCAAATTCAGCAGTGCAAAAAAAAATTTTCAAGCAGGTGACAGCATAAAAATTTTTTCAGCTTCAGTGCAAAATATAATTTTTTTTTCGGTCAGCTAGGCCATCAAAATATTTTTTTCAAAAGGTTGTTGCCTAATGACATTCGGTTACCCCTGGTCCCCAATATAAACTTACAATATACAGTTATAACATTTTGTTACACCTGCCAATATTTACTTACATACAGTAATAACATTGTTTTACCCCTTTTCTCCCATTTAAACTAAATATACAGTAATAAAATTGTTTTACCCCTGGTCCCCATATAAACTTACACACAGTTATACAATTGTTTTACACCTGGTCTCTCATAAAAACTTGCATACAGTAATAACATTGTTTTACCCTAGTCACCCATATAAACTTACATACAGTAATAACAGTCGGTTACCCCTGGTCCCCCATATAAACTTACATGTATACAGCAATAACATTGGGTAACCCCTGGTCCCCCATATAAACTATCATACAGTAATACCATTGGGTTACCCCCTGGTCCCCTATATAAACTTACATACAGTAATAACATTCGGTTACCCCTGGTCCCCATATAAACTTACATACAGTAATACCATTGGGTTACCCCCTGGTCCCCTATATAAACTTACATACAATAATAACATTCGGTTACCCCTGGTCCCCCATATAAACTTACATACAGTAATACCATTGGGTTACCCCCTGGTCCCCTATATAAACTTACATACAATAATAACATTCGGTTACCCCTGGTCCCCCATATAAACTTACATACAATAATAACATTCGGTTACCCCTGGTCCCCCATATAAACTTACATACAGCAATAACATTGGGTAACCCCTGGTCCCCCATATAAACTTACATACAGTAATACCAGTCGGTTACCCCTGGTCCCCCATATAAACTTACATGTATACAGCAATAACATTGGGTAACCCCTGGTCCCCCATATAAACTATCATACAGTAATACCATTGGGTTACCCCCTGGTCCCCCATATAAACTTACATACAATAATAACATTCGGTTACCCCTGGTCCCCCGTATCAACTTACATACAGCAATAACATTGGGTAACCCCTGGTCCCCCATATAAACTTACATACAGTAATACCATTGGGTTACCCCCTGGTCCCCTATATAAACTTACATACAATAATAACATTCGGTTACCCCTGGTCCCCCATATAAACTTACATACAATAATAACATTCGGTTACCCCTGGTCCCCCATATAAACTTACATACAGCAATAACATTGGGTAACCCCTGGTCCCCCATATAAACTTACAATCAGTAATACCATTGGGTAACCCCTGGTCCCCCATATAAACTTACATACAGTAATAACATTGGGTAACCCCTGGTCCCTCATATAAACTTACATACAGTAATACCATTGGGTTACCCCCTGGTCCCCTATATAAACATACATACAGTAATAACATTCGATTACCCCTGGTCCCCCATATAAACTTACATACAATAATAACATTCGGTTACCCCTGGTCCCCCATATAAACTTACATACAGCAATAACATTGGGTAACCCCTGGTCCCCCATATAAACTTACATACAGTAATACCATTGGGTTACCCCCTGGTCCCCTATATAAACTTACATACAATAATAACATTCGGTTACCCCTGGTCCCCCATATAAACTTACATACCATAATAACATTCGGTTACCCCTGGTCCCCCATATAAACTTACATACAGCAATAACATTGGGTAACCCCTGGTCCCCCATATAAACTTACAATCAGTAATACCATTGGGTAACCCCTAGTCCCCCATATAAACTTACATACAGCAATAACATTGGGTAACCCCTGGTCCCCCATATAAACTTACATACAGTAATACCATTGGGTTACCCCCTGGTCCCCTATATAAACATACATACAGTAATAACATTCGGTTACCCCTGGTCCCCATATAAACTTACATACAATAACATTTTAATACCTGGTAAGAATTGAATTTTCTTAGTAAATTGACTGTCGGTACCTCCTCAGAACAAGCCGTTATATAAAGTAAAAACAACTATACATTGTTCGAACAATTTTTGTTTAGAAAACAATTATGTCGGTACGTCATCAGAACCAGCTTTTATGTGCAGTAATAACAGCAATACATGTTCATTTTTTTTTAATTAATCCAATATCGTTACCTCCTCGGAACCATACTTTATTTACGGTAAAAACAGCAATACCTGATCCGGACTAAATTTTGACCTCCTTAGCACAAAAAAAATTAAAAAAAATAAATTATTATAACTTAATTTTCTAAGTAAACGTGTAGGTACCGCTGCTAAATTATCTAATTAAATTTTATATCGATACCTCATCCGGACCAACCTTAATTTACAAAAAAAAACCCAACATTTATACCTTACCAAAACCAAATTTTGTAAGTAAACTTTATGTCGGTACCTCCTCAGTATCAACCGTTATTCATAGTAAAAATAACCATACCTTGTCCGAAACAATATTTTCTCACTAAACTTTTTATGTCGGTTTCTCCTCAGAACCAAACTTTATTTGCAGTAAAAACAGAAATACCTGGTCAGAATTTAATTTCCTAATTAAACTGAATGCTGGTGTCCTATAGCCATTCTTCCCCCATGCCAGTTTTTTCCGGGCGAAAAACTGGACCGATCCAATAACATTGGGTTACCCCTGGTCCCCCATATAAACTTACATACAGCAATAACATTGGGTAACCCCTGGTCCCCCATATAAACTTACATACAGTAATACCATTGGGTTACCCCTGGTCCCCCATATAAACTTACATACAGCAATAACATTGGGTAACCCCTGGTCCCCCATATAAACTTACATACAGTAATACCATTGGGTTACCCCCTGGTCCCCTATATAAACATACATACAGTAATAACATTCGGTTACCCCTGGTCCCCATATAAACTTACATACAATAATAACATTCGGTTACCCCTGGTCCCCCATATAAACTTACATACAGCAATAACATTGGGTAACCCCTGGTCCCCCATATAAACTTACATACAGTAATACCATTGGGTTACCCCTGGTCCCCCATATAAACTTACATACAGCAATAACATTGGGTAACCCCTGGTCCCCCACATAACATGAATGATTACTACGCATTTGCCGGTACTATTTCTGCGGGATTTCTGGTCCTATCCTAGCGACAGAATTATCCTCGTGCGTATAACCCCGATACAGATGAAACCGGACGTTGACGCGTTCCGGAATCGAACACATCGTGTAACACTGAGTTCAGACAGTAAGAAATAAATACTTTTAAAGAAAATCCAATATCTATTTTTCAGATATTTTGCTCCAATATATTCTTTGCCATAATACTCATTAGTTACTAAAAGGTTTCTCAAATATGTGGAATTTTTATATACAAACATCAAATAACGCACGACGATATCAATGATAAAACGGGCTTGGTATTTTTAAATATTCAAAATTTTATGTTTCTTGTACCTCATAGTTTTTATAACATAAATTTTTGAAAATTTCATAGTTAAAATTAACAAACTTATAAAGGTCGTATGTTTGTGTTGTGTCTAGAAACAAAAAAATACACGTTTTAAAGTGTCTTTATTTTCATGTTGTGTACGCTTCGTTGTCATTACACCTTTTTATACTGTACACAATATTGCGTTTGTCAATGAATTTTGCGTGTATGAAATAATGCTTTTATATGATTATAACCAATATGCATGTTTTAAAAAAAAAAAATTTACAACCATAACATGCAGACAGCAACCCATAATATCCGTTGTATTGTCGAATAATTACATTAGATGTATGTTTCATTATGATACTTTATTCTGATTGGCTAACTGCACATCATGTGTTATTCCGTAAGCAATTGCATTGCTCAATAAAACTTTTCATTCATGATAACACGTGGGCCCACAGTAAAGTGCACAGGTGAATTAAAAAAAAAACAATAATAAAATTCGTGTTTTCATGATCATTGCTAAAAAAATGTAATTATAAGTATTGAATGCTTCCGCGCTTCATACAAAATGTACTTCGGTCAACGCTTTTACACCCCAATGAAGTTACAAAAAGAAGCATTCAATTCTTAAAACACTCTTGGAGGTATTTTGTACATGTAAAAAAAAATCCTTATGTATACGAAAGTTGAATTGGTAGAAATACATTAACTCGACAGATGCAAATATGACTAAGCATACAGATACGACACGTCCGAATATCTAATTTGATAGCATTTTAGAAAATATTTACCATACGACAGTCAATGTACGGTTAGGGGTGGGTTAGGTGCCCGCTTACATGTTTAATCCCGCAATATTCTGTATGTGCCTATCTAAAGCCAGGAGCTTGTTATCAGTGGTTATATATTTTTTTGTGTGTCCACTATTTTGTGCAAAAACTAGGCTGTTAGTTTTCTCTTATGAATTGTTTTACATTTGTCATTTCTGTGTGATTTTTTAGCTGACTATGCGGTTTGGGCTTTGTTCATTGTTGAAGGCCGTACGGGGACCTATAGTTGTTCATTTTTGTGTCGTCTGGTCTCTTGCGAAGAGTTGTTTCAATACCACATCTTCTTTTTGATGTAGACGGCAATCAAAAACAATTAATGGATTATAGGCTTTTGGCCTGACTCTCAGAGGCGGGTCCAAGGAGGTCATAGATTACAATAGAGTTACATTCAGGCTAGATAATATGTGTATACAATGAACATGTAACTTATAGCCGTCAATAGTAATACAGTTTCTTTAATGTAAAGATATAAAGATGAAGAGATACTTCTTTATATTAACTGAATTGCTTTCTTCGATTAAGTTTTTTTTTTTTTTTTTTAATTTTTTAGGTATAAAGATTATGCTTAGTTTCCTAGAACATTACAGTCTTTCTACTGTGATGCCAAAATCTACATGATTGGTAATTCTGGTACCACTAAGCACCTTAAAGTCTATACCCACCCATATACATTTCATTTAAATTTTGACTTATTTCGGAGAAGACCAAAAGGACCATATTTATATTCCCCAGTTACCTTTGGCGTCATCGGTAAATTATGCAATTGAGTAAAGCATCAATCATCAACTATCAACCTGACCTTAGACATTTGCTTTGTTTCTTCATGTCTTAATAGTTATCAATAAAAAATTGAAACGTTTCACAGTTGATACTTAACAATTTCTGGACCCCTTTATTTGTTAATGACACGCGTACAAGATAAGAACAAAGTAGCAACACATACTACATGTAGGTCCTGGAAGGAGGCCCTCCGGAATTACGTCAGGGAAGTTTGGACTACCACTGGATAAAATGAGAATAAGGACACAAATGTTGCCTTTCAACAGGTCATTTATGGACCTCTCAAAAAGTTTTTCAAGGGTTCGTAAAGTACACGAGACATTGGATCGTATATTCCCATTCGACCTTTGTCGATATTTCTTTTATACTTCTTTCTTATTATTAAATGATATGAGCAAATAAGCCCTAATACGGATAAATCAGCATATGTGTGCAATACTAAAAACGTTTCACTGCCGATATAAATCAAGATTTAATATTGCTCTTCGAACAGGGCCAATACGGAAAAAAACAGGGCCAATACAGAAAAAAGCGGGAAAAAAGCCGTATTATACAGGACTTTCACTTCCGGTTTTCAATTTTATTACGCCATTACTTAACTCTGGAAGTATCGTTATGCATAAAAACATTTGTATAATATTTTTTAAATTAAAGTCATAAAATAAACAGGTTAAATGATGTGCAATGTTTTGTAATGTCTTAAAGTTTTGAAACGGAAAAAACGAGGGCCAATACGGAAAAAAGCGGGAAAAAAGCTGTATTGGCCCATGGGCTAATACGGGACGTTCACTTCCGGTTTTTAATTCTCTTATAATCATTTAATAAAAGTGTTATGAACTGGCCAATACAGAAACAGCCAGTAAATAACACTATACTATTAGTCAGACCGTACGCGTACGGTCCGACCGTATGAGTATTTTGAAAAAGTACGCGGCATACGGCCCAGACCGTACGCGTACGGTCCAAATATTCATACGGTCTGGAACATATTCACTGACTAATACTTTAGATACATGATTTACCTCTTAGTTTTAATTCGCTTTGAAATAACTATCAGTTACTACAATTACTCCTTTGTCGATATTTTATGTATATGGTTTTTGTGCCTTGTACCGACATTTTGAGTTGAGACAATTGCAACTGTACAGGTTTTTTTAAATGTTTTTTATAAGTTGTGCTGTTACACCAGTGTCCCAGTTTAAGGGGAGGGTTGGGGCTCACATGTTTAATCCCGCCGCATTTTTGTCGTGTCGGTCCTACGGCATGGGCCTGTATAACATAGGTTATATAGATCTGTCATATTTTTATTTTCTTTGATAAATAATAAATCAGTTATAAATAAATAACCGTTAGTTTTCTCGTTTTGTTTTTTACATTTTTTTATATTGGTGTCTTTTATAGCCGACTATATGGTAAAGGTTTTCCTCACTGTTAAATGTTGTACATTGGACTATAATAATTGCTTTATCCACCCACTTCATTTAAACTTTGGTGGAAAGTTGTATCACTGGCCATCACACCACATCTAAAAAGCTTTATATGTAAAAAAAAAAACACAACAAAAACACCCATAGATAAAGCAGTTGGAATGCTATCTAAGGCATTCGGCAAACTAAGTTCAACGAGCTCCTGTGTCTGCTTTCGTCTATGCGAATTTGGACCAACATCAGCATTTGGAAGAGCCTCAAATTGTGAAAAGGAAGTCATTAATGTTTTAATGACTGTTCTATACTTTTTGAAACTTTATTTCCCCTGGAATATATTTATTAACTGTTCATTTCATCTGGAATAACGTTGAAAGTCCCAATTTTCAATAGAAACATTCCTATCAGATGTACGCTGGTTAAACACTGCAATTTTGGCTTTGGGTGACTGGTGATTTAAGATCAACTATTTTGACTAATTTAACGGATAAACATTCACAATACAATACAGAAAAAAGGGTCGCCGACATCATCTCGAATACCTTGACAAGAAAGTGATTTGTGACGGTTTTTGTCAACGAACTGTACAGTGATTTTTTTAAAACGCACAACGAACGCGACACATTTAATGGAACGAACAATACAGTAAGAGAAAACTTATTTACTATATATATATATGATATTGCGTTTATCCTCAGTTCTAGGGAACATTTGAAGGCACGTAGTAATTCAAAGTATAGTTATTTGTTATTGCTTAAGGTATTATTACGCAAAGGTGTATGCACGAAAAGATATTCAGCATTGTTTATCTCATAAAACGTATGAAATTGCACCATGTCTGTGCGTTTTGCATCTAGCAGTTTTATCAAACGTTCTATGCAATATCTAAAACTAACAACAATTGTATAATTGAATAAATAAACTAGCATGCACATTGACATATTTATATACTCAAATAAGTTCTAGAGAGGCATTCGAAATTGTTGTCATCTTAAATATTGTCCTGATTATCGCTTCGAACGCGTCAACGTCCGCTTCATCAAATACTAATAAGTCATCTGAGTCATAGGGTTCTTTATTCATCAATTGTACATCACATGCATTCATCTTACAATTACATACACTAACCCTGGAATAACAAATAAACACTGGTAAAGATAATACAATAAACGATACAATTCAATATCTAAAAGTACTGTCCATTACACTTTTATTATCATTTAAGGTTTATGTACCCTTCTGTAGCCATTTTTGTACGAATTTTTCAAACCTCAATTGTATCAAACTAAAGATATAATAAATAATAGAGATAGGTCATTTAGTACATGTTCCAAGGAGAAACTTGATGCAAAGCATTATTTTTACTGTTTCATTGCATTTGATAGAAAAAGAGGACTTTGTGGCAAATAAATCAAGATTTTTATAGAAAATCCACAGCCTTTAATACAGAGATTTTTGTTATAAAATTTGAAACATAAATTACTCACTTGATTTTCTATGATGTGCTAGTGTTTATTTTTTACAAAAAGTTCTAAGTAACCTGTAAATTCCAAAACACCTCGTGATGAGTCACTAAAGTCGAGCGCACCCTAAAAGGTGTACTTGATTTTGGCCATATCTATACTTGTCTTAACCAATAACTACATTTATAAACTTGTTTTAAGGAAATCAATGCTAGCACTGCATGCAATAATCCTATATCTATCAGTCATCAAATTGCCAAATATGAGAGTACAAGGATAAAGGTTGTGGATTTTCTATAAAAAGTTCTCTTTTTCTATTAAATGCAATGGAACAGTAAAAAATAATGCTTTGCATCAAGTTTCCCCTTGGAATATGTACAAAATGGCCTATCTCTATTATTCATAATATCTGTAGTTTTGATACAATTGAAGTTTGAAAAGTTCGTACAAAAATGGCTACAGAAGGCCGGTACATAAACCTTAAGTTCACATGGTCTTACATAGTTAAAACATCCTATATTTTAACCTTTAAACTTCATAACAGTTCTTGTCAACACAAATGGAAGTTTTTAACGACCTTGACTGGCTATACAGCCCTTGCAAGGTCGGCCCTGACTTGCGCCTTTTTGGGCATTGTACAGTTCTTGTATATATATGGAAGTGTTAAACGACCTAGACTAGCTTTTCAGCCCTCGCACGGTCGGCTCGGTGCCGGAAGGCGTTTCAAGTCAGTGGTGAGCTTTATCATATTTTGATGCCGTGGGTCAGGAACAGGTAGTAGAGGACGCCATATGTAGGCCGCCATCTTGGTTTTGGTGAGTTGTTTTATTTTTGTTGACTATTTTGATGTTTCTTTTACTTCACAACGGCTGCTTACGGGGCCAGTTTGGTCAGCTTGGCCGCCCGCTAACCTCGATGATGGAGTACTGGTAGATGAGACTCGGACGTAGTATTATTGATGACAGAAAGCGTTATCAGGACCAAAGCCGCGAGGCAGTGAAATGAAGGTAAATCACCCAACACCTAGAATACAGCCCTCGGACGTTAATCGGCATAAAACTCCCCCATGATACAATGGGTTTTGGAGTGCATGTTAACGCGGATACGCCTACTACTACGACTACTGAACGGCTTGGATTGGTTTCTGTCATCTAAAGTAGTAAGTCGTTGATCATCTAACTGTAAACCGTCATCGAAGATAGCGGGTCAAGGAGGGCTGGCCCAGCACGTCCGTTCAGCTGTAATGACTGAGACGTGACTGAATCGATATGAATGTGATGGATTGGATTGATTCTTGTATATATATGGAAGTGTTTAACGACCTTGACTGGCTTTTCAGCCCTCGCACGGTCGGCTCAGTGCCGGAAGGCGTTTGGTGAGCTTTAACATATTTTATGCCGTGGGTCAGGAATAGTTAGTGGAGGACGCCATATGTAGGCCGCCAGCTTGGTTTTGGTGAGTTGATTTTCTTTTGTTGACTATTTTGATGTTTCTATTTCTTCACAACGGCTGCTTTCAGGGCCAGTTTGGTCAGCTTGGCAGCCCGCTAACCTCGATGAAGGAGTACCAGTAGATGAGTCTCGGACGTAGTATTATAGATGTGTTTGCGCATGCGCGAAAGGAATCATCTACCTTGAAGAACTCCGATAAAAATTGTATCAAAAACAGATTTTGAAGTGTGACCAAACCACAAAACTCATCAGATATTATATATTTATTACTTATATATATTTATTCATTCAAATATTCATTTGATGTCCTTTTAAACGTCAAAAACGGGGGAGGCGTATTCATTGCAGTACATGATAAATTCACTACTACCGCAGTCGACAACAGTGAAAATAATTGCGAACTACAATGGACAGAAATTCAAACAAATACCAAATCCGTCATAATAGGTTCCTACTACCGTCCACCAAATGCAAGCATAGACGCACTTCATAACCTGAAAACATCAGTACTAAATGTGAGTGAAAACAGCAAAAATAAACCTATTATACTTGCAGGAGATTTCAACCTTCCTCATATTGACTGGAATAACAACACGGTCAAATCAGGAAAACCACAAGTAAAACACCACCAAGAACTTCTTGAATTCATTGAAGAATTTGGCATGGAACAACTACAACTAAAACCAAGCCGGGAAAACAACATCCTTGATTTCTTTCTAACAAACCATCCAAGTCTTGTAAAGTCATGTAACACACTACCTGGAATATCAGATCACAACATGATTGTTCTTGATACAGATTTAAAACCACAATATAATAAACCAAAATCAAGGGAAATATACGTTTTACGGTTTACAAGAAAGCAAAATGGGAGGAGATTAAAGCTGACATTATAAAATTTGGCGCTGACATCATCAATAGTAGCATGTACACCTCTGTTGAAGAAAGGTGGACCAACCTTAAAAACGGTATAGAAACAACACTCAATCTTAATGTACCAAGGAAAATAACAAATAAGAGACATAATCTACTTTGGCTATCAAACAGCGTAAAAAAGAAAATTAGGAGAAAACACAAACTGTTTCAGAAAGCTAAACATACAGGAAAGCCAGATGACTGGACAAAATTTAAACAACATAAAAGAGCTACACAGAAAGCTCAGTGAAAATCTATACCTAGGTGTAATCATTAGCGATAATTTGAAATGGTCATCTCACATTAGGCAGCAACCATTTGATTTTCTGGGGGGGCTATGGTTTTTTTTGGAAAAAAAAGTTTGTTTCCATTTTTTGGAGAAAAAAATAATTTGTTTTTGATTCTGAGAAAAAAAATTTGTTTGTTTCACCCTCAGCTGCCAATATATGTAATGCTAAAATTGAAAGAAAAAAAAACCCATGCCCCATCCCCCCCCCCCCCCCAGAAAATCAAATGGTTGCTGCCTTATCAGAATGAATCTTAAACATTGCAACAAATATTTTAAGGAAACCACCTACATCTCGCTTGTTCGCTCAGTATTAGATTACTCAGGCACTGTATGGGACCCATATCTACAAAAAGACATAAACCGCATAGAGAACATACAAAGACGAGCAGCTAGATTCGTTTTCAAAGACTATAGACGCACGAGTAGTGTCACCTCCATGATGAAGGACCTTGGATGGAAACCTCTTCTGAAAAGAAGACGCGAACAACGACTGGTACTACTGTACAAAATAGTGAACGACCTGGTAGCCATCCCCACTGAACATCACATAGAATTTAATACTAGACCATCCAAAACTTCAAACGTCAAACAAATTATCTCTTATCAGCAAATACTGGCATATATAAGCATTCATTTTTTCCACAAACTATCATCGACTGGAACTTACTACCAAATACTGCCGTGAACTGTAAAACTGTGGAAAGTTTTAAGGCAGTTATATCGCGAGACTAGTTACATCAGTGGCGCACACACACTTCCTGGATAAGTTTTACTCAGTATTTTGAGTTCATTTCCAGTACTATACAAATACAGATACAGATACAGAAGCGTTATCAGGACCAAAGCCGAGAGGCAGTGAAATGAAGTTAATAACCCAACACCTAGGATACAGCCCTCGGACGTTAATCGGAATAACACTCCCCCATGATACAATAGGTTTTGGAGTGCATGTTAACGCGGGTACGCCTACTACTACGTCTACTGTACGGCTTGGATTGGTTTCTGTCATCTAAAGTAGTAAGTCGTTGATCATCTAACTATAAATAAATTTGGTGTATTTACTGTCTTCTGATTGGTTAAAAGAATTAGCTTTATTTTCAATGTTATTAATTTTTATGGCGACACGCCCACTCTAACGGTGTGTATTTATACGCAAACATCTGTGTACGTTGTTATTCGTATTAAAATATATCTTTGAGTCTTTTTTTGATAGAAATTTATTTATAATGAATGGCAATAATTTATTTTGAATTTATTGAACCATAAAACTAATTTTTGACTCTTTACATTAAACAGCCATTCATCATTGGGATTGTGACGTCAAGCAAAATGGAAGGTTGGAAAAAAAATCGGCTTCACCTCGGCAGTAGTTTTTAGACGAAAAAGTGTCCAGACACAATATAAATCAGGGAAAAAAGTTACAACAGAAAGGATGATATATTCGCTTATTTCTGGTAGGACATTTATTGCACTCTTAGCTAATTTTCATAGAAAAAAATGAATAGAACATAAATCTCTACATCGTTGAATTTGTATGGACTGCAGTATCTAGGAAACAGAACGTCACAAATTAACTTTTAATTGTTGCGTAGTTAGCAACTATTGTTCTAAAAATGGCGACGTCCATATCTCTTCAAAGTGAACAAACATTAATTGCAAATGAAACTATTGCACAAGATTATTCATTAAATAAACAAAGATCTCTTCAAAAAAAACTTGATGCAACCCAAAATGAGCATTTTCGATACAATCTAACAGGCGGTGGACTTAGAATATGGTTAAGCGCTAGCTGCTATGAATCATTTAGATGGGCACTAAATACTTTTTATGATAACAAAAGAAAAGAAAATGAAGGAAACATCATATACAAAAAGGTATTTGATAAATCAGAAACTGTCAATGTTGAAGATCAATATAAAATAAAATGTGAAGGATTTGATACACGAGGCCGAAATATAAAACTTAGTTGTTTTTCTATAAATATGTACCATACAACTTCGTCCTTACTGGTAAATGGAAAAAAGTTACTTGTGTTCATCAATGATCATCTTCCAGAAGTACTTATAATAACTGTATGGAAAACTATCAAATCAATGGAAAACCAGTTGATCTGAATATGCTTAATAAATGCATTTATGACATGATTTCTGTAAACTTTCCGGAACAGGAAAATCATTCAAATTCAACCAAGACAAATGAAAAATCATGTGAAAACATTGAACATTCGCAAGCTAAATCTATTATGTCTATTACATGTACATCTAATACATGTTCAAACACGGAAAATAAGAATATCAATGAAGAAAATTCTGAGATATCAACCAAAGATATCAGTAACATAAAAAAGAAAGAAGATATAAAAGAAATTCACTCCGATACAGTACGCCAACCATTACAGAATGTTAATGAATTGTTACATGCACGTGAAAATATCACGCAAGATGAAAATTCTGTCAAATCACTTTTACATCAACTATTAGATAAAACCGACAGTTTATTTGAACTCGTTAAATCAATAGACAAACAATGTATAGAAGACAAACAAGATTTCCAAAATAAGATCGATCAAGTCAACGATAGGATTACCGCTTTTTCAAAAAAAATGTGTACTATTGACGAACACCAAACACAACATTTATATGACATTGAAAACAGTGTCAAGTTGGTTAAAGTTGACCAGGACAAAAATCTTAGTCACGTTCATAACAAAATACAAAGCCTCGCCGATAGAGTAAAAGATTTACCAAGCCGTACACAGTACAACGCCAAAAACTTTGAAGTGGAAAAATCAAATGAAAATATAGATTATCGTAGTGTTAACTGCAACACAGCCAATACATCAAAGACATATATAGATCAATCACATACAACAATAAGAAACTCTCAAATATTTCCAGACGAACGGAAAGAAAAAACATTGATAATAGGAAGTTCCATAATTAAAGGCATCGATGCAAACAAAGTTGGAAAAGATGTTCACATACGAACAAATAGAGGCGCAACAGTACCAACATTAACAGAAAAGATTAAAAAATCTAATATACAACATTACAAAAGTATTATTTTAGTTGTTGGTGGAAATGATGCCTCGTCAAGGATACATCCAGAAGCTTTCAAAGAAAAATATGATGATATGATAAAAACTGTCAAATCGATAAACCCAGGCATAAACATTGCTGTATCTGAGATTTGTCCAAGACGGAATGTTGATACAGAAATTTATAATGCAATATTACACAGGGTTTCTACTGAACATAAGTTAAAAATCATCAAACAAACAGATGCTTTTGTCTCCAGAGCGGCGATCTCGTTTCTTCTTACTACCACCGTGATGGAATACACCTCACTAATCAGGGTACAATTCTTTAACTTAGAAACATAAACAAAGTTGTAAACATTTTCAACCAAACAACTATTTCTCAGTCCAATAATGAAAGTAATGATCAGCATGGTAAAAGACAAACCATTGCAAATACATTCAATGGTATCTGCTTTAATTGTGGCTTTTATGGTCATCATTGTAAAGACTGTCACACACTTTAGGATAAATCTGATGTATTTCAATTTGTAGACAAAGTATCAAATCATAGTAAATCATTACTACTTCATAACAATTTCGATATACTTCTTAATTTATGTCCAAATTGTAATACATCAAAATGTATATGTACTCAAAAATGTATGTCTGTAGCTGAGAATTTTAAAAACCAAAGTTCTACAGAAAATTGTCAAAAATCAGAAAATGGTAAATATGCTAATAGCCTCAGCTCAAAACCTAATTGTAATAGAAACAAACATTATCAAAAAAACTGTCTTAATCTAAAATGTAAAGGTTTCAATGCTGTATGCCTTAATGTTAGACATATTTTATCTAAATTTGACGAGTTAAAAAATATAATTACTATAAATAACAAATATTTAGATTTATTTGGATTAGTTGAAACATTATTAAAACCTGACATTAACAATGAACAATGTAAAGTGCCGGAATACAACATTTTCAGAAAAGATCGCCAGTGTAAGGATGGTGGTGGCCTATTGGTTTATGTCAAAGATTCTATTGCAGTTAAAAATCGTTCTGATTTATCCATTAATACATTAGAAACTTTATGGTTAGAGGTAGAATTTCCAAAATCTAAACCTTTCTTCATTTGTACTATTTATAGACCACCAAATTCCCCTCAGTCCTGGATAGATCTTTTTGAGGAAGAATTTAATGCAGCTCTTTCAGAAAACAAAGAGATAATTTTAATGGGGGACTTTAATATTGACTTGATTAAAATTGAGAATAAAAAATGGATCAATTTCATAAACAATTTTAATCTTCAACAACAAATTTGCACTGCAACACGTATTTGTGACAAATCTAAAACTCTAATTGATCATATTTACACTACTAATCCTGAAAATATTGTCCATTGTCATGTACCTTCATATGCTTTAAGTGACCACTATCCTGTATGCTTAAATAGAAAAATCAATATAAAGATGAAAAAAGAAAATCATATCGAAATAAAGTATAGGTGTTTCAAAAAATTTAATGAAGATGCCTTTTGTACAGACTTACATCAAACCCCTTTTCATATTGTTGAAATTGAAGATGATATTGATATTGCTGTCGACAAATGGTATGAACTTTTTAATCAAGTTATAAACAAGCATGCACCAATGAAAACTAAAAGAGTAAAAACATTTAAACAAGCCGAATGGTTTAATGAAGAAATTAAAAACTCCATTCATTATAGGAATATGTATCATTCAAAAAAAGATTGGATAAACTTTAAAAAGTGGCGTAATAAAACAACGTCGTTAATATTTAATGCAAAAAAGGAATATTACCAAAACGCCATAACTAGTTCCAAAAATAGTAAAGAACTTTGGAATCATATTAAAGAGTTAAATCCAAAAGAGGATAATATTTTTCCACCTAAAATGCAGTATGAAAATCAAACGGTTTATAACAACCAAGATATTGTAAATACTCCTAATGTTCATTTTTCATCCGTAGCTGAAAAACTTATTGGAAATAATACTTCAGATATGGATTTTTCTATGCTACAAAATTTTACTAGTGAAAAATTAAAGAAAACTGAAAATTTTCATTTAAAACTCATTTCCATTGGAGAGGTGTGTTCTCAACTAAAACATCTTAATATTAATAAATCCGCAGGTTTAGATGGAATAGGTCCCAAATTTTTAAAGCTAAGTGCAGAAATAATATCCCCATCACTAACTTTTTTAATAAACAAAAGTATAACTTCAAATCGTTTTCCGCAAAAATTAAAACTTGCAAGAGTAACTGCTATACATAAAGGAGGACCAAGAGATATTCCCTCAAATTATCGTCCAATTTCTATTTTGAATACCATATCTAAATTTTTCGAAAGACATGTATGTACAAAGTTATATGAATTCCTTAACAATAAAAAATTGTTACATATCGCCCAGTCAGGTTTCAGACAAGGTCATTCCTGCCAAACAGCGCTAACTAAACTAATTGACGAATGGTTAAAATATTTAGATAATGGAGAAATAGTTGGTACAGTGTTTTTAGATTTCAGTAAGGCTTTTGACCTTATAAACCATGCCATACTTCTAGAAAAGTTAAAATTTTATCATATCGGAAAACATATGATAGATTGGATAAAATCGTATTTGTCTGACAGACAACAAGAAGTCCAATACGCTAACATTAAATCTGATAAATCGTTTGTAAAGTATGGAGTGCCTCAAGGTTCTATTTTAGGTCCGCTGTTATTTTTTATATATATAAATGATTTACCACTTCATGTTAAACAATCCAATATGGATTTATATGCTGATGATTCAACATTGCATTTTCATGATAAAAACATTGAAAAAATAAACAGCATATTGCAAAATGATTTAAATGCTATACAATCTTGGTGTAACAATAACAGTATGAAAATCAATGCACAAAAAACTAAGTGTATGAAATTGGGTTCAAAACAAAAACTTAAACAACTATCAGAATTATGTATTACCGTCAACGAAACATGTATTGAGAATGTCCATTCTTTCAAATTACTTGGAATAGACATTGATGAAAATTTAAGCTGGGAAGATCATGTTGATCGTATATGTAAAATTATCTCGTCTAAAGTATCACTTTTATATAAAATTAAAGTATATTTGCCAATACACACAAGGCAACTATTTTATAATGCATATATTCTACCATATATAGACTATTGTAGTTCAGTTTGGGGAAATTTATTACAAAAAGATTCAGATAAAATCATAAAACTTCAAAAAAGAGTAGCAAGAATTATACTGGAATGCGATATTTCTATTCCATCTAATTTCATGTTTTCTTCTTTAAAATGGCTATCCTTTACCAAAAGAATAAAATACCAACAATCAATTCTAATGTATAAAATTGTAAATGGGCTAACACCTGATTACTTAGCAATACTAAATATTGATGATGTGCAACGCCACAACTTACGATCTGTCTCTAATAATGATCTTTTTGTTCCAAGACCAAATACAAATTTTTATAAAAAAATCTTTTCATTATTCTGCAACCAAAGTATGGAATAATTTACCACTCGAAATAAAAAAATGTCCTAATGTGGAATTATTCAAGAAACATAGTTATAATCATTTTCTTGAAAATTATATGCAAGTCAACTAATTTGTTTTCCTTTAACAAAACTATATCAAATATTGTCATTTATTACCCTTTGTATATTTCAATGATTGAATTGTGTATATACTAGTAATATATATTGTAAATTAATGTATGAATGTTAACTGTATGCATGTATTTTGTTTGAGGGCCTCAATGAAAATTAGACTATTTCTAATTGAGTTACCCTCTTTAAATAAAGAATTTATTATTATTATATTATTATTATTATTATTATGTAAACCCTCATCGAAGATAGCGGGTACAGGAATGCTGGCTGAGCACATCCGTTCACGGCTGTAATGACTGAGACGTGACTGTGGATTGAATAATTGATTCTTGTATATATGGAAGTGTTTAACGACCTTGACTGGCTATACAGCCCTCGCACGGTCGGCTCGGTGCCGGAAGGCGTTTGTTGAGCTTTAGCATATTTTATGCCGTGGGTCAGGTACAGGTAGTAGAGGATGCCATATGTAGGCCGCCATCTTGGTTTTGGTGAGTTGATTTTCTTTTGTTGACTATTTTTGTTGTTATTTCTTTACTAACGGCTGCTTTCAGGGCCAGTTTGGTCAGCTTGGCAGCCCGCTAACCTCGATGATGGAGTACTGCATGGTAGATGAATCTCGGACGTAGTATTATAGATGACAGGAAGCGTTATCAGGATCAAAGCCGTGAGCAGTGAAATGAAGGTCAATCATCCAACGCCTAGGATACAGCCCTCGGACGTTAATCGGCATATCACTCCCCATGATACAATGGTTTTGGAGTGCATGTTAACGCGGGTATGCCAACTATTACGTCTACTGAACGGCTTGGATTGGTTTCTGTCATCTAAAATAGTATGTCGTTGGTGTAAACCCTCAACGAAGATAACGGGTAAAGGAGAGCTGGACCAGCACGTCCGTTCAGCTGTATTGACTGAGACGTGACTTCGTGGACTGAATGATAGCTTTTTGTTATATATATGGAAGTGTTTAACGACCTTGACTGGCTATACAGCCCTCGCACGGTCGGCTCGGTGCCCGAAGGCGATTGATGAGCGTTTGAATAATTTCGGCCGTGGGTCAGGAACAGGTAGTAAGGACGCCGAATGGAGGCCGCCATCTTGGTTTTGGTGAGTTGATTTTGGTTTGTTTACTATTTTGGATTTTACTTCTTCACAACGGCTGCTTTCAGGGCCAGTTTGGTCAGCTTGGCAGCCCGCTAACCTCGATGAGTGGGTACTGGTAGATGAATGGTGGACGTAGTCCTAAAGATGACAGGAAGCGTTATCAGGACCAAAGCCGTGCGGCAGTGAAATGAAGGTCGTATCACCCAACACCTAGGATACAGCCCTCGGACGTTAATCGACATAACACTCCCCACGATACAATGGTTTTTGGGTGCATGTTAGCGCGGATACGCCAACTACTACGTCTATCTGTACGGCATGGATTGGGTTTTTTGTTGATCGATCCGACTGAATCCATATAAAGATTTTAATTTCTGTACAAACGGTATACGGTTGGAAAATATCAAAATGTAAATTTACAAACAAAAAACAATAACTACATACAAATTAACATTTCAGATAATTTGAGCTACGTATATAATGTCTTTTAATATAATATAAATGAATCATCATTTATCATCAATAAAAATATAAATATTTAACTTCATGTGAATCTAGCTTGAATGTTCATAATCAGGGAAGATAATCCCAGTGTAATATTTCCAAAGTGACAATGAAATATCTATCATAGTCAAGTTATACAGGTAAACATAAATAAAATACAAATGCAGTCAATTTAAACTTGTGGAACTGAGTTTGTACAATATTTAACATCAACAGCTACACTAGCAAACTTCTATCCTAGTGTCGATCCATGGATCTATGTCAATACATAATATCATGATCTGAAATCAATAATATAATTATAAGTACAAGATTCTATTAAACAAATAAATCTTTACAAAAAGGTATTTTCATTTATAAACAAATATAATATCATCTGACTTGTTTACATTTAAATCTCTACGTCATTATTGACAATATCATACCATAACATAGGTCAAGGTCACTGTTAAAATAAATCAAACTCACCCGTACAAATACACAAAAACTCTCAAAACGATCAAATCATATAATCATCTCTCAAACTAAAATCTCACACTCACTTGGACATTGGGGAAGCTTACTTTTATCTTGCATGTCTCAATGTAAATAAATGTAACTTACCAAAATATACTATATTTGTGGTTCCTGACTGAATATAAATGTATCCAATATCAATGATTCAATCCTTCTATGACAAGTAACTACACAAACTGGATACTAAATATTTAAACTATTTAAACTTTTGTAAACAAAGACCAAAATTGACCTGCCATTAATTTAAATTCCCTCTAATATATATAATACTACAAGACCACCAATGACCAATAACATAAGACCTACTCACAAGTAGATTGCAAACGAATCACCTACTTCAATAAATCATCTGCAATAGATATTTAGAATTAGTACATATAATATAATCAATTATTACATTGGTTGCAATGAATTACACTGATTTCCCAGTTAAATAAAAACCGATAATTTCACATGTGAAATAAACGTGGTTATTTCACTCTCTGACGTCATACAACAATAAGCATTGTCAAGACGTCGAATTGTCATTGCGTCGGAAAAAAATATAATTCCTTACATTTTCTACATTAATTTCATAAAAAAAAGGCATTTGCCAATGTAATAAAAAGAATAACTAATCGCCGTATTTGAATATCAAAAATAAGACAACTTGTGACCGAACGCCGCTCTCGTTTAATCAATGCGTCGTTCTGTCACGCGTTGTCTTATTTTTTATATTCAAATACGGCGATTAGTTATACTATAATGCATCCAGGGTAAATGGCAGAAAATCCACTCTACCACAGTAACCTAACAAAATAATACTTAGGGGGCCCGAGAAACTTTGAGTGATTAATAGATATAAGATTATGTGGTTTGATTGCCAATGAGACAACTCTCCATTGAATAGATAGGTTTTCATTGATTGGATGACATTGCTTACCCTATCCGTTCTTGTGATGGTGTTAAAAAGAACTAAATCACTGAACATGATATATTTGAACAAATCATTTGAGTACGGATAATTCTTAAATCTTGAACGTTGAATCTTGCGATATACACCCTAATTTCTTTACGAGTTGTTAAGACTGTTGTTTCTTCCAGTGATCTGACAATTTAAAATCCTTTCTGGTCTATCAGAAATGCTGCCAATTAAAATTGAATATTATCATGAGATTTATTGAAACCTGTGTAAGAAGTGTTGTTTCTGGTATTGTTTTCTTGATCACAAATATCAAACTAACAACTATATCTATGGAACGCCATGACTGCCTTATGTTAATGATCAGCATTATATTCAACACTGAAAAAAATACCTAGTAAATATTACTAGTTTGGCTAGTACTTCATTAAATGTCCCTAGTAGATTATCAAACAACTAATTAGACTAGTATGTTTACTATCTTGGATGCATCGTATTACCAGGAACCAGCTGTGCAACTGATAACAGGATTTCCCGCCGGACGATATCATATTCGCGTGGACAAGTTCTGTTGTACATGAAGTGATGGCCGCAATCAAACGAATAAAGAACCTGAGTGATTTTTTTCGATGTAACAATGCAGATACATATAGCATGAAAACTTTTATATAATGAACATTTATATTTATATCTATTGATGTTTCAGTACAAGTATGATTATTTGTTTTTGTTGTGATCAATGACATACATGTATAGTATAAACAATTTTGAGAAAGTGTTATCTGTATCATGACAGTTCCGTGAAAATGTTAACCAACTTTTGTGTCAACTAATATTCATTCATCTAAAAACTGAAACAAGCCAATATTAGAATTCAATAGATTAAGACTATGAAATCAGTTTTGACCTAGGTCTGTTCAAGTTTATTAAGGTCAAAATAAGATAAAACAAAGTTTCATAAATATAAAATATCAATGTAGGAGTAAACAGTGAAATTGATTTAGATCCTAGTGCAATATGAGATGGGTAACATTTATTTAGATCCCGGTGCTCTAGAGGGGTGACATTGAGTTGGATCTGTTTGCTCTAACTAAAATTTACTGTACTTTAAAAAATGATAAGTGATCATGCTTTATAAAGTTATAAACTGTTAGGTACAATCTGTATACTTACTTCCTGACAATTTTATTTTTACTTCTAAGTGTTTTAAAATGTAAACTTTGAAGTAGGAAGACATCAAATAACTGATAAGTCTTACTTCGTTCTTTTTTTAAAATAAAAATTCGAGGGAGAGTTTATTCATTTTGGTT
This sequence comes from Mytilus edulis, assembly GCF_963676685.1. NCBI lineage: Eukaryota > Metazoa > Mollusca > Bivalvia > Mytilida > Mytilidae > Mytilus > Mytilus edulis. Next base: position 52,551,115 of record NC_092348.1, on the reverse strand, counting down.
TTGCAGGGAGAGCTGATTGATTTAAACAGGGGCCGTGCAATAACTAGATGGGTTATAATTTATTAAACTGACGTTTTAAATTTTTTTCATCGAAATAACTTTAGAATTGGAAACTGAATATTCTAAATACATGTATGAAATATTGTTAATATTGATTAGGGTACAGCTTATTAATGGTTTTGAAACATGAATTTAAATGGTTACTTTGAAGTAAATTGAGAACATGTTACCTATTTGTTTGTTGTTGGTTGGACACCTTTTTCTATACTTGAAATTAACTACTTTGTATTGTCTACTCAAATGTATTTTACAGTTCTGATGTTATGCATCTTATGTAAATAAAATATGTAGGATTTATCTTTAAAATTATTTTGCTGAACCTCACACACTAACAAATTTAGGTATGTAACTGTAAAGCTTTCAGGCCTAACATGGCGAAATTTAAGTGAGAATGTGTAGAAGAGAAAACAACAAGAACAAAGAGTGAAAACAAAAAGTTTTGTCTTTATTGACATTGATGGTCAATTATCACTACAGATACAACAAATTTTTATCTGCATTCATTGGCAACCAAAGTATACATTGTAAGTCAATTCATATTGAGGATATTGTGACCTATTGCTGATGTTTTTGCTAGTCTTTTCAGGTCATTGTTGTATATTTATCTTTCACAATTATTGCTATTGTCGTTGTGTTTCTTGAATTGAAAGATCACAAACACATATAACTACCTAGAAGCTTCCTGTTGATTTTACTGAGTGATGGATTTAGGGGCCCTTAGGCCCCTTTCATGGGAAAAAATTAATTGATTATACTGTGAAAAATTTAACTATGACTTGAGTGAGCCCCCATTTATGACAGTCCCCCTTATTAAAACAATTGGATTTATCATTTTGAACTTTGTACCAGTACAATAGAGAAATAGCTATAAGAAATTGCACTGCTATGAAACTATGCATACAAATCAAAATAAAAAAGAATCCTTAATCCAGTAACATTGCTACATGTAGGTATGAAAAAGTACCACAGGAGGGTGACCTGGTACAAGTACTTATAGCTAGTAAAGTTACTAGCTGAAGGAGGTATTCCTACTAGGAAATGTTTGTAGAGTTACCTGAAGCTAGTAGAATCACTAGTCTCACCACGTATTTGCCACTAGGAGGATCTAGTTATGTTACTAAAAGGTAGTAAAATTACTTACTCAGACTAGTAAAGTCACCAAGTAGTCTAGCAAAATTACTAGGGACTCCTAGTGTAATTACTAAGTAGCCTAGTAAATTTACTTTGCTGGCCTAGTATAGTTACTAAGAAGGCTAGTAAATATACTTCTGGCCTAGTAATATCATGGACAGTAAGTTTACTAGTTTACCTAGTAGAGATTACTAGGTATTTTTTTCAGTGCGTGGTCACAACATTATATGCAGTGCTCACACCATTATATGCAGTGCTCACACCATTATATGCAGTGCTCACACCATTATATGCAGTGCTCACAACATTATATGCAGTGCTCACAACATTATATTAAGTGCTCACAACATTATATTAAGTGCTCACAACATTATATTAAGTGCTCACAACATTATATTAAGTGATCACAACGTTATACGCAGTGGTCCAAACATTATATGCAGTGGTCACAACATTATATGAAGTGGTCAAAACATTATATTAAGTGCTCACAACATTATATGAAGTGGTCACAACATAATACGTTTTTTGTTGTATGATGAGATTGACGTATGATGAGATTGATGTATGATGAGATCATTCGGTAAACTTCGTTTTTAGCGGAAATTACCGAATCCATAATTGGTAAATTACGGTAAATTAATGCCCAGCAAACAAATTTCAACAGTTATTATTATATATGTTATCACTAAGGCAGTATACAATATTTAAAACTGATTGAAATAAGTAAATTAAGAAGTATGATCAATTTAACACAAATTTATTCCACACCAGGGCAGTTTAAACTTATTTTGAGGATCAGTTTCACCATTTATATTTAAGTCTTTATTAAATTGCTTCGCTGAACGCAGTTGGATACGACCGCAGAGGTCCAACCCTGAACCGTTCGGACAAAAATGGACACACTATTCACCCTTGATTCAGGTCTGAATTTGGAATGTAATTAAATATTTGACACATAATAGGTTTCTGACACAGAATAACTGTAGTCAAAGAACTAAAAATTGGTTATATAATTTGAATTTATACTTAATTTTTTGCTTTTGCACTACGCTGTTGCGAATTGCCCCACCCCCTCCAAAAATTAAAAAAAAATACCCTCCTTTTTTTGTTGTTTTGTGCAATATACTATGCTGTTACATACTGACCCAACCTCAAGAAAAGAAAAAATGTATCCCCCACTTTTTTCTTTTTAATTTCTGAAATCTGATATGGGAAAAAAATCTTTACACATAATTTTAAAGCAGTGTAAGGGAGGTAATCAAACATGTCTGGATTACCTTAATATATTTGGAATACCTTCATTACACTGGTTTCAAATTGTCTTAATTGACCATTAACCAAGACAAGAAACCCTTTTTTTCCCTCTTTTTTGCCTCTAATTCCTAAACGGTTTGAGCCATAACACCTCCCCCACCTACCCCTCCGAGCAAATCATAACCATCCCTTTTGTAGTTTGGAAACTTGTGGTATAATTTCAGAGAGATTCATACACTTAATGACTGGAAACTACAAAAATGTTCATTTCGACCCCCTTTTTGGCTCCTAATTCCTAAACAGTTAAGACCATACCCCCCCCCCCCAAATCAATCCCAATCTTTCTTTAGTGGTTATAAACCTTGTGTTAAAATTTGATTGATTTCTATTTACTAAAGGTAGCACTCCACAGTTAGGTGTGTAGTTTAGCATTTTGGCCCCTGTGGATTTTTCAAATATGAGAGCTAGTGTGCAACAAAATTCATTTTTGGATAGCTGAGCATCAAAATAGCCTTTGTATTGGGTTTATATGAACATCAAGATTATGTAATGTATGTAATATAGGCTGTTTTCTGTATGACAGTCCGTATTTGCATGTCCCTACCATACATTGTAATGTTTTTTTCAAACTTTTTATCGCACGAACTTTGTGATTGGATTTTACGAAAAAATGAGGTGAAAGACACCCATTTTTTATTTGATTATTAGGAAGATTTATGAAAACAGTTTCTAAAAAGGTATCACTCAAAGGCATTGAAATTCTAGTTTGATCCAAATTTTGTCCACCCCCCTTTTTGCAATATTTTATGGTAAATAAATGCAGAATGTTGCCATGGATACACATAAAAGGAATTAATTTTCACTCTTTTAACTTTTGAAAATCAAATCTATGGAATATACTGATTACATACATATGCACATGTACAACACAAACAGTTAGGTTAATGTATTAGAAATACATTTTGTGGCTCATTTTTAATTTTATTTTCTAACTGTGGAGTGCTACCTAAACAAAAGTTATTATCCGGAAAAAATCTGTCTTTGGCGACGCTGACGACGACGTGATAGCAATATACGACCATTTTTTTCCCCATTTTTTCTTGCAATCGTATTAAAACATGTAGATTTATACACATGTATTGTGCATTTCTGAATAAATATATTCAGATTACTCGGGATTGTAATTAAGATATGTTATGACCCAGTATTTTTCAAGGAGAACTAAATATCTGTCAGAAGTATACTGTTCATTGCATTTTTTTTTTATCAATGTTGGTCAGCAATTGCAAAAAGAATTTTACTTAAACATTTACGATTTTCAATCATATTTTAAAAAGGCATGTCACAGCAATGTTTGGTGCAAAATAACAAGTTTGTGAATTTAAATTCTTTTAAGAATATAATTTGGACTATGTTATACATAAAAGTCAAATTAGTTTCGACAATTTTCCAATTTTTTTCCCGTGAGTGATCCATATCCATGAGAAAGAAGCCCCACAGAAACAATAAAGATCCGTCGTCAAAAGTACATTTTTGTAACTTTCCAGATAAGGAAAAAAATATTCAGATATGAAATTTTCAATCTTTTACATTGATCCTAACATGGGATATGGAAAAAAAATTAGGAGCAAAAATAACAGAAATCCCCAGACTATAGACAAGCTTGTATGTGAGAAGAATTAGAACGCCAATAACAACAACGAGAAGAATTCACAGTAAAACAATACTAGAAGTTTTCCATTTATATAATTATATTACGATTATATATATTGACATAATAACGAGTATCGTTTTTTTGTGTGCTTCTGTTACAAAATAAATTGTGTGGACTTAAAATCAAATCAAAGAAGTGCTCAGCAACAAATAGCATTCCTCTTTTATGTGTTGTTGCTATCATCTGGACCTAAACACAAATTTGAATCTTTTTTCGAGGTCCATTGTTATCAAAGAAGTGCGATCTAAAAGATATTATTCTTCTATGACTTGTAGTTGATTATATTTGTACCTTAACCAGAATTAATTTAGGTCAAGTAGTTATCAAAGGTACCAGGATTATAATTTAGTACGCCAGATGCTCGTTTCGTCTACATAAGACTAATCAGTGACGCTCATATCAAAATATTTATAAATCCAAACAAGTACAAAGTTGAAGAGCATTGAAAATGACTCTTTTTCATAGACAATCGTTACTATCAAATAATAGTAAATCATTCTTTTTTACTCGATCACAGTTTGTTTCAATCTTTACCTAAATGCAAAACTTAGATGCATGTTTTTTTTTATGAGTTGTTAGTGGCTTTGAACTAGCTGTCAGTAACTGCGAGTACTCTCAGATCAGTACTTATAGTGTCTTTTTGTTGTTAGGATATACAAGTACCCGCCCACGTCCACTCTATTTTCTTGTTAGATGTATTTATATTTGTACCCATTTGATGAGTTAAACCTTTTACAACTGATTTTCCGGCATAGTTCGTTCTTATGTTGTTCTGTTACGCCACTGTCCCAGGTTAGAGGGAGGGTTGGTATCGCGCTAACATGTTAAAACCCGCCGCACATTCTGTATATATGTGGCGGTACCAAGTCAGGAGGAGCCTTTATTTCAGTGGTTGTCGTTTGTTAATGTGTTATATACATGTTAGTTTTTCGATCGTTTGTTTGTACATAAATTAGGAATGTTTCAGACATGGGGTCAATTACATTTGAAAGTAATTAATTACATTCAATTACAATTACAAAATCTTCAATTAAATTACACATTACATTTGACTTTTTTTACCAATGTAATTAATTAAATTCCAATTACTTGGCAAATGTAATTAATTACTTCAATTACATTTGAAAGGAAATTTAAGATAAAACATTGAAAACATGCATTTATTCTATGATATGTACATAAGTATTATACATTGCTCTATAGTTATAACAATTAGACAGTGTTCAACTAGTATATACATTTTTGTATTGTGTCATATAACTTATTTAAGCATTTTCCCATTACATTTGACCATCATCAGCTTTTCAAATGTTCCATCAGCCAGTCTGCACCTTTCCGGCCTAAATGTTTTTCCAGCAGGGGCTCAGATGATGTAGGGACTTGACTTCTTCACTTTCGACAATAGAGAGTGGTAAAAGATCCCCAGCTATGAACATTATAAGAGCATTTGTCATTTCTAACTGTTTTGGATCAGACGGTGAATATTTTACACTTTTTTTTATGCATTGTGTCAATGTTGGTTGAATTTCTTTATTCTCAGAATGCAGAATGTACAAATCTCTGTGTTTTCTCTGAAAATTACAAAAGGCCTTATTTAATATCTTGAAAATATTAAATTGTTTTAATTTACCTATTGAAATTTTACATTTATTTAAATTTATTTGATTGTAAATGATACAAAAAAAGAGCACTATTTTTTATTTTTTGAAATGATTTTCATTTTTATCCCAGCTTATTCAAATTATTTATCTTAAATAAGTGATTTAGAAATCTGACTTCTTAAAACAAAAATAAACTTTAGTTTTAATCACAACTAATTAATTTAATAAACAAAATATTTTCCAAATTTAAATGTAAGCTATTAGAGGATATAAGATAAATGAAATCTGATTAGAAATGAAAAAGAAGCATTATGAATTTATTAATTTTTAAAATTCTTATATAGTATTACCTTCATATGTGTAACAAAGTTGGATGTAACTTTATAACTTCCACTAATGAGGGTGCCACAATGCATACATTTTCCTTTGAAAGTATTTCCATTTTGGAAGTCATCAGGAACAGTAAAATGTTCCAGTACACTCTTGGAGCTCATTTTTAAATCTGATAAAATGTTTTCTTTCAACATTCATATATATAGTGAACAAATTTTGCAAGTGAGATTTTGTCATATGCATTATCCCTTCAAGAATTTAAACATGTACCTATAGGCCCTAGGGGTATATTTATCTCTCTAATTAGCCTTATATCTGTTTAACATAACTGTTATAAAAACAGTCATTATATAGTTTGTAATAAAACAAATAGCCAGAGGTTATATTTATTGGTTATTTAAGTCCTTGAATAAAGTTAATTATGTTAAATCAATGTCTTAAAATATCTATCTAAATCTACTAATTAAGGTCAAGACAGTGACTTCCTAGTGGTTTCTTTTAAAATTATGGCATGTGTCTACATTTTTTTTTATCATTCAATACAAAATGAAGAATCTACCATGGTTGTGTTAATACAGAAAGTATACTGTGAAGGCTTTTCTTTGTCAGCTTACAACATTTGTTAAGATTATTGCTTTAAATAATTTTTTGAGAAAACACAAGATTTAATCTTTTGATCCAAAATTTCAAATGTAATTGACTTGTAATTGAAAAGTAATTGTCAATTACAGGCAATTTTGGCTATGTAATTAAGTACATTCAATTACATGTAATTGAAAAAATGCTCAATTAATTACACATTACATTCAATTACATGATAAATTGTAATTAATTACAGTCAATTACAATTACATATTTCAATTACCCCATGTCTGGAATGTTTTACGTTTATCATTTCGGGGCCTTCTATAGCTGACTATGCGGTATGGGCTTTGCTCATTGTTGAAGGCCGTACTGTGGCCGTTTAGTTGTTAATTTCTGTGATGTCATTTTGTCTCTTGTGGAAAGTTGTTTCATTGGCAAGCATACCACTTTTTTTATATATATTAACCGTGCAAACTGACGAACAAACGTAGTAAACGTTTTATTCATCCCACAAACTCCGTTTTCATAAGAGATGATAACTTTAATGAAGATGTTAAACTGGGTCTTGAAAGGGTAAATTTTTCTTATGAAAGTTTATATTTCTATATAAGACTGCTGATCATACTTAGAAGACAAACTACTTGGCGTGCTAAAAAGCTTGTAAAAAAATGGAATAATTGATGTAAAGTTATGTTAAACACCTACAATGAAATGCTTTAAACTGCATTTTCCATATCTGATAGATACTTATTCATGTAAAAATGCCAAATTCTGAAAATCGATGCCAAAAAACGACTCTATAATGACATATATAAGCTATAGCGTAATATGGCACTTATGTGTACGGTCTTATGTGTTATAGAAAGCTGACTGTTTTATTTAAAAGGTAATTAAGCTTTTTAAAACTGAGTATAAAGTGGCACCTTTCTAAAGTTCTTCAGTAGGAAATGAACTCGAGGAATATATCATACAAATTTTCCTTCGATATTTCATTAAATAAACATTTTATTATTTAACTTACATTTTGCCATTCGTTTTTTCTTACGACGAACAGAACTACTTCAATCATTCACCTCTTAGTTTCATCTTTTCCTTACTTATTTCAATCAGTTTTAAATATTGTATACTGCCTTATGATAACATGATTGACTTTAATAACTGTTTAAATTTGTTTGCTGGGCATTACCGTAATTTACCAATTATGGATTCGGTACGTTTCCGCTAAAAAACGAAGTTTACCGAATGATCTCATCATACATCAATCTCATCATACATCAATCTCATCATACAACAAAAAACGTATAATGTTGTGAGCACTTCATATAATGTTGTGAGCACTTCATATAATGTTGTGAGCACTTCATATAATGTTGTGAGCACTTCATATAATGTTGTGAGCACTTCATATAATGTTGTGACCACTGCATATAATGTTTGGACCACTGCGTATAATGTTGTGAACACTTAATATAGTGTTGTGAGCACTTAATATAATGTTGTGAGCACTGCATATAATGGTGTGAGCACTGCTTATAATGCTGTGAGCACTGCATATAATGTTGTGAGCACTGCATATAATGTTGTGAGTACTTAATATAATGTTGTGAGCATGCACTTAATATAATGTTGTGAGCACTGCATATAATGTTGTGAGCACTGCATATAATGATGTGAGCACTGCATATAATGATGTGAGCACTGCATATAATGATGTGAGCTGTGAGCACTTAATATAATGTTGTGAGCACTTAATATAATGTTGTGAGCACTTTATATAATGTTATGAGCTCTGCATACAATGGTGTGAGCACTGCATATAATGTTGTGAGCACTGAATATAATGCTGATTATTAACATAAGGCAGTCATAGCTAGCATATTATCAATGATCAGGAAAAATGTAGGACAGAAAGTCACAGGACAACATAAAGTCACAGGACAAAAAGTCACTAATAATTTGTTGACACTTGTTTGAATATATAGGAGAAAGATCTTGCATTATGTCTTCTTTTTATTACATTAACGTGTATTATTTTTAAACAGGTTAGGAAATTGTTTCTTAGCCTTGATAAATGGATGCAATGGATATATTTCTTGGCACCTTGAACAACTATTTGATCATTATTGATATCTATTAAATAGAATTAAGTTGCGTTATCTATTAATAATTTAATAGTTAAAATAAAACATTTTTTTTTATATAATTAAAGGGAAACTTAGTTGCATTGAAATGATTATCAAAACAATAACGGTAAATAGAACTGAAATATTTTCAGTTCAATATCAGTAAAAATGTTCAATAAATATTTTATTTTATGAAAAAAATCTCAACAATAATTAATGAAATTTATTCGAAAACATTTACTAGAGATAATTTTATAGGAGTTTAATTCAATCAATACAAAACGGTATTCATTTTCGTTCATTCTTATATTGTGGTTAATAACTACGACCATTTGTCAGCTGTGCGCTTTTAATTACGTATATTGTCGATAAGCTATAAGAGTTAAACAGATTTTATTTTTTCCCAGAATTCAACAAATCGGGCTAAAACGTCACGACCCACTCGAGAATTCAACCAAAAAAGTTACAAATACTTGATTTTCTCCGTTATTAGAAGGAAAATAAATTTAAAACTTTGCAAATGTGTTTTTTATGTCAGTAAGATGAACATAATTAGATGATAAGTAAAAAATCGCGGAATTTCCCTTTAAGTGTTTTCTTATTCATGTCACAACTGACATTCATGTATCTATCCTGGTGTAACATAATATTTAATTTTGAAAATTTGGATTAAAATCTGACGACCAAAGCGTTTTTTACAATGTATTTAGAAAATTCGTAGTTATAAGGGGAAACCGTGATAAATTATTATTAACCAAATAAGTGCATTATTGCCAAAAGTGACTGTTTCTAGTATTAAAAATTATATGTTTTTCTGTAATGGCCCTGTTTTTCTGTAATGGCCCTGTTTTTTTCTGTAATGGTCCTGTTTTTCTGTAATGGCCCTGTTTTTTCTGTAATGGCCCTGTTTTTCTGTAATGGCCCTGTATTAATCAGTTTGTCTGTGTTAAATGTATTTTGTGTATGTTTATATTATTTGTCACAAACTTATTGTTCAGAGTTTATATGACAATAAATATTTGATTTTGAATTTGAATATTTGATTAAGCCCTGTTAGGGTTTTTAATAAAGTTAATAAAACTAAGTTGTAAAGAGTATAATACCTTTTTGTATTTTATTTAATTTAGTAACCAGCAACCAACGTTAACTTTTTTTTTTACTTTTTACGCCCATATGGGCCAATGGCTTTTAACATTATACATAGTATACAGTTTACATATATAAAACAATGAAAATAAACAATGCAGACACTTTGAACTATAATCCTTGTTAACATTAAAGAACCATATAAAGGGATCACTGTTCATCCTGTTTTTTAACACATATCTCAGTCTTTCAACTTAATATCATGGATATTCGGTATATTAAAGCTTTATAATGGTGAAGTACAAATTATTTTGTTCAAACTAAACTGTCATTAAAAGAGTAAGACAGTACATCAAGTTAGCAGCAACACATACACTTTTGTTCAGTTGGTTAATAAATGTTATATGTCCTCGGTCAGTAATAATGGCCTCGGATGTCTGTAATAGGCTAGCCCTCGGCGTTGCCTCGGGCCATTACAGACTTCCTCGACCATTATTACAGACCTTAGACATATAACAGGGCCATTATAAAAACACACATTCATTAATACTATAACATGCTCCATTTCTCACCTATAGTAAAAGAGTTATTGATATTTTTTCTCATCGTTTTTTTTTGTTATTATATAAAAATTAAATTGCTTTTTATGAACCATTTCCATAACCATATTCATCAATGGGCTGAGTATATATAGCTAATGTGCCGATTTTGTATAGGCCGATTTTGTACTATGCCGCGTTTGACATGTACATGTCCTGCGTCTGTATACGTAGTGTGCCGAGATGTCCTGTATAGGCCGAGATCATAAGCAGCGCCACCGACCAGACCGGAAGTTGAATATTTGAGCATGATTCAGTAAATTTGTGATGTTAGTGATATAGTTTCCCTACAAATACTACAGACAAATACTACAGTGAACATGCCACCAACAGACCCTTCTAAAATTTCTAAAGTTGTTGTTCATCCACTCGTTCTTTTGAGTGTGGTAGATCATTTTAATAGAATGGGAAAGGTTGGAAATATGAAAAGAGTTGTCGGAGTCCTTCTTGGAGCAAACCGACAAGGTGTCCTCGATGTCTCCAATAGTTTTGCAGGTAATTTTGCGTTTCGATTTATTAATCAATTAAATAAAAAGTATAAGTACATAGTACATGGCACAGAAACATATGAGACCTAATAACTTCAAGAGAGCTATCTCTTGCGGGTAGGAAACTTGATCTTGATAGGTTTACGGTGATGCACTCAAGGATATTAATACACCGCGCGTGCGTCAAGTAAGTTACTTAAGTGGGGCCCCCTTACAATTATGCTAAAGGTTTTAGTTGGTTCTTCTGTCTGAATTTTGGTGAAAATATCTGGTGGTACGTACGAGGCTAGGAGTGGTCCTGATCCTGAAATCCAGGGCTTAAAAACATGAAATCGCAAGGTCCAAAAATTCGAAAAAAAGAATTCCCGGATCCCAGAAGGGTCAATCCCGAAATCCTGAGCTTAAATACACCCGATCCCGGAGTCCCGATTAAGGTCCTATCCCCCCTCTACATTTGTAGTAGGTTCCAATCTTTAATTGTATTTGGTATGAAACTGTATTTCAGTGTGTAGGCTTTTGTTTGAAGTCTGAGGATATGTTGACTGTGCATGTTCTTTGTTGTCCTTGATGCTTTTTTCAGTTGGTCAGATGGTAAGTTTGCTTGGCCGTGTATACTTTTACAGAAAAGGATCAGCCTGTTTTGTGTTCCGCGGTCTTTTAATGATGGTAATTTTAGTTGGTCTAAAATTGAAGTCATACTTCCTGGTTTGTAGTTGTAATTATATGTTATGAACCTAGCCGCTCTTTTGTACATTTTCAAGTTGATCTTGAAGATAGATTTGATATGGGTCCCAGGCGGGGCTAGCATATTCTAGGACAGGTCGTATCATTCCTTTATATCCCTGGAGACCAGGAGTTTAACCTCAAGTGGGCATGCTGATAAGTTTCTTTTTAATAAACATAATGTCCTATAAGATTTGTTGCATAGTGTATGTGCTTTCACCAATGTACATGTAGGTCATTTGTGATGTTAACTCCTAGCTATACATGTAGCTATAGGTATTTAGTTAGTAGATGTTAAAAAATGGAGTTCTGTATCTTTTAACGTGTATTTAAATGGTGTTATTTTCTTCTTTGGACTCAATGTCATCATATTGCATTTAACGGGTTGGAATCTCATACCCCAATGTGTCGCCCAGTTACCAAGGGTATTTATATCTTTCTGAAGTTCTTTACAGTCATCTTCTGCTATGTCATTAATATGGACAAGAAATAGGATGGGACCAAGAACTGTCCCTTGTGGTACCCCTGATAGGACTGTCGATGTTTTGGACTTCACCCCTGGCCCATTCACTACCACACACTGAGATCTTGTAGATACGAAGGCGTCAATCCAATATGAGATGTTTTTCAGCACACCATATTTGTGCAGTTTACTTTTTAATAGCTCGTCAGGGTTGGCAAAGTATTACCCGCCCGGGTTTTACTGGGCGGGAAAACCCCAGGCTGGGCAATACTCCCAGAAACAGGTAATACTGGGCAATACTGGGCAGTATGAATTTTAAAGCTTATTTCAACACAAAATAATAAAGACTTGTTGTAGTTTCATAGTATTACAGCTAAATATATATACATTTTAAATCAGATAACCATTGAGAGTCATTTCTAGCAGATTAAACATTCAAGTTCATTCCTTCTCCACTTAAATTCTATGTAGGCAAAATGCAAGATTTGCCCAATTCCTTGTTAATTTTGAAGCTTTGTTTCAATAATCTCAAACATTTTATTGCAGTGTTTATGAGGAATGTAAATTAAATTGCTTAATATGCAATTATGATGGCCAAACAAACACCCTAGAGGGTCTTGTCATTAACTCTTATAGAAATGAAAAGGCTGATTATTGTTATATAAACATATGTACATGTGTGTTCTAATCTGAATAATTACTTATTAATGAGTTTTGTACATTTGTACTTTCTTACATGTAATTGTTAAATACTTTATACTAGCTATATTTAGTTGAAGACAAAAAATCTCAGAGTTGTCAGAATAATTCTTTCTCAAATGCAGGGATCTCCATGGATGAAAATTGAAAGATGGAGGAACTTTCACCATTTATACAAACCGTGTCTACGTTGTACAGTGTAGTGCGATCGGAAGTATTTTATCCCTCCATACAAGGAATGGTGAACATGCTAATTCATTGCTTATTTAAATTATATTTATTTGAATTTTCATTATAGAATTAGAAGTATCAATATTTTCATTTATTGCCGTTTTTAACCATTCAAATGCCAAGTCTTCATGGTCCCCCCTTAGTCGAGAATGACCAAAAGCTGTCATGAAGGTCCCCATGTAGATTTCTTGTATTTTTGGTAATTGTTATGGGGATTAAAAATCATATGATGTGGAGCTTATTTTTCATGGACACTGTCAAATTCAGAACCCATTACCGGTATGGCTGATTTGCAGCAACAACAAAACGATTCGTACGGGTTATGTAAAAGGTTAAAGAGATTTGTAAAGCAAACTTTGATAAATGAAAAGATTTTTAATGACTTTATCTGTCAAATTGATGCTGTGCAACATGTATCTTTCGAGTCTGAATAGAAACCGGAAACGCGGATGTATCAATTTGATTGTAATATACGAAATGAATTCGGAATTACGATACGATATTTCTTTACAGGAAATATTTAAAGTTTTTACTTTTAAACTTTTAAAGTAATTCTAAATTATCGTTACAGCAGTACTCGAGTTATTTGCGATGAAATAATATTTACTGTTTTGCATCTTATTTTGTACTTCTTCAAAAAGGGGGATGCTGATTGCGTAAGTCAAAACAAAGCACGTGTTCGACTTGTTAAACTGTTTTCTTTGTAACTGGATTATTAATTTATTTATTTAATCTAAATTATCATAATCATTTGCTAAAACTTAGTTGATTATTTCGACAAATGAATCGTCTATCCTCAGATAGTATTATCGTGTCTGGTTTGTTGATCTACCTGTACAAGCCCAGGTACAAGTGATTAGCGATCTTAATCCGTATATTCCTCAGGCGTTAGAACTGTATTGGATTATAACATAAAAAGCCTCAGGGTTATGCAATTACATGCATTTTATTATAATTGATAAAAAAAATGGCGTCTGGCTACAAAAAACGATGAAGTTTTGAATGATGGCGGAAGACATTTAACGATGGCGCAAGACAATTTAACGATTGCGCGAGTCATTTGATGATGGCGCATGACATTTGAACGATGGCGGGGCGCCATCGTTAAACAGGCCATGGAGATCCCTGCAAATGTATACATTTGTACATGCATCATGTGCATGTATCATAAGACTCAAACAAGTAAACTTATTTATAATTAAAAATAGGTTTATATATATCTTAAATGTATTGTATTTGTGTTTGATTACTGAATCCTCTTTAAAATTCAGTCCAGTATATTATATTACCCAGTATTTCCCAGTAAAACCCAGTAAAACCCAGGTTTTCCCAGTATTTCCCACTGGGCTAAGCTCATGCGGTATGGTGATGAATGCTTTTTCAAAATCCAAAATAAATATATCTGTTTGTTTCCTGTTTTCAATGGCAGTTGCCCAGTCATGTAATGTATTACTGTGGATTCATTTATTTTCGTGAGTACCAATTTTCGTGGATTAGGGAAAACTTGCATGTTCGTGGATATTTAATTTCGTGGTTTTGATGCAGTCTACATACATTTTTTACATACTAGCCTATAGTAAATTTGTCATTCGTGGAACATTTAATTTCGTGGTTCACCTGTAACCACAAAATCCACGAAAATTGGTATCCAATGAAAATTAATGAATCCACAGTACGTTAATAAGTTGTGTTTCACAGCTGTGTCTTCTTCTAAATGCATATTGTCGGCTATTTAGGATATTATGATCTTCAAAATGCTGCATAAGGTTCGAGCAAATGTCAGATGTGTTCTAATAGTTTGCAAGTGATACATGTTAAAGATATTGGTCTGTAATTACTTGGGATGGTTCTGTCGTTCTTCTTAAATAATGGGCATACATATGTACATGTATGTTAGCATTTTTCCATTTATCTGGGATGGTTCTTCTGTTGATGGATTGTTGGAAAAAATGAGCCATTACCTCTGATATGTTAAGTGCCAATTCTTTCAGTACTCTGGGATGTTTTCTTTCAGGGCCCATTGCTTTTGACGCATTAACACTTTTAAGTATCTTCTCCACTCCTTTGCTTGTTACTGTGATGTTTCTCATTTTGTCTACAAGGGTTTTTGGTATGGAATAGATTCATATTTCGTTTTGGTATAAACGCTTGTAAACTGTATGTTCAATGCCTCCCCTTTCTGTTGGTCTGTATCTGTGGTCTTATTATTTTGTTTTCAGTGGTGGTATTTCCTGTTTGTCTACCTTCTGGTTGTTAATATATTTCCAAAATGGTTTTGTATCATGTTTTATATCACCTATCAAGTTGTTGACGTAGTTGTTATGGGCTGTTTCGATTTCCTTATTAATTGTGCGTCTTAATTCTTGCCGTTTTCGTTTTATTCTTATACTGTTGTTTTTTTTTATAACTTGCGTGTGTTCTGTTCTTTCGTTTTATCATGGTCTTGATATTATTATTTATGGTATTAACTGTTTTCCTTTTGATGTTTTAGTTGGTACATGTACATTAATTTTGGTGGTTCCTAGCTATATACATTGTAGTATAAATTGTTTTACCGTGTTCCAGTTTTCTTCTACATTCCTGTTGTTTTGATGGCCATTGAAGTATTGGTCTCTAGTAAATTCCCTTGAGTCTTCTCTCATCTGATTGAAGTTTCCCTTTGAGTATTCAAAGAATGTCCTTTCTGGTCTTTTTTTTCTAGGATTTGTGCATCTCAGAGAAACCAGGGCAGGGGTCTCACTGGCCGAGTTCACTTGAACATTTTTTTAACTTTTTATTATTTTTTAACTTTTCATGTCATTTCGATTACCTGATTAACCATTTTTTTCATTTTTTTCACTTCATACATTGATTCTTTAATATTTTAAAGATATATCTAAGTACAAAGGAGTAACTACATTAGTGAAAATAATTTTACAAGAGACTCAGAGGATAATTTACAAGAGAGATTACCCTGTCATCACGACAAAGGTTGAAGATTGAAGACTTGAACCTCTTGAGCTAACTTTACTTACTTAGGTTTAAACAATCTGAGTTTACTTGAACCACTTGAGTTAACACCTCATACCCCGATAACAACATTCACTGAGCCAGGGTTAAACTCGAGAAACCCTTGAATGACGTCAAACCTATGAGATTATTTCATTTGTTTATGCTTGGTCAGGGCCTTACCCTTGAGGCTTGAGAAAGAAAAAGCAACTCCAGTGCGTTCATGTGCACTCTTTAAACTCTGAAGTTGATTTTTATACGACCGCAAAAATTTTAATTTTTTGGTCGTATACATGTATTGCTATCACGTTGGCGACGTCGTCGTATTCCGAATACTTTTAGTTTTCGCACTCTAACTTTAGTAAAAGTGAATATAAATCAATGAAATTTTAACACAAGGTTTATGACCACAAAAGGAAGGTTGGGATTGATTTGGGGAGTTTGGGTCCCAACATTTTAGGAATTAGGGGCCAAAAAGGGCCCAAATAAGCATTTTCTTGGTTTTCGCACTATAACTTTAGTTTAAGTGAATAGTAGTTGATAATATATGTTGGAAATTTGCCAGACATGACTATGATGTCATTTTCTATTTTTATTTGCCAATAACTTTATGTAAATAACTTCATTGGAAATTTGCCAATATAAAATGTTGCTGATGAAGCTTTTTTTCCTTATCTTATCTAAAATGTTTTTAGATAATGTATGTTGGACATTTGCCAGACATGACTATGATGTCATTTTCTATTTTTATTTGCCAATAACTTTATGTAAATAACTTCATTGGAAATTTGCCAATATAAAATGTTGCTGATGAAGTTTTTTTTATTGTTTTATACAATAAACAATGTATATTCACTTTTACTACCAACCAATCTTTACCATTCAGTGATAACAAGCACTTTATTTTACATTTTAATATTTTTTGATGTATTTAAAAGAGTAGTTATTGTTGCAAACTCCATTAGAAATTTGAATTGATATCAGTTTTGGAAAAGGGAAACGGGGATGTGAAAAAAAAGGGTGGGGGGGTTTAAATTTTTCTCATTTCAGATTTCATAAATAAAAAGAAAATTTCTTCAAACATTTTTTTGAGAGGATTAATATTCAACAGCATAGTGAATTGCTCAAAGGCAAATAAAAACTTTTAAGTTCATTAGACAACATTCATTCTGTGTCAGAAACCTATGCTGTGTCAACTATTTAATTTTAGATTTAAAAAGTTTGAAGAAGAAATCTTTAATTGATTTGTAAAATCTTGACATTTGTTTTGTGTAAAAAAAAACCATGTAATGTCAAAAATTTGATCACAATCCAAATTCAGAGCTGTATCACGCTTGAATGTTTTGTCCATACTTGCCCCAACTGTTCAGGGTTCGACCTCTGCGGTCGTATAAAGCTGCGCCCTGCGGAGCACCTGGTTGTATTTGTTTTTACTTTTTAACTTTTAAAATAATTCTATATTATTGTAACAGCAGTACTCGAGTTACTTGGGGTGAAATAATATTAATATTTTACGTCTTATTTTGTACTTCTAAAAAAAGGGAAATGCTGATTGCATAAGTCAAAATAAAAGCATGTGTTCGACTTGTTAAACTGTTTTCTTTGTAACTGGATTATTAATTTATTTATTTAATCTAAATTGTCATAAGCATTTGCTGAAAACTACAAGCTCAGGTACAAGTGTTTAGCAATCTTAATCCAGATATCTCTCAGGGGTAAGAACTATCAGGGCCGTAACTACCTACATGTATGAGGCAGGGGAGGCAACTGCCTCCCCTGAATTTTCTACACCAAAATTTTTTTGAAGTAATAAAATGAAATATTGACTATATACACAAAGAACTTGAATTTATATTATAAACAACACTAGTTTACAGTTTTAACATTGTTATCATGATACGTGATATGTCTGTCATTTTCCGGATTTTTTATCGAAAGTGAACCGTTTCAGTATTTATTTTATTTATTTTTTTCGTGTGGCCGTCCGTCTTAGTGGTATTCAGTATTCGTACGAGAACATATATGAAACTTTGCTTCGACAATTTTGAATAAAACATAACTATTCACATTTATTTAGGGGCTCAATTAAGCAGAGGAAGTTACCTTTGTATTGTGAATCTTTTAAGATATCGGAAATTCATTACCGTCTGAATCAGCGGTTGGGTCGTTTTTTAACGTCTCCCGATCGTACGAGAACATTATGGTCAATGCCTCCCATTTGTTGTAGCAGGGACTTTCTATACTAAGTATATACTAGCATAGAAAGTACCTGATTGTAGTTATTAACATGTCTGTTCAGCTTTCAACAATATTGAAATTCAAGGTCCTCGATAAAAAAAAAATCTTGCGTTCTTTAATCTTGCTTTATATGTTTTTTTAACTTACCAGTTTGATTTCTAACAAAAATATCTTTAAATAGAGATAATAATTGTTTGCATAAAAATTGCTCTCAGGATCCAGCAATACTGATGTTTCTTACAGTCACGGTCAGGAAATCGAAGGAAAATGGGTTAGTTTTAGCCATTTTACTAAGAGAAAAAACCTTCAAGACGGAGCCTTGGCTCACCCCGAACAGCAATCTCAGCTTTTTTGTGCATAAAAATTCTTCCAGGTTCAAGCAAAACTGACGTTTCTTAAAGTAAGGAAATCAAAGTGAAACGGGTCATTTTAAGCCATTGACTGAGAGAAAAAAAAATCGGGGGGAGGCTATGCCCCCCCAACCCCCTATCTAGGGGGCCTCAATCGGCGGCCCCCAAACCCCTGCCTCCCCTGAATTCAAACCCCAGTTACGGCCCTGACTGTATTGGATTATAATATAAAAAAAAGCCTAAGGGTTATGCACTTACATACAAATACCTACATAATTGCTAAAAAAATGGCGTCAGGCTATAAAAAACGACAACAGTTTTGAACGATGGTGGAAGACAATTTAACGATGGCCTGGGTCATTTGACGATGGCGCAATACAGTACAATATATTTGAACGATGGTGGGGGCCATCATTAAACAGACCATGGAGATCCCTGATGTCACATGGTATATGGGTTATCCTTGGTCGCCATGTTGGGTGTAAACACTATATTTACAACGGTCTTTATGAACTTGCCTGCTTTTTATATATATCATTTTGAAGTCATATAAAAACCTTTATAATATACATGTATTATTATACCTCTGTCCTCAGTATGTTTTTTCTATATAAAAAATAATGAAATAGTTGTGCTATTTCATTCCACAGACTATTTGCCAGCAATAGTTTCAAAGACTATTACCCTGGTTAATAGTTTTGTCACCGAGGGCCAGTGTGGCATGCTTTTTTGCTAGGGGAGGGGGACTAATTATGCATGCTGGACCCAAGGGACGGGTGGTCAGTCCATAAATAGACTTACGACACAAGTGGCAAAGTTAATACTCTAAAACGTTTAACAATTTAATAAATAACAATATATGCCAAAGCTAATTCCAAATAATTAAAACAAATGCACTCAAGAATTTAAATGTCACTGTTCGTAAGAATTGTCTAATCACTTCTGTATAATCACTAGCTGGAATTGTCCGAAATGCACTTGTAAGAAGAAACTGTCCAAATAGTTATTTTCCTTAGATAGAACTGGCTCCAGGGTTGAAGGTCTTGATCCGATGAGTTGTTTCCTTTGTTGTCGGGTTGATGGCATTCCAATGTTTCAGATGATCGCTAGGCAATCTGTTATTACTGATCGTTGAATAACCAAGACTGGAATAAGACGGTACTCTGCAGGATCACTCCAGCTCCTTCACGCTTCTAACTGTTGTAACGGTGACTGTGTCTTAGTTGTTGTATAGTTAAGTTTGAGTCTGTTCTAGTTGTTGGGTCTGAAACCACATCCGTGATAGCTAATGAATATCCTGAGTTGCCTCACCGGTTGGATACTGAAGAGCGAACTGTTTGGTTACAGTTGTGAAGCTGACTTCTTTTCTCCTACTTGACTTTTAGGTACTCTGTTCCTGGAACTCACTTACTGTCGTTACTGGATGGTCACCGAAGTGACTATGATGTTACTGTCCCTACATGATGTTTCTCTGGTGACTCACTAGTGACTTTTTCCCTACTGTGACTAATAGTGAAGTATCAAAATTTCTACGAACTATTTATACCAAAACTGAAAAGAACTCAAGCTGAGACACAAATTTCAAATTAATCTAAAGTAATAATGATTTTGTATACAAAATGTCAAATGTAAAAATATGAATATCAGATGCAATTAAAGGATTAAACTCTAATTATCAAATTCCGTGTCTGCCTAATTAACAAGATTTACAATTACTATGAAAAGAGATATACTCAAAGACATTTTGACATATATATACAAATGTTTCTAATTTGCCTATGTGATTTAATTAAATTACAATTTAATTAGAAAACTGAAAAATATACTTAATTCCTCAATAAAGCCAACTTTTGACAATAAACATATAATTCTAAAATTATATAACATATAAAAAAATAGATATGAAATACTGAAAAATACTAAAAATTATGTTTAATACACCGGGAGGGAAAATGCACCTATGACATATTTTCAGTTTTCTAATTAAATTGTAATTTGTAATTTAATTAGAAAACTGAAAAATATACTTAATTCCTCAATAAAGCCAACTTTTGACAATAAACATATAATTCTAAAATTATCTAACATATAAAAAAATAGATATGAAATACTGAAAAATACTAAAAATTATGTTTTATAAACCGGGAGGGAAAATACACCTATGACAGTTTCATAATCATCTTTCCTGTACTTTGTCATGCTTATTTTTCATTGGACAAAATTGATTTCATTGACTATTTTGCTTGGCTACTACGTCAAACTCTAAAATTGTAAACGGTATAATCTGTTTGTGTCGATTGTAATTTCAAATGCAAGAAGCAATCATAAAAGAGAGAAAATTGCGTTTTTGTCGAGCCTTTGACTTAAGTCGAAAAAGCGAGACTAAGCGATCCTACATTCCGTCGTCGTCGTCTGCGGCGTCCACAAATATTCACTCTGTGGTCAAAGTTTTTGAAATTTTAATAACTTTCTTTAACTATACTGAATTTCTACCAAACTTGGACAGAAGCTTGTTTATGATCATAAGAAAGTATCCGAAAGTAAATTTTGTAAAAATAAAATTCCATTTTTTCTGTATTTTACTTATAAATGGACTTAGTTTTTCTGCGAGGAAATATTACATTCACTCTGTGGTTAAAGTTTTTAAAATTTTAATAACTTTCATAAACTATCCTTGATTTGTACCAAACTTGGACAGAAGCTTGTTTATGATCATAAGACAGTATCATGAAGAAAATTTTGTAAAAATAAATTTCCACTTTTCTGTATTTTACTTATAAATGGACTTAGTTTTTTTGCCAGAAACAAAACATTCACTCTTTGGTTTAAGTTTTTAAAATTTGTATAATGTTCTTAAACTATCCTGGATTTCTACCAAACTTAGACAAAAGCTTGTTTCTGATCATAAGATATTATTCAGAAGTAAATTTTGTAAAAAAAACCAACACTTTTTCCGTATTTTACTTATAAATGGACTTAGTTTTTCTTCCAGTTAACATTACATACAGTCTGCAGTTAAAGTTTATAAAACATTTATTAGATTCATAAACTATCCTGGATTTTTTACCAAACTTGGAAGCTTCTTTCAATCAAAAGACAGTATCGAGAGGGAAATTTTTATTGATGTTTTTCCTCATTTTTGTTGAGTCTGCGATTAACAGCAAAAGTAGGCGAGACACTGGGTTCCGTGGAACCCTTACAATTTTTTTTTCTACATGTAGAAAAAAGAGGGGGTTAAGTCCATGTGCACGCAGGTATCTGTTTCTGTCCATGGACAGGTTGTGTGTCAAATTAGTAATTATTACATGTCACTCGCATTTTTTGCTGGACCTGGCCATTATTGGCATTAACAATGATTAACAGCCAGTGGCAGTGCACACACTTGCACAAAAGCCATATTTAATAAGGAGTGATATTCCGATGCGTTTTTTTAAAGTTCTTGGTCATTCATGTGTAGAAAGAACCAAGAAAAATCCAAACAATTACCGACCAATCACAAATGTTGTTGCAAATTTGACCTTATGGCATCAAAGAAGTTCCCATAATGCAATTATTTGCATATAGATAAAAAAAAATCTACTATACCAATATAAAAATATAAATGATGTCATTGCTAAAGTCTCATCACAGTCACGTCTCAGTCATTACAGCTGAACGGACGTGCTGGGCCAGCTCTCCTTTACCCGCTATCTTCGATGAGGGTTTACAGTTAGATGATCAACGACTTACTACTTAAGATGACAGAAACCAATCCAAGCCGTACAGATAGACGTAGTAGTTGGCATACCCGCGTTAACATGCACTCCAAAACCATTGTATCATTGGGAGTTTTATGCCGATTAACGTCCGAGGGCTGTATCCTAGGTATTGGGTGATACGACCTTCATTTCACATATATATGCTGTTAAAAGTCATCTTTAAACTCATTGGAGTTATCTTCATTTGTCTAGAATTGCTGTTAAATCAACTACAACCAATGTAATATTTAATTTTACTTCCCACTGACATTTGATTGAGGCAATATTTACCCTTAGTGCTTACAAGCACTTTGATTAAGCCACTCATTAATGTTTACTTACAATGACTTAAAAGCCAAAATAATCATTGATAAAAAATTACAGCTGAGAAATTCAGGCTCTTGAGAGCTGGTGATCCTTATTTTAACATTTGATGCACAAACATTTTTGTCGAGCCTGCAACTTTTGTTGCAGAAAGCTCGACATAGGGATAGTGATCCGGCGGCGGCTACGGCGGCGGCGGCTACGGCGGCGATGTTAGCTCACTTCTTAAAAGCTATATATTTTAGAAGGTGGAAGACCTGGATGCTTCATATTTTGTATATAGATGCCTCATGTTACGAAGTATCCATCAGTTACATGTCCAATGTCCTTGACCTCATTTTCATGGTTCAGTGACCACTTGAAAAAAAAGTTCAGAATTTTTGTAACGTTGAATTCTCTCTTATTATAAGTAATAGGATAACTATATTTGGTATGTGCGTACCTTGCAAGGTCTTCATGCCCGTCAGACAGTTTTCACTTGACCTCGACCTCATTTCATGGATCAGTGAACAAGGTTAAGTTTTGGTGGTCAAGTCCATATCTCAGATACTATAAGCAATAGGGCTAGTATATTTGGTGTATGGAAGGACTGGGAGGTGTACATGTCCAACTGGCAGGTGTCATCTGACCTTGACCTCATTTTCATGGTTCAGTGGTGATAGTTAAGTTTTTGTGTTTTGGTCTGTTTTTCTCATACTTTATGCAATAGGTCTACTATATTTGTTGTATGGAATGATTGTAAGGTGTACATGTCTAGCGGGCAGGTGTCATCTGACCTTGACCTCATTTTCATGGTTCAGTGGTCAAAGTTAAGTTTTTAAGATTTTAAGTTTTGATCTTTTTATCTAATATTATATGCCAAAGGTCAACTATATTTGGTGTATGGAAATATATTATGATCTATATGTCAGTCCCGCAGGTTTTATTTGACCATGACCTCAATTGCACGGTTCATTGGACCGTGTTAAGTTTTTGTGTTTTGGTCTATTTTTCTTAAACTATAAGTAATAGGTCAACTATATTTGTTGTATGGAAGCATTGTTAGCTGTACATGTCTGCCTGGCATGGTTCATCTGACCTTGACCTCATTTTCATGGTTCATTGGTCTTTGTTTAAATATCTTGTTTAATGTTAAGTTTATGTGACAGTTGTAATAACGCTTTATACTTAGGACTATCAACATAATATCAATGATCAGTAAAGAAGGCGAGACATTTCAGTGTGTGCACTCTTGTTGTCGAGCCTGCAACTTTTGTTGCAGAAAGCTCGACATAGGGATAGTGATCCGGCGGCGGCGGCGGCTACGGCGGAGGTGTTAGCTCACTTCTTAAAAGCTATATATTTTAGAAGGTGGAAGACCTGGATGCTTCATATTTTGTATATACATGTAGATGCCTCATGTTACGAAGTATCCATCAGTCACATGTCCAATGTCCTTGACCTCATTTTCATGGTTCAGTGACCACTTGAAAAAAAAGTTCAGAATTTTTGTAACGTTGAATTCTCTCTTATTATAAGTAATAGGATAACTATATTTGGTATGTGCGTACCTTGCAAGGTCCTCATGCCCGTCAGACAGTTTTCACTTGACCTCGACCTCATTTCATGGATCAGTGAACAAGGTTAAGTTTTGGTGGTCAAGTCCATATCTCAGATACTATAAGCAATAGGGCTAGTATATTTGGTGTATGGAAGGACTGGAAGGTGTACATGTCCAACTGGCAGGTGTCATCTGACCTTGACCTCATTTTCATGGTTCAGTGGTGATAGTTAAGTTTTTGTGTTTTGGTCTGTTTTTCTCATACTTTATGCAATAGGTCTACTATATTTGTTGTATGGAATGATTGTAAGGTGTACATGTCTAGCGGGCAGGTGTCATCTGACCTTGACCTCATTTTCATGGTTCAGTGGTCAAAGTTAAGTTTTTAAGTTTTGATCTTTTTATCTAATATTATATGCCAAAGGTCAACTATATTTGGTGTATGGAAATATATTATGATCTATATGTCAGTCCCGCAGGTTTTATTTGACCATGACCTCAATTGCACGGTTCATTGGACCGTGTTAAGTTTTTGTGTTTTGGTCTATTTTTCTTAAACTATAAGTAATAGGTCAACTATATTTGTTGTATGGAAGCATTGTTAGCTGTACATGTCTGCCTGGCATGGTTCATCTGACCTTGACCTCATTTTCATGGTTCATTGGTCTTTGTTTAAATATCTTGTTTAATGTTAAGTTTATGTGACAGTTGTAATAACGCTTTATACTTAGGACTATCAACATAATATCAATGATCAGTAAAGAAGGTGAGACATTTCAGTGTGTGCACTCTTGTTGATTAATGTGTTACATATGTTATTGTTTGTATTTAATTTCTTATTTTACAGTTCCATTTGATGAAGATGACAAAGACAGATCTGTGTGGTTTTTGGACCATGACTATTTAGAAAATATGTATAGCATGTTTAAAAAGGTCAATGGTATGTTGAATTAAATTCATATGATTTAATTGTGCAATGAAATTAGACGTGCCTTAAGCATGTTAAGTCTGAATTTGATTGTAATTTTGTTGAACCTATTTATTTGCTACCATACCACATCTTCTAATATCTATGAAAAACCTTTAAAGAGGATTCAATTTTATCTTCAGTAAAAAAGACTTAGATGATGTCTGCTTGATGTTGTTGCTT
This sequence comes from Mytilus edulis, assembly GCF_963676685.1. Taxonomy (NCBI): domain Eukaryota; kingdom Metazoa; phylum Mollusca; class Bivalvia; order Mytilida; family Mytilidae; genus Mytilus; species Mytilus edulis. The sequence goes on along the minus strand of NC_092348.1, from coordinate 52,525,695 downwards.
CATGAGCTTTTCACCTGGAAATGACCGAACAAATGTGTGTAACTCTTACATGTTCATTTGATAAATCTATTAAACAATGTTAAATATTTGGAATTTATTTATGAATGAACCAGAGAACAGAGCATCTACTAGTCAGAACCACAACAATGGTCAATGCATTCATGATTCTTGAATGATGATTATTGTTGAAAGCACCAAAACTAAAAGACCATTTGGCGTCCCTCATCGTCCGTCGTCTGTCGTCGTAGTCCGTCGTCGTTAACTTTTACAAAAATCTTCTCCTCTGAAACTACTGGGCCAAATTTAACCAAACTTGGCCACAATCATTATTGGGGTATCTAGTTTAAAAAAATGTGTGGCCTGCCCCGGTCAACCAACCAAGATGGCCGCCACGGCTAAAAATAGAACATAGGGATAAAATGCAGTTTTTGGCTTATAACTCAAAAACCAAAGCATTTAGAGGAAATCTGACATGGGGTAAAAATGTTTATCAGGTCAAGATCTATCTGCCCTGAAATTTTCAGATGAATCGGTCGTCGTCTTGTGTCTTCGTTTTCGTCATCGTCCGAATACTTTTAGTTTTCGCACTCTAACTTTAGTAAAAGTGAATAGAAATCAATGAAATTTTAACACAAGGTTTATGACCACAAAAGGAAGGTTGGGATTGATTTTGGGAGTTTTGGTCCCAACAGTTTAGGAATTAAGGGCCAAAAAAGGGCCCAAATAAGCATTATTCTTGGTTTTCTCACAATAACTTTAGTATAAGTAAATAGAAATCAATGAAATTTAAACACAAGGTTTATGACCATAAAAGGAAGGTTGGGTTTGATTTTGGGAGTTTTGGTCCCAACAGTTTAGGAATAAGGGGCCCAAAGGGTCCAAAATTGAACTTTGTGTGATTTCATCAAAAATTGAATAATTGGGGTTCTTTGATATGCCGAATCTAACTATGTATGTAGATTCTTAATTTTTGGTCCCGTTTTCAAATTGGTCTACATTAAGGTCAAAAGGGTCCAAAATTAATCTTAGTTTGATTTTAACAAAAATTGAATCCTTGGGGTTCTTTGATATGCTGAATTTAAAAATGTACTTAGATTTTTATTAGACCGCAAAATTTGAAAAATTTTTCGTCGTATATTGCTATCACGTTGGCGTCGTCGTCGTCCGAATACTTTTAGTTTTCGCACTCTAACTTTAGTAAAAGTGAATGGAAATCTATGAAATTTTAACACAAGGTTTATGACCACAAAAGGAAGGTTGGTATTGATTTTGGGAGTTTTGGTCCCAACATTTTAGGAATTAGGGGCCAAAAAGGGCCCAAATAAGCATTTTCTTGGTTTTCGCACTAAAACTTTAGTTTAAGTTAATAGAAATCTATGAAATTTTGACACAAGGTTTATGACCACAAAAGAACGGTTGGGATTGATTTTGGGAGTTTTGGTTTCAACAGTCTAGGAATTAGTGGCCAAAAAAGGGCCCAAAAAAGCATTATTCTTGGTTTTCGCACAATAACTTTAATTTAAGTAAATAGAAATCAATGAAATTTAAACACAATGTTAATGACTACAAACGAAAGGTTGGTATTGATTTTGGGAGTTAAGGTCCCAACAGTTTAGGAATTAGGGGCCAAAAAGGGACCCAAATAAGCATTTTTCTTGGTTTTCGCACCATAGCGTTAGTATAAGTAAATAGAAATCTATGAAATTTAAACACAAGGTTTATGACCATAAAAGGAAGGTTGGTATTGATTTTGGGAGTTTTGGTCCCAACAGAATAAGGGGCCCAAAGGGTCCAAAATTAAACTTTGATTTCATCAAAATTGAATAATTGGGGTTCTTTGATATGCCGAATCTAACTGTCATGACTGTGTATGTAGATTCTTAACTTTTGGTCCCGTTTTCAAATTGGTCTACATTAAGGTCCAAAGGGTCCAAAATTAAACTTAGTTTGATTTTGACAAAAAATGAATCAGTTAGGTTCTTTGATAATGCTAATCTAAAAATGTACTTAGATTCTTGATTATTGGCCCAGTTTTCAAGTTGGTCCAAATCGGGGTCCAAAATTAAACTTTGTTTGATTTCATCAAAAATTGAATAAATGGGGTTCTTTGATATACCAAATCTAACTGTGTATGTAGATTCTTCATTTTTGGTCCTGTTTTCAAATTGGTCTACACTAAAGTCCAAAGGGTCCAAAATTAAACTTAGTCTGATTTTAAAAAAAATTGAAATCTTGGTGTTCTTTGATATGCTGAATCCAAAAATGTACTTAGATTTTTTATTATGGGCCCAGTTTTCAAGTTGGTCCAAATCAGGATCTAAAATTATTATATTAAGTATTGTGCAATAGCAAGTCTTTTCAATTGCACAGTATTGCGCAATGGCAAGAAATATCTAATTGCACAATATTGTGAAATAGCAAATTTTTTTTTAATTAGAGTTATCTTTCTTTGTCCAGAATAGTAAGCAAGAAATATGTAATTGCAAAATATTGTGCAATAGCAAGATTTTTTTTTAATTGGAGTTATCTTTCTTTGTCCAGAATCAACTTTAATCTTTGTTATATACAATATACAATGTATATTCACTTTTTACTACCAACTGATAAATTAAAATAATCTTTACCATTCAGTGATAACAAGCAGTTTTTTTACATCTTAATATTTTATGATGTATTTAAATGAGTAGTTATTGTTGCAAACTCCATTAGAAATTTTAATTGAGATTAGTTTTGGAATAAGGGAAAGGGGGATGTGATTAAAAAAATTGGGTTCTATTTTTCTCATTTGAAATTTCATAAATAAAAAAGAAAATTTCTTCAAACATTTTTTTGAGAGGATTAATATTCAACAGCATAGTGAATTGCTCTAAGAGAAAATTAAAATTTTGAGTTCATTAGAACACATTCATTCTGTGTCACAAACCTATGCTGTGTCAACTATTTAATCACAATCCAAATTTAGAGCTGAATCCAGCTTGAATGTTGTGTCCATACTTGCCCCAACCGTTCAGGGTTCAACCTCTGCGATCGTATAAAGCTATGCCCTGCGGTGCACAGTATTGCACAATAGCAAGAAATATCTAATTGCACAATATTGTGCAATAGCTATTAATTTTCAATTGGAGTTATCTTTCTTTGTATTTTTCTCATTTCAGATTTTATAAATAGAAAGAAAATTCCTTCAAACATTTTTTTGAGAGGATTAATATTCAACAGCATAGTGAATTGCTCAAAAGTAAAAAGAAAAACATTTTAAGTTCATTAATGACACATTCATTCTGTGTCAGAAACCTATGCTGTGTCAACTATTTAATCACAATCCAAATTCAGAGCTATATCCTGTTTGAATGTTGTGTCCATACTAGCCCCAACCGTTCAGGGTTCAACCTCTGTGGTTGTATAAAGCTGCCATGTTTACCGTAGTTGTATGAAGAAAGCGTTACTGACATGAAGACGAAAACCATAATCAACTTGTTAAAATACATAGTTTTACTTGTTTTCTGATAAAAGATAGCAAATTCAGAAGAAATTGTTTTTGACTGCCCGCAGTTATGATACGAAAATGATAAAATCAATAGCCAGTGTTAATAATTTTTTCTTCTTCTACGTACTGTGTTTAATCCTCCAAAGAAGGAGCACACCCGAATAAAGAAAGATATCTCAATTTTATTTTTTCCTATGATTAAGATACCTACTATAGACATGTCTAAGACATGTCTACATAATTCTAGCTTTAAAATTTAAATTTTTAGGTCTTTAGGTTATGGGAAGTTAAAGAGGGTCTTAATAACAGTATGGGTTTTGTTGTCTTTTTCTGTTTTCTTTATTTTTAATACAAATTTTCACTTTTCTGTAAATTTAAACACCTCTTATTTTCAAATTTGTTTTCTTCATTCAATTACTAATTTTTTTCTATTCTTTAGGCCACACCAATTTAATTTCTTGTTCTACGGATTTTTATGCCCCACCTACGATAGTAGAGGGGCATTATGTTTTCTGGTCTGTGCCTCCGTTCGCTTGTCCGTCCGTCTGTGCGTCCGTTCGCTTCAGGTTAAAGTTTTTGGTCATGGTAGTTTTTGAGGAAGTTGAAGTCCAATCAACTTGAAACTTAGTACACATGTTCCCCATGATATGATCTTTCTAATTTTAATGCCAAATTATAGTTTGACCTCAATTTCCTGGTCCACTGAACATAGAAAATGATAGTGCGAAGTTCAGGTTAAAGTTTTTGGTCAAGGTAGTTTTTGATGAAGTTAAAGTTACATCAACTTGAAACTTAGTACACATGTTCCCTATGATATGATTTTTCTAATTTTAATTCCAAATTAAAGGTTTAACCCCAATTTTCACGGTCCATTGAACATAGAAAATGATAGTGCGAGTGGGGCATCCGTGTACTATGGACACATTCTTGTTTACTCCAAAAATTGGGGCGAGCAAGCGATTTGAAAATTTTGATAAAAAAATATTTTATTTGCAAATTTTTGTGGCCTAGCTTAAAAGGTAAAGGCGAGCGATTATAATTTTTTTTTGTAAACATAAAATAGTAGGTTTTGACTATATTAAAACTTGATTTTTCACTTGTACCTTGACATTCCTTTAATTTATGAAGTATTTTTTCCCTGTTCAACAAGAAATAATTAAATAATTAAATCTGGTCTATGTATGTGTGCCTGACAATGAGACAATTCTCCATCCAAGTCATAATCAGGTTCAGAACAACCCCTTAATGTTATGAATATCCCTTTTATGAGGGGTCAATATAAGTTATTATATATTTTTTTTGTAAAAACACTTTTAGTACAAAAGGGTTAATATTTTCCCAAAGAACTATAATATCTATATATATGGTATTAAATGGTCAAAACATGTCAAAGAATTTTGTAATATTCCTTGACTTTAACCAAGTTAACACATTTACTTTAACAGTGTAATATTATTCAAAATAAGTGGACCCCTCTTTTAGAAAAGTTGTCAGTTAAAATATAATGTATTTCTCCTTTTTTTGAGTAAAAAATTCTAAGTTTTCAAAGGTTTTGTATAGTAGCATGAGTAGCACTATACAAATCCTTAGTATTTCTATTTTCTTTTCTACAACAGTAAACATGGTAAAATGACCCCTTCAAGGCCCTTGTCTGAGGGATAACCTGATAATAACAAACATAGGTCAAAGTACGGCCTTTTACACAGGGCTTTGATCCAGACCAAACAGCAAGCTATAAGGGACCACAACTTAGTATTGTACACAATTCGAACAGGAAAACCAACGATCTAATTTATATTTCCAAACGGAAAAATACCAATGAACCACATCAACAAACGATAACTGCTGAACGACAGGTACCTGAATCAATCAGGACAGGTGCACAAACCTGCAGCGGGTATGACCGTCAGCGTACATTATAACTGCAGTTGAAGGCAAATCCTTCAGAAGTTCTTTGTACTTTATTTAAACAACGAACATTTTTTGATAGATTAATAGGGAATATCAGTCAGGGGAAAAGAAACCAATCTTTTATTCTGTACAGGTTTTTCCGCTGTTATATATTTAAATCGGAACACTCCCACTTGGAATAAATTGGTTTCATGCTGAAACAAATATTCTCACAGATATTTACAGTGTTGTGGGGTGCTTATAGGTTTAAAATCGTTATATAAAGGTTATACTGTGATTCTAAAAACCGTAATTAGCCACTTCTAAAAGTGAGGCAAAGTATATTCGTGAGGCGAAAAAGTTTTGGCGAGGGGTCTGGGGGCCGCTCAATGTATAACATTGTTATCGCTTGTTATAAGTTCATTTTTTCAATGAATACTAGGGGCCTTGATGGCCGAGTGGTTTAAGTAGTTACTACTGTAAATTAATCACTAGCCAGTCAACACTGAGGTTGTGAGTTCAAAACCCGCTCATGCGGCTGCACTTGATTCCAATCTTATTTGACTAGGATTGTCAGTTTTCTTATCGAACGTCAGTGGGTTTTTCCAGGCACTCTGGCATCCTCCACCAATAATCTTGTATGTCAAGAAACAGCCACTATGGTTATATGGAACATAGGGTTTGATCTTATTCATTGAAAAGAGTAATAATTAAAAATATACAAATGTTGGTTTTTGTCTCGCGAAGTCGCTTGTAATGAAAGTCAGGAAAAGCGAGACGTCACAAAGGTGATGGCATTGATAATTGTTAAGTTTTCTGTTTTAAGTTAGTTTGATAGGCAGTACTATGTGTCATAGATCAATGATATTTTGTATGAAGTTGCATTACTATCATTACTATAAGTACATATCAGTTTGGCAGCTATTTTGAGACCCTGTCCCCTAGCTAGATCATAGTCAAGTGACTTTAAACTAATTTGCAATGTTCTATGTAAATTTTTCTGCTAAGATAGTTTGATAGGAACTACTGGTCGTAAATCATGATAGAAGCTACTTATGATAAATCAATGATATTTTCTATAAAGTTGCATTATTCATGTTATTATCAGTTCATATTAGTTTAACTTCTACTAGACTACAAGGCCCTGTCCCTACATCATGGTCCAGTGATTTTGAAATAATAAGCTATTAAGTTTTCTGCCTATATTAAAAGTTAAATTAAAGGGGCACTAGCTTCCAAATTCATGGTCACCGATTTGACTCAAATTCTCATATTTTATTTATAACAATGTAAAACATTTTTCCAAACTATCTAAAAGTATAAAATAAACAATTTACAGGACATGGTCTTAATAAGATATAGCTTCGTTTTGTGTGAATTTTAACCAAGACGCCATCTAATTAATTATTGAATTGACCTTATATGACCATATAAACGATGTAAACATAAACATGGATATAAATAGATTAAGCAACTCGTGCAATTGGATGTTTATAGGTCTGTTAAATTTTGTAATATAGATTAAAAATTTATGTTTATCGTCGTTTTTATACGACCGCAAAATTTGAAAAATTTTTCGTCGTATATTGCTATCACGTTGGCGTCTGCGTCGTCGTCGTCGTCCGGCGTCCGAATACTTTTAGTTTTCGCACTCTAACTTTAGTAAAAGTGAATGGAAATCTATGAAATTTTAACATAAGGTTTATGACCATAAAAGCAAGGTTGGGATTGATTTTGGGAGTTTTTGTCCCAACAGTTTAGGAATTAGGGGCCAAAAAGGGCCCAAATAAGCATTTTCTTGGTTTTTGCACTATAACTTTAGTTTAAGTATATAGAAATCTATGAAATTTTGACACAAGGTTTATGACCACAAAAGAAAGGTTGGGATTGATTTTGGGAGTTTTGGTTCCAACAGTTTAGGAATAAAGGGCCAAAAAAGGGCCCAAATAAGCATTATTCTTGGTTTTCGCACAATAACTTTAGTATAAGTAAATAGAAATCAATGAAATTTTAACACAAGGTTTATGACCACAAAAGGAAGGTTGGGATTGATTTTTGGAGTTGAGGTCACAATAGTTTATGAATTAGGGGCCAAAAAGGGGCCCAAATAAGCATTATTTTTGGTTTTCGCACTCTAACTTTAGTATAAGTGAATAGAAATCAATGAAATTTTAACACAAGGTTTATGACCACAAAAGGACGGTTGGGATTGTCTTTGGGAGTTTTGGTTCTAACAGTTTAGGAATTAAGGGCCAAAAAAGGGCCCAAATAAGCATTATTCTTGGTTTTCGCACTCTAACTTTAGTATAAGTGAATAGAAATCAATGAAATTTTGACACAAGGTTTATGACCACAAAAGGACGGTTGGGATTGTCTTTGGGAGTTTTGGTTCTAACAGTTTAGGAATTAAGGGCCAAAAAAGGGCCCAAATAAGCATTATTCTTGGTTTTCGCACTCTAACTTTAGTATAAGTGAATAGAAATCAATGAAATTTTAACACAAGGTTTATGACCACAAAAGCAAGGTTGGGTTTGATTTTGAGAGTTTTGGTCCTAACAGTTTAGGAATAAGGGGCCCAAAGGGTCCAAATTGAACTTTGTGTGATTTCATCAAAAATTAAATAATTGGGGTTCTTTGGTATGCCGAATCTAACTATGTATGTAGATTCTTAATATTTGGTCCCATTTTCAAATTGGTCTACATTAAGGTCCAAAGGGTCCAAAATTAAACTTAGTTTGATTTTAACAAAAATTGAATCCTTGGGGTTCTTTGATATGCTGAATTTAAAAATGTACTTAGATTTTTAATTATTGGCCTAGTTTTCAAGTTGGTCCAAATGGGGGTCCAAAATTAAACTTTGTTTGATTTCATCAAAAATTGATTAAATGGGTTCTTTGATATGCCAAATCTAACTGTGTATGTAGATTCTTAATTTTTGGTCCAGTTTTCAAATTGGTCTACATTAAGGTCCAAAGGGTCCAAAATTAAACTAAGTTTGATTTTAACAAAAATTAAATTCTTGGGCTTATTTGATATGCTTTATCTAAATATGTACTTTGATTTTTGATTATGGGCCCAGTTTTTAAGTTGGTCCAAATCAGGATTCCATATCAAGTATTGTGCAATAGCAAGAAATTTTCAATTGCACAGTATTGCACAATAGCAAGAAATATCTAATTGCACAATATTGTGCAATAGCAATTAATTTTCAATTGGAGTGATAATATATGTTGGAAATTTGCCAGACATGACTATGATGTCATTTTCTATTTTTATTTGCCAATAACTTTATGTAAATAACTTCATTGGAAATTTGCCAATATAAAATGTTGCTGATGAAGTTTTTTTTATTGTTTTATACAATAAATAATGTACATTCACTTTTACTACCATTGTAACCAATCTTTACCATTCAGTGATAACAAGCACTTTATTTTACATTTTAATATTTTATGATGTATTTAAAAGAGTAGTTATTGTTGCAAACTCCATTAGAAATTTGAATTGATATCAGTTTTGGAAAAAGGGAAACGGGGATGTGAAAAAAAAGGGGGGGGGTTTAAATTTTTCTCATTTCAGATTTCATAAATAAAAAGAAAATTTCTTCAAACTGTTGATTGGCTATTTATGGCTTCAATATAATTCTATTGTCTATTCTAATGTCTTTACTAAACTATAAACTAAACCCACCAAGTAACATGTACCTGAAAATAATATAAACAAAATAATAGAAAACACAGTAGTTAACAATCTAATCCTTTTCTCTTTTCACTAGAAATGTTAATGTCCAAATAAAAAATGAAAATGAAGGCAATTAAAATGTCATAGTAAGTATTTATCTGATCTTTCTTCTCCTTTTTTTTATTGTCAGTTGCACTAATTACAAAAGGCTTGAATTCAAAAGTCCTTTTTCAAAACAACATAAGATGTCTTGTCCAGAAGCACCATGCTTTGTAAGAACATTGGCGATTTGTTCATTAGTCTGAATCCATTTTACTTTTTTAAGCTCTCCACCTTGAAGCAATTGCTTTATTGCATTGATCTCCACCCTCAATCTCTTTTCTCCAACAGGTTTATCAGAGTATATTGCATGATAAAGGTCTTTATTGTCAACGAAACAATCTACTGGAGTATGCATCAAATCGTTCTCATTATGCATTAATTCCTTAAACAGAGCTGCTAAAGATATAACACAGTCCACACCATCAGCTAAGGCCAAGGCTTCACTTGCCAAAGTACTACGTACAACTCTTCTTAATTTCTTAGATTGCCAAGTGATTGGGTTCACTTTAATTTACCATCATCGCCCATCAAAAGCACAACATAACCACCCTGACTTCCACCATCTGGAAGATTTCCAAATGATGCATCACTGAACAAAATAAATTTCACATTATGTCCAAGATTCTGGAATTGCAGTGAAACGGGATCCTTTTGCACCTTCCTAATTATTTTATTGACTTTCTTTAGATCTTCAATAGTGCTAGACTTAATTTTTGATGAAATAGCAGCAACATCAAATGCAATGTCTGGACGTGTTTGTCTTGCTAACCATAATAATTGTCCTATTTTTGACCTCAATAGTGTCTGTTCTGATGATGAAAGAGGAGATGTTTTAACTCTGTCTTTATCTATTAAAACAGTCTTCAACATTCTGACATAGTCTTGCTGGCTGAGAACAATAGTTTCATTTTCTTGGCTGAGGTCAAGACCCAAATATTTGAAAGACTCACAGGATTCTTTCCCTACCTTGAACATATCCCTAATTCTGGACACAACAGTTTTCTCAAAGGCACTGGATCCTGCCCAAAGAAAGTCATCTACATGAACTGCTAGGACACCAGTCAAACCTTTTTCATTATACCAATAAAATACTGCTGAATCAATTTTGGACACTGTTCCTCCACAATCTAGCAATGTTGCTTGAACTTTTTCGTACCACTTTAAGGATGCATCAACAAGACCATATACACATTTGTTAAGGCGCCAGACTTTACCAGTTGCTTTAGCTTCTTTAGGAGGTCTTAAGTAGACTTCTCTTTGCATTTTCTCTCCTTGAAGGAAAGCAGTTTTAATGTCAACTGAATTTATTGACCATCTTTTACTAGCAATAATTGATAAAATTAGTCGTAGAGACTACTTTTCACATGTTGGCGAATTCTTTGGTATCTCATCTAGGCTGTCTTCTTCAAAACCTTTTGCTACCAATCTAGCTTTTCTATGAAATTCGTTCTCTAATTCTTTCATAGTATAAACCCATCTTGTTGAAATACAGTTTTGACCATTGTCTTCAACTTCTTCATAAACATTGTGCTTGTTCCAGTTATCCAGTTCTGCCTCTCTAGCCTCAGTAAAATCAATATCACTTAAAAGTACATCTTCATTCACGTCATCTGACTGGTTAACAACTTTCAAATCATTGACTGTTCTTAGATCAATTGATATCTGATCACCTCTCATATTTTCTGGCTGATTGTATTCTATATTGTACCAGCTCTTTTTAACAGTTGTAGCCTTTCCTGCCCTGCCTAAAATTATTGCTTCTCTTGTGTCATTTTCACCAGGGATTTTGAAATTCACTATCTGATCCTTCTTTAATTTCATACAATCATTTGCCTGTGACCCAGGATTATGTTCCATACTTTCCTCATGTATATCATTCTCTGCCTGATTTTCCAAATCAAAACTGTCTCTCCCTTCAGATTCAGGACTATCTTCACCATTCAAACTACCATTCAAGCTACCAGCATGATAATCATCTTGATCAGCACTTTCGTCTGCAGATTCTTCAACATTTTCTTGGTTTTCATCATTCTCAGTATCATTTTGATGAGGCTCTTCATCATCACTCTCATAGTATACTAAGTCATGATCTGGTTCAGTGTTGTTATATGTTGCAGCTTGCGGCTTACGCACAGGAGTTGACTTTGCTGTATGCTTATGAATAATCTTTTGTTTTCTTTCAACATCAATGTCTCTTTTTATTCTACTTTCATGTACACGCACATATGTACCTCCATATCTTACAAAAACAACTACGTTATCTTGACCAATTACCCAGCCTGGTCCTTTCCACTGATTGTCTCGTAGGAAGAAAACTTTGTCACCATTTGTGAATTTTTCTCCTGAAGGCCGGATTTGCTTACGTAGTGCCCTTCTTACTTTCTCAGAGGATTCTGCCGCAATAAATGCTTTTCTAGCTTCATGTAAGCCAACTAAGTGCTTTCCCATAACATTACTAATTGTTGTACCTTCTAATGCAGGAGGCTTGTTAACTATAGATGATGGCATGTTTGGGTTCCTTCCAAAAACTATTTGATATGGACTGTAGCCATAGACATTCAACAAACTGTTCTTAGCATGAACTGCCCAACTGACGGAAGTCTCCCATGAAAGGTTAGAGCTCTCTCTCATTTTATTGATTGTTTCTGTAAGCGTTGCGTTGTGTCTTTCCACTACACCATTGGACCACGGACTATATCCTGCTGTTGTTTTAACTGACATGTTCAAGTTTTCTGCCATGTCTCTAAATATCTGTGAATTAAATTCACCTCCATTATCTGTGTAAACACCAACTTCAGGTGCACCATAAACGCCAACCCATATCTGCATGAACTTATCTACAATGACTTTAGAGTCCTTTCTTCTGATTATTGCAGCTGCACTCAATCTGCTAAATAAGTCAATAACATGTAGATAATAAAAGTTATGGTCAATTTCATGAAGGTCCATTGCCACAATTTGATTGAAATCACTTGCATGTGAAAAGGCAACCACTGGTTTAGCTTTTGGGTGCTTGAACTTATGGCAAGTTAAACACTTTGTGCAGATATCTTTAAGAATGGTCTTTGTTTCAGAATCAACAGAACCAACACTTTGCAAAAGGGATAAAAGTTTATCTAATGATGCATGTCCAAACTGCTTGTGTAACTTTAAAAGAATCTCCTTTTTCTTCTTAAAAGATAATTTTGTATCAATGATCAAAACCTCCTCACTCTCATTTTTATTTCTGTTCGTGCATTGCTTGTCTTTAATGTTGATACAGTAATGACCACTTGAAGTTAGGTTTACATCCACTAACTGTCCAAACATGGTAACCTTGTCATTGCTGAGATCTAGGATAGTGCTTGCTCTTTTCAGAGAGGTTTTACTTAACAATAACGGTATTTCACAATCCACCACTTCTGTTTCAATTGAGCACTTAACTGACCCAATTAGTGCTGGAATTTTCACTTTCTGATATGAATATACTGTTTGTCCATCACCAAATTTGAATGGTACATGACTTTCATTACAAGTAAGTTGATCAAGTCCTGGATCAAGTGATTCTACAAACTTCATTTTTCCATTGTTGATAACTTTTATCTTTGGTCAAACCTGGTGGGTTCTTGTAACTAGGTGCTGTTGCCATCTTTATAAGCTCTGCTACCACTGTTGATTGGCTATTTATGGCTTCAATATAATTCTATTGTCTATTCTAATGTCTTTACTAAACTATAAACTAAACCCACCAAGTAACATGTACCTGAAAATAATATAAACAAAATAATAGAAAACACAGTAGTTAACACAAACATTTTTTTGAGAGGATTAATATTCAACAGCATAGTGAATTGCTCAAAGGCAAAAAAAACCTTTTAAGTTCATTAGACCACATTCATTCTGTGTCAGAAACCTATGCTGTGTCAACTATTTAATTTTAGATTTAAAAGTTTGAAGAAGAAATCTTTAATTGATTTGTAAAATCTTGACATTTGTTTTGTGTAAAAAAAACAACCATGTAATGTCAAAAATTTGATCACAATCCAAATTCAGAGCTGTATCACGCTTGAATGTTTTGTCCATACTTGCCCCAACTGTTCAGGGTTCGACCTCTGCGGTTGTATAAAGCTGCGCCCTGCGGAGCACCTGGTTAGATAATGTATGTTGGAAATTTGCCAGACATGACTATCATGTCATTTTCTATAAAAAAATTTATAATTTTCTGATGTATTGAAATGAGTGTTTATGGTTGCAAAGTCCATTTAAAATTTGAATTGAGATGATAATGATGATAGGGTGGCTTGACATTTGTTTTGTGTAAAAAAACCCATATAATGTCAAAAATTTGATCACAATCCATATTCAGAGCTGTATCACGCTTAAATGTTTTGTCCATACCTGCCCCAACTGTTCAGGGATCGACCTCTGCGGTTGTATAAAGCAGCGCCCTGCGGAGCACCTGGTTATATAAATGTTACTGTCCCTCTGATGGATTATTTGAATTTTATGCTGACAAATGAGACATAATTCACTGGCAACAGTTTATTTAATATTTTTAAATAATATAAAAATTTGTTATTTTATAGCTCGTGAGAGAGTTGTTGGTTGGTACCACACTGGCCCCAAACTTCACCAGAATGATGTTGCTGTTAATGAGTTGATGAGGCGATATTGTCCTAATTCTGTAAGTAGAACACCATGTTTTAGTATGTAAAGCACAATATTATATATGGGAAAAGAAATTATTACAATGGTTGCAATGAATTACATTGATTTCCCAGTTAAATAAAAACTGATAATTTCACATGTGAAATAAACGTGGTTGTTTCACTCTCTGACGTCATACAACAATAGGTTGTTGTCAAGAAGTCGATAATGGCGGATCAAAACAATGCGTAGAAAAAAGATATAGTTCCTTACATGTTTTACATTAATTTCTTAAAAATTGCCATTTGCCAATGTAATAAAAAGAATAACTAATTTAAGAATTCAAATATCGAAAAATATTCAACTCATGATCGAACAACACTGATAATTAACTCATGCGCTAAGCGCATTCGTCAATTAATGTGTTGTTCAGTCACTCGTTGAATATTTTTCTCTATTTTGAATTCTTCAATTAGTTATTCTATAAGTATCATGCCCTTGTTCTCATCACTTGCCATCCGTCGTCATCGTCCGTCTTGTCATCCGTTGTCGTCGTCTGTTGTCTATAACTTTTACAAATATCTTCTCCTCTGAAACTACTTGGCAAAATTTTATCAAACTTGGCCTAAATTATCTTTGGGGTCTATAATTTAGAAAATATATCCAGTGACCCTGCTTATCGACCAAGATGGCCGACATGGCTAATATACAGAACATAGGGTAAAACTGGATTTTCAAAGGAAATAACGTTTATTAGTCCCCTACCACAACAAAGTCGAAAGGGACTTTAGGTTTGCACTCTGTCCGTCTGTCCATCCGTCAGTCTGGCAAAGCAGTTTTCCACACTTTTTAGCTCACCTGACCTGAAAGGTCAAGTGAGCTTTTCTCATCACTTGGCGTCCGTCGTCCGTCGTCCTGCATCCTGCGTCCGTCGTCCGTAAACTTTTACAAAAATATTCTCCTCTGAAACTACTTGGCCAAATTCTACCAAACTTGGCCACAATCATCCTTGGGGTATCTAGTTTAAAAAATGTGTGGCGTGACCCGTCAAACCTACCAAGATGGCCGCCATGGCTAAAAATAGAACATAGGGGTAAAATGCAGTTTTTGGCTTATAACTCAAAAACCGAAGCATTTAGAGCAAATCTGACAAGGGGTAAAATTGTTGATCAGGTCAAGATCTACCTGCCCTGAAATTTTCAGACGAATCGGACAACCTGTTGTTGGGTTGCTGCCTGTGAAATGGTTATTTTAAGGAAATTTTGCAGTTTTTATACGACCGCAAATTTTGAAAAAATTTTCGTCGTATATTGCTATCACGTTGGCGTCGTCGTCGTCGTCGTCCGAATACTTTTAGTTTTCGCACTCTAACTTTAGTAAAAGTGAATAGAAATCTATGAAATTTTAACACAAGGTTTATGACCATAAAAGGAAGGTTGGTATTGATTTTGGGAGTTTTTGTCCCAACATTTTAGGAATAAGGGGCCAAAAAGGGCCCAAATAAGCATTTTCTTGGTTTTCGCACCATAACTTTAGTTTAAGTTAATAGAAATCTATGAAATTTTGACACAAGGTTTATGAACACAAAAGAAAGATTGGGATTGATTTTGGGAGTTTTGGTTTCAATAGTTTAGGAATAAGGGGCCAATAAAGGGCCCAAATAAGCATTTTTCTTGGTTTTTGCACAATAACTTTAGTTTAAGTAAATAGAAATCTATGAAATTTAAACACAATGTTTATGACCACAAAAGGAAGGTTGGTATTGATTTTGGGAGTTTAGGACCCAACAGTTTAGGAATTAGGGGCCAAAAAGGGACCCAAATAAGCATTTTTCTTGGTTTTCGCACCATAACGTTAGTATAAGTAAATACAAATCTATGAAATTTAAACACAAGGCTTATGACCATAAAAGGAAGGTTGGTATTGATTTTGGGAGTTTTGGTCCCAACAGTTTAGGAAAAAGGGGCCCAAAGGGTCCAAAATTAAACTTTGTTTGATTTCATCAAAATTGAATAATTGGGGTTCTTTGATATGCCGAATCTAACTGTATATGTAGATTCTCAACTTTTGGTCCCGTTTTCAAATTGGTCTACATTAAGGTCCAAAGGGTCCAAAATTAAACTTAGTTTGATTTTGACAAAAAATGAATCGGTTGGGTTCTTTGATATGTTGAATCTAAAAATGTACTTAGATTCTTGATTATTGAAGTTTTTTGGTCCAGTTTTCAAATTGGTCTACATTAAGGTCCAAAGGGTCCAAAATTAAACTTTGTTTGATTTCATCAAAAATTGAATCCTTGGGGTTCTTTGATATGCCAAATCTAACTGTGTATGTAGATTCTTCATTTTTGGTCCTGTTTTCAAATTTCAAATTCTACATTAAAGTCCAAAGGGTCCAAACTAAGTTTGATTTTAACAAAAATTGAATTCTTGGGCCTCTTTGATATGCTGAATCTAAACATGTACTTAGATTTTTTATTATGGGCCCAGTTTTCAAGTTGGTCCAAATCAGGATCTAAAATTATTATATTAAGTATTGTGCAATAGCAAGTCTTTTCAATTGCACAGTATTGTGCAATGGCAAGAAATATCTAATTGCACAATATTGTGAAATAGCAAATTTTTTTTTAATTAGAGTTATCTTTCTTTGTCCAGAATAGTAAGCAAGAAATATCCTATTGCACAATATTGTGCAATAGCAAGAATTTTTTTTAATTGGAGTTATCTTTCTTTGTCCAGAATCAACTTAAATCTTTGTTATATACAATATACAATGTATATACACTTTTTACTACCAACTGATAAATTTAAATAATCTTTACCATTCAGTGATAACAAGCAGTTTTTTTACATCTTAATATTTTATGATGTATTTAAATGAGTAGTTATTGTTGCAAACTCCATTAGAAATTTGAATTGATATCAGTTTTGAAAAAGGGAAACGGGGATGTGAAAAAAAAGGGGGGGGGGGTTACAGGGATGATTCCACTATATGGTTTAGGGACGCTGAGCGGCCCTTAAATCGGCCAGCGGCCCCGAAAAAATATACATGAAAATGAATTCCCAATTCCAATTCAGGAAAATAAAATAAAAATCGATATTTCCGGAAAAGTTTCTGTCAACAATTAAGGCAACTATAATTTTTCATAGTTTGTTGTCTAAACGTTTTTAAAATCCGGAGAAGAATGCTGTTTACTATCGCATTTTATTAACAACGATTTAATTATGTCAAAAAGTACCAAACAATTTTATCAGCCGAATTCAATTGATTAATATGTTATAGAAGTATTTGATCTTGTAAAAGCAGATCGCCCAGCAGGTTGATAAAAACGGGTGTCAAAGCAGACCTCGGCAGAGAGAAAATTCAAATTTTGATATAACATTGATGTATGAAATTCGTAAAAGCAGATCGCCCAGCAGAGCCGGTTATATAATATGATGAATACTTGTTTTGTAAAAGAAATTATTTCCTCAAAAGACAAAAGTTTGAGCGTTTTTTGAAAATAATGTTGATGATAGACCATTCATGAAATACGATGTCTTCATTATCATGCTTATGGAACTATTTCAAAAGTTTTGAAGATGATTCAAATAATTTCAAAGAACACTGGTTCAATGCTTTAAATATCTTATCAATTAAGTATATGAACTTTTGTAATTACTTTTCTGAATTCGACAATTGACCAGTTCAATTTGAAATCCATTTGAATCAAGGTAAATTTATAGAGATGACCTGCTGTTGAAGAAATACCCGATGAATGATTATTTTCAGTGGTTTATGTTAGCAGCTGAAATATATGTTTTTGTAATAGGCCTAGGTAACTATAGCTTAGATGATAGAGTAGTGCATCATGTTCAATGATATTCATGTAATAATAGTAGCCCATCAAGAATTATTCAAAATGGTACAACTAACATGAACATCAGTGTACAGGTTAAACTTAATAATATACATTTTCCGTTTTTACAGGAAAATAATGTTATTTCGTCGTAGATTTTATGCTGAAAAAATTCCCAATTAGAATAAAAAATTCCCAATTTGATGTTCAAGGGACCCATTTGAAAACTCCTGGAATCATCCCTGGGTTAAATTTTTCTCATTTCAGATTTCATAAATAAAAAGAAAATTTCTTCAAACATTTTTTTGAGAGGATTAATATTCAACAGCATAGTGAATTGCTCAAAGGCAAAAAAAACCTTTTAAGTTCATTAGACCACATTCATTCTGTGTCAGAAACCTATGCTGTGTCAACTATTTAATTTTAGATTTAAAAAGTTTGAAGAAGAAATCTTTAATTGATTTGTAAAATCTTGGCATTTGTTTTGTGTAAAAAAAACCCATGTAATGTCAAAAATTTGATCACAATCCAAATTCAGAGCTGTATCATGCTTGAATGTTTTGTCCATACTTGCCCCAACTGTTCAGGGTTCGACCTCTGCGGTCGTATAAAACTGCGCCCTGCGGAGCACCTGGTTGGTTATTATCTTGAATACTATTATAGATAGAGATAAACTGTAAACAGCAATAATGTTCAGCAAAGTAAGACCTACAAATAAGTCAACATGACCAAAATGGTCAGTCGACCCCTTAAGGAGTTATTGCCCTTTATAGTAAATTTTTAACAACTTTTCGTCATTTTTTGTTACTTTTCTAAAAATCTTCTTCTCTGAAACTACTTTGCCAAATTTAACCAAACTTGGCCACAATTATCACTGTGGTTTACAGTATATAAAATGTGTCCGATGACCCAGCCTACCAAACAAAATGGCCGACATGGCTAAAATTAGAACATAGTGGTAAAATGCAGTTTTTGCTTTATATCTTTGAAACTAAGACATTTAGGGCAAATCTTTCAAGATTTTAATGTCCATCAGAATAAGATATATCCCCTCACAAATTTTCAATTGAATCGGACAACCTGTTGTCGGGTTGCTGCCCTAAAATTGGTGATTTTAAGGAAATTTTGCAGTTTTTGGTTATTATCTTGAATACTATTATAGATAGAGATAAACTGTAAACAGCAATAATGTTCAGCAAAGTAAGATCTACAAATAAGTCAGCATGATCAAAATTGTTAGAGGACCCCTATATTGAACAACTTTTCGTCATTTTTGTAACTTGTATAAAAATCATTTCTAAAACTACTTGGCCAAATTTATCCAAACTTGGCCACAATCATAATACTAGGGTATCTTTTTAAAAAAAAAAGTGTCTAATGACCCCGCCTACCAACGAAGATGGCCAACATCTGTAAACACATTAACAGGTGAGCGACACAGGCTCTTGAGAGCCTCTAGTTTTTCATTGTTCTTGAATATATTACTTTGATTTATTTTATTCCAATCTGATGATTCAGACCAGAGTTATCATGGTCCATATCTAATGCTAGAATACTTTATTTAATACGTTAAACCATATTTCAGTTTAAAGGGAGAAAACTAATTTTTTAAAAGACATTCTTTGGTAAATTGTATGAAGTCTTTGTTATATTGCATAAACTAATTTTCTGAATGCTTTAAATGTTGCGTACAAGTTGTAATCTTGTACAAATTTTTTATACAACTGCAAATATTAAAAAAAAATAAGTCATATATTGGTATCACTTCGTCTGCTTTGTCATCGTTGTTAGCGTGGTCCGAAGTCAGATGATTTCTGGATAATAACTTAAGTATAAGTAAATAAAAATCAATAAAATTTTTACACAAAATGTTTATAACCATTAAAGGAAGGTTGAGATTGATTTTGGGGGTTATGGTCCCAATAGTTTAGGAATAAGGGGCCAAAAAAGGGCATTTTTGTAGTTTCCAGACATTAACTTGTGTTAAAGTGTATCAATCTCTCTGAAATTATACCACAAAGTTTAGTTTCCATACTACAAAGTGTCAGGTAAGGTGTACTACCCACCCTCCTTTAGATGTCGTCTAGTCCTACAGACAGATAGATTGATCTGTCAGACTAGGCAGGCGGAAACCCGGTTGAAATAGAACAAAAGAATCAAAGCTCTTTGTTAGAGAAGGCGATAAATGCTTACTGTAATGTTTACTATAGTAACAAAAAAATCAAAAGTTAAAAGAAACAAATAAAATGACAATTTCTTCTCAATTACGAAGTGTTCTATTTTAAAAACGCCATTTGCATAAGGTTTCAATTCATCTATTACATAGTTAAGCAGAACAATTAGATATCAAGTTGACCACATGGATATCTATCAAGTTGGATGTAGAAAATGCATTACCTCCGATTTTCTTGAAAAAAAATACCATGGACGGAGAACATATCAATCTATAAGTTCAATAATTTTTGTATCTGGCTTTCCATTATATGTGACTCAGGAAAAAATTCTAAAAAATGGGTAACAATTGTAGCGAAAAGAGAAAATTGAGTGCATCTTTTTATGTTAGTCATGTTAGTGCGTGTTTGAGTTGAATATTTTGTCTTGAAAACGTACAAAGCAAGAATATTTGATACATCATCTCGCTTCAGATTCTATCATTTTTAACCGGATTTTTGTGACAAAAATGTCGGTTATTGATTTGGGGATGTACGGCGGGCGGGCGGGCGGTCGGGCTGTCGGGCGGGCGGGCGGCAATCAAATGTTGTCCGTGCATTAACTCATGAACCGTTCAACCAAAGCTTTTAAAATTTTAATATGTTATTCCTGACAACTATACGAAGGTCAAGTTCAATAATGGCGATTTTGACTTTTACCGTTCAGGAGTTATGGTTCTTGAAAGATTGAAAAATGGAGTTGTCCGTGCATTTACGCATGAACTGTTCTACCAAAGCTTCCCAAATTTTAATATGTTGTTACTAATGAAAGAATGGAGGTCAAGTTCAATAATGACGAATTTGACTTTTACCGTTCAGGAGTTATGGTTCTTGAAAGATTGAAAAATTGAGTTTCCAGTCGTGTCCATGCATTTATGCATGAACTGTTCTACCAAAGCTTTCGAAATTTTAATATGCTGTTACTGATGACAAAATGGAGGTCAAGTTCAATAATGACGATTTTGACTTTTACCGTTCAGGAGTTATGGTTCTTGAAAGATTGAAAAATGGTTTTTCCCGTCGTGTCCGTGCATTTTCTCATGAACCATTCAACCAAAGCTTTTGAAATTTTAATATGTTGTTACTGATGACAAAATAGAGGTCAAGTTCAATAATGACGATTTTGACTTTTACCGTTCAGGAGTTATGATTCTTGAAAGATCGTAAAATGGCGTTTCCATTCAGGTTGTTGCATTTACTCATGAACCATTCAATCTAAGCTTTTCAAATTTTAATATGTTGATACTGATGACAAAATGGAGGTCAAATTTGATATTGACGATTTTCACTTTCACCATTCATCAGTAATGGTTCTTGTGATATTGCCAGGACACAAATAAATGTTAATAAATCCGGTTTGCTGTCGTTGTGACAGCCTCTTGTTATATATCAAAGCTACAGGTTGACTTTATAACCTAAAAAATCACGGTTCTAAAAGATGAAATATATGGGTCAAGTGAAATAGCTATCTAATGAATCATAAAAACAGAGAAGGTGTGTTCGAATAGCTATTTTTTTACTAAAAGTACTTGAAGACAAGTCTTTCAATTTTGATGATGAAAATGCATGTCTTCGAAAATTAATAATTTTTTGTGTGATAACTAAGGTTTATATAAATAGTCTTCAACAACAACCACTAAAAAAATCTAGTCTGCCCTTCCACGAAATATTTAATTAGAATTTTTATACGACCGCAAAAATTAAAAATTTTTGGTCGTATATTGGAATCACGTTGGCGTGGGCATCGTCGTAGTCCGAATACTTTTAGTTTTCGCACTCAAATTTAGTAAAAGTGAATAGAAATCTATGAAATTTTAACACAAGGTTTATGACCACAAAAGGAAGGATGGGATTGATTTTGGAAGTTTTGGTCCTAACATTTTAGGAATGAGGGGCCAAAAAGGGCCCAAATAAGCATTTTCTTGGTTTTCACACTATAACTTTAGTTTAAGTAAATAGAAATCTATGAAATTTTGACACAAGGTTTATGACCACAAATGAAAGGTTGGGATTGATTTTGGGAGTTTTGGTTTCAACAGTTTAGGTATAAGGGGCCAAAAAAGGGCCCAAATAAGCATTATTCTTGGTTTTCTCACAATAACTTTGGTATAAGTAAATAGAAATCAATGAAATTTAATCACACAAGGTTTATGACCACAATTTAATCACACAAGGTTTATGACCACAATTTAATCACACAAGGTTTATGACCTCAAAAGGAAAGTTGGGATTGATTTTGGGAGTTTTGGTCCCAAAAGTTTAGGAATTAGGGGCCAAAAAGGGGCCCAAATAAGCATTTGTCTTGGTTTTCACACCATAACTTTAGTATAAGTAAATAGAAATCTATGAAATTTAAACACAAGGTTTATGACTATAAAAGGAAGGTTGGGATTGTTTTTGGAAGTTTTGGTCCCAACAGTTTAGGAATAAGGGACCCAAAGGGTCCAAAATTAAACTTTGTTTAATTTCATCAAAAATTGAATAAAAGGGGTTCTTTTATATGCCGAATCTAACTGTGTATGTAGATTCTTAATTTTTGGTCCCATTTTCAAATTGGTCTACATTAAGGTCCAAAGGGTCCAAAATTAAACTTAGTTTGATTTTAACAAAAATTGAATCCTTGGGGTTCTTTGATATGCTGAATCTAAAAATGTACTTAGATTTTTTATTATTGACCCAGTTTTCAAGTTGGTCCAAATTGGGGTCCAAAATTAAACTTTGTTTGTTTTCATGAAAATTGAATAATTGGGGTTCTTTGATATATATGCCAAATCTAACTGTGTATGTAGATTCTTAATTTTTGGTCCCATTTTCAAATTGAAATAGATATAGGAAGATGTGGTGTGAGTGCCAATGAGACAACTCTCCATACAAATAACAATTTAAAAAGTAAACCAGTATAGGTTAAAGTACGGCCTTCAACACGGAGCCTTGGCTCACACCGAACAACAAGCTATAAAGGGCCCCAAAATTACTAGTGTAAAACCATTCAAACGGGAAAACCAACGGTCTAATCTATATAAACAAAACGAGAAACGAGAAACACGTATATATTACATAAACAAACGACAACTACTGTACATCAGATTCCTGACTTAGGACAGGTGCAAACATTTGCAGCGGGATTAAACGTTTTAATGGATCCAAACCTTCTCCCTTTTTCTGAAACAATAGCATAACATCACAACAAAGAAAAACATACGATAAAATATCAATTGGCAGACTTAACTCAATCAAAAAACGTATGATTAAACAATGAACGAATAAATTTGATCTGCGATATCTGAATACAAATGCACAGTTAATTAAATATTAGAGACAAACATTCATGACCAAAAAGCTAACAAACAAATTCAAACGCAGGACATGACTGAGAAATATTTAACCAATCAATGTTAACTTTAGAAAAAAAACGTTTTTTTTTATAATCTTGAAGTTTATACAAATGTTGTAAGAATAAGTGAAAAATTGAAGATATTACAAATAATCAAAGCTGGAGTACAGACAAGATCCATATAAATAAAAAATAACAAAGAACATTATAAACAGTATCAACAGGTCGAATTAACAAGAAAATACGATTTGAGAGTAATCGCAGTAACTGACAGCTAGTTAAAAGCCAAAACCAATTAATAATAAAAAATCATGCATCAGAGACTAAAATCGACTAAAACACATCACAGGGATTTAGTATTTTAACGTCATTAATAGTCAAAGAAGACATGACTTGTGCAATGCCAAAAATAAATGTATCGACAGGTAGTAGTATAGTGAAGAGCGACTTCTATAGAAATAAAAGTTAACGTGTCTGTGTCTCTATACATCTCGCCTCAAAAGATAATGAAATTTAGTTATGTTTTAATTTGCTAATGATAATATCAATATTAGTGCCAATGTGAACTATATTCAGAGATCTTATTACAATATTGGTACGATAACCCTTACTTATAAGTTTGTTTAAAGGTTCGATGAGTTTACAAGGATCACATAGTCTATATTAAAGTTCAATTGGTCCAAAATTAAACTAAGTTTGATTTTAACAAAAATTGAATTCTTGAGGTTCTTTGATATGCTGAATCTAAACATGTACTTAGATTTTTGATTATGGGCCTAGTTTTCAAGTTGGTCCAAATCAGGATCCAAAATTATTATATTAAGTATTGTGCAATAGCAAGAAATTTTCAATTGCACAGTATTCAGCAATAGCAACAAATCTTCAATTGCACAGCATGGTGCAATAGCAAGAAATTTTCACTTGCACAGTATTGCGCAATAGCAAGAAATCTTTAATTGCAAATATTTTCAATTGCACAGTATTGCGCAATAGCAAGAAATATCTAATTGCACAATATTGTGCAATAGCAAGAAATTTTCAATTGGAGTTATCTTTCTCTGTCCAGAATAGTAGTTGAATCAACTTAAATTATTGTTTTATACAATATACAATGTACATTGTATATTCACTTTTACTACCAACTGATAAATTAAAACAATCTTTACCATTCAGTGATAACAAGCACTTTTATACGACCCCAAAATATTTTGGGGATCGCATAATGGTATGATGTCGTCGTCTGCGTCGTCTGCTTCGTCGTCGTCCCAAGACACATTGGTTTCCGGATAATAACTTTAGTTTTAGTGAATAGAGGTTCATGAAATTTTTTCAGAAGGTCCAATACCACAAAAGGAAGGTTGGGATTGATTTTGGGGATGATGGTTCTAACCGATTAGGAATTAAGGGCCAAAAAGGGGCTCAAAATAAGCATTCTCAGTTTCAGGATAATAACTTGTTGTTAGAAGTATTTCAATTGCTCTGAAATCATACCGCAATGTTTAAAACCACAAGTAGAAGGTTTGGATTCAATTTAGGGGTTATGGGGCCAAAGTTTAGGAATTAAGGGCCAAAAAGGGGTCAAAACAAGCATTTTGCTAGTTTCAAGACAGTAACTTAGGTGTAATTGTATGGATCTCTCTGAAATTGTACCACAATATACCATATAACAAAGGGGAGGCTGGGATTAAGTTTTGGGTTAATTGCCTAAATATGTAGGAATAAAGGGCCAAAAAGGGCCAAAAAGAAGCATGTTTCTAGTTTCCAAACAATCATGACAATAACTTGTGTTTCAGTGTACGGATCTCTCAGAAATTGTACTACAAGGTTCAATACTGCAATGGAAAGCATGGGATTGAGTTTAAGGGTTATTGCTCCAAGGGGGTTTCAAAAAGTTGGGGGGGGGGGGATTTTTTGTTTTCCATTTTTTGAAGGGCTTCCTTTTTTTTCAACATTTTTGAAATTTTGAATTTTAAAAAGGTTCAAGAAGAAATCTTCAATTGCACAGTATTGTGCAATAGATTTGTTAGATCTTTGACCACATTAATTTTGTGACAAAAACCTATATTATGTCAAAAATTTGATCACAATCCAAATTCAGACAGAATCAAGCTTGAATATTGTGACCAAATTTGCCCCAACTGTTCAGGATTCAACCACTGGGGTCGTATAAAGCTGCGCTCTGCAGAGCACCTGGTTTTACATTTTAATATGTATTTAAATGAGTAGTTATTGTTGCAAACTCCATTAGAAATTTGAATTGAGATCAGTTTTGGAAGAAGGGAAAGGGGGATGTGAAAAAAATTTTTGGGGGGGGGGGGGGTTCAATTTTTTTCATTTCAGATTTCATAAATAAAAAGAAAATTTCTTCAAACATTTTTTTGAGAGGATTAATATTCAACAGCATAGTGAATTGCTCAAAAGCAAAACAAAATTATTAAGTTCATTAGACCTCATTCATTCTGTGTCAGAAACCTATGCTGTGTCAACTATTTAATCACAATCCAAATTTAGAGCTGAATCCAGCTTGAATGTTGTGTCCATATTTGCCCCAACCGTTTAGGGTTCAACCTCTGTGGTCGTATAAAGCTGCGCCCTGCGGAGCATCTGGTTAAAAATATTTCTGAATTTTCAAAAATTCCACCTGACAACCGATTTGACATGACAATAATTCTAAGTTGAATCAATGCAGACAAGATCATTAACTGATGCTCATTAGCTAGTAGATACATTTGTCTTTTAAAATACAACTGACATATAAGGATTGTAATGGTGCTATGCGGATAAATTTATCGGTTTTCAAGAGCAAAATTGGCAGCGCGTCATCCCTACAATGGCTTCCATTTCTACGATTGTGAAAATAAACTGGCGTAATGGGGAGATAATTTTGACGAAGTAGAATCCTGACTGCTAGGAGGATAGTTTACCTATTAACCTAATTATGACTTCACGGTTTAGCTAGCAAGCAAGCTAACCAAAGATATTACCTTTGCCTACACACTCAATGCAAACGACTGAGACTAACACTAAAATTCTTGTTTTTATACCCCTGTCAAAATTTTGAATGGGACATATAATGGTATATACATGTCTGGCGCCCGTCTCTCCAGCGTCCACATGTCGTACCTTAAGTTAAGAACAGCTTATCGAAATTTCATGAAACTTAATATAGTCATGATAGTTGTTTCTTATGATGGTCAAACTATCTGTATACTTTTTGGTGAAAATAAGATTTAAACTTTTTGAGTCTTGGTTATAGGCTGAAATTGTTTTAGCAAATAGGGGCA
The DNA here is from genome assembly GCF_963676685.1 of Mytilus edulis. Classification (NCBI taxonomy): domain Eukaryota; kingdom Metazoa; phylum Mollusca; class Bivalvia; order Mytilida; family Mytilidae; genus Mytilus; species Mytilus edulis. The sequence continues at coordinate 52,499,246 of NC_092348.1, read as the reverse complement.
AAAAAGGGTGAAAAACGAGGGTTTTTGTCGAGCCTGTAACTTAAGTTGCAGAAAGCTCCACATAGGGATAGTGATCTGGCGGCAACATTAGCACACTTCTTTTATAAAGCTTTATATTTTAGAAGGTGGAAGACCTGGATGCTTCATACTAGAAATGCCTCATGTTACAAAGTTTCCGTCAGTCACATGTCCAATGTCCTTGACCTCATTTTAATGGTTCAGTGACTACTTGAAAAAAAAGTTTAAGATTTTTTGTAATGTTAAATTCTCTCTTATTATAAGTTATTCGATAACCTCATTTCATGGATCAGTGAACAAGGTTAAGTTTTGGTGGTCAAGTCCATAACTCAGATACTATAAGCAATAGGTCTGTGTATGGGAAGGACTGTAAGGTGTACATGTTCAACTGGCAGGTGTCATCTGACCTTGACCTCATTTTCATGGTTCAGTGGTTATAGTTAGATTTTGTGTTTTGGTCTGTTTTTCTTATACTGTATGCAATAGGTCTACTATATTTGGTGTATGGAATGCTTGTAATGTGTATATGTCTAGCTGGCAGGTGTCATCTGACCTTGACCTCATTTTCATGGTTCAGTGGTCAAAGTTAAATTTTTGAGTTTTTAATTGTCTTTTTAGCTCACCTGGCCCAAAGGGCTAAGTGAGCTTTTTCACATCACTTGGTGTCCGTTAACTTTAACAAAATTCTTCACCTCTGAAACTACTTGGACAAATTTAACCAAACTTGGCGATGACCTGGCCATCCAATCAAGATGGCCACCATGGTTAAAAATAGAACAAAGGGGTAAAATTTAGATTTTGGCTTATATTTCTGAAACTAAAGCATTCAGAGCAAATCTGGCATGGGGTAAATTTGTTCATCAGGTCAAGATCTGTCTGCCCTGGAATATTCATACAAATAAGACAACCCGTTGTTGGGTTGCTGCCCCCCAATGAGTAATTTTAAGAAATTTTTGCAGTTTTTGGTTATCTTGAAAATTATAAAAGATATACATAAACTGTAAACAGCAATTTAGTGTTCAGCAAAGTAAGATCTACAAATAAGTCAACAAAACCAAAATTGTCAGATGACCCATTAAGGAGAAATTGCCCTTTGTAGTCTATTTTTATGTTCTAAAATTTTAGTAATCTTTTACAAAAATCTTCTCCTCTGAAACTACTTGACCAAATTCAACCAAACTTGGCCACAGTCATCCTTGGGGTATCTTGTTTAGTAAATGTGTCTAATGGCCTGGTCAATCAACCAAGATGGCCGCCATGGCTAAAAATAGAACATAGGGGTAAAATGTAGATTTTGGCTTATATCTGTGAACATGGTGAAATTAAAGCATTTAGAAAAAATCTGAGAAGGTAAAATTGACAAATCAGACAACAAGATATTTGGTTGCTGCCCCGAATTAGTAAAATTATGGAAATTTTGCATTTTTTATACGACCGCAAAAATTGAAAATTTTTGGTCGTATATTGGTATGATGTTGTCGTCGTTGTCATCCTAAGACATTTTGTTTTCGCACTCTTACTTGAGTATAAGTAAATAGAAATCAATGAAATTTAAACACAAGGTTTATGACCATGAAAGGAAGGTTGGGATTGATTTTTGGAGTTTTGGTCTAAACCTTGGGGTTCTTTGATATGGTGAATCTAAACATGTACTTAGATTTTTGATTATGGGCCCAGTTTTCATGTTGGTCCAAATTGGGGTCCAAAATTAAACTTTGTTTGATTTCAACAAAATTTGAATATATGGGGTTCTCGAATATGCTGAATCTTACCATGTATGTAGATTTTTAATATTTGGGCCCGGTTATCAAATTGGTCCACATTGAGGTCTAAAGGGTCCAAAATTGAATTTTTTTTGATTTCATAAAAAATTAAATTCTTGGGGTTCTATGATATGCTGAATCTAACCTGCATATATTTAGATTTTGAATATTGGACCATAATCATGATAATAGGTAAATGTCCAATTTAAAAAATTTTAAGTTTTTAAGTTTAAGTTCTTAGACCACATTCATTCTGTGTTGGAAAATCTTTTGGTCGTATATTGGTATGATGTTGGTGTTGTTGTCGTCATCCTAAGACATTTTGTTTTTGCATTCTTACTTTAGTATAACCCAAGAGAAAATAAATCTGGAATTCCACTGGAATCCCGGCTGGAATTTTGATTGGATTCCAATTGAGATCCCACCTAATTCCACCTGGATAAAATTTCGGGAATCCCGCAAAAAATCTGGGATTCCCGATGTTAATCCCGGTTGAAATATACTGGGATATTGTAGGATTTCAATTGGGATCCCACTGGGATAAAATTTCGGGATTCCTGCAAAAGAAGCGAGATCCCAATGTAAATGTAGTGGGATAAAATTTCGGGATTCCCGTAAAAGAAGCGGGATCCCGATGTAAAACCCAGTGGAAATATGCTGGGATTTTGAATGGAATATACTGGGATTCCCGAAAAAAAACAGGATTCCAAAAATAAATCCCAGCAGGATATACATGCACCAATTCAAATTGCACTGCCACTGGGATTCCTGGGTTATTTTTGCACAAGGATACATGTCATGTTCTCCTTTCTGTAAACTAATTTGCTCTTTGTTCTTCCAACTAGTATTGCTGAGTAAATTATTGTAACTGAAATATCTGCATGCAATCTGTTGGCAGCTCCATTTAAAAATATCATTAAATCCCCTTAAAGTATAAAAAAATCCACAAAGAATCATTTTTTCAATACGTTTTGAAGCAACAAATTCAATAGAAATATTGCATGTTTATACAGTAGATTGGAAGCTAGTCCAAATAATTATGAAGTCTTGGAAGGCTATTTTAATTTTTTTTGCAAATTAATTACCCTCCCCCTTTTTTATCCCCTGAAGATAAATAACTAGCGACTTATTATTTTCACCAAATAAACATACACACAACTGAATTAAATTTTTACATACCTACTAGTTATGCCTGTTATGTGACAACAAGTTTATTCATTGTATGTTAAAAATAAATATATTTTCAGTTTATGCTTTCAGACTTTCAGTGTTCTGATGTTGATTTGCTCAAATAAAAACCATAAAAATCATAGTTCCTCAATAAATTATTTTAATAATCATTATATACACATATACACATGTTAAATTAAATTATTAATGCACTAATCTGAAAACATCTGCATCGGCCTCCATAAATCAGCGTAATCAGATTTTGATGACGTTTTTACCAGTACACTAACGTCGATGTAACAATCTCGCCCCCAAATTATATCTGCCAGAAGTTGATCCGTCTCCGTAACGGTATTATAAATAAATTAAGGGTATCGCATAAAGTATTAATTACTGGCTAGTTTTTATACGACCGCAAAAATTAAAAATTTTTTGGTCGTAAATTGGTATCACGTTTGCGTCGTCGTCGTCGTTCGAATACTTTTGGTTTTGGCACTCTAACTTAAGTAAAAGTGAATAGAAATTTATGAAATTTTAACACATGGTTTATGACCACAAAAGGAAGGTTGGGATCGATTTTAGGAGTTTTGGTCCAAACATTCTAGGAATAAGGGGCCAAAAAGGGCCCAAATAAACATTTTCTTGGTTTTCGCACTATAACTTTAGTTTAAGTGAATAGAAATCTATGAAATTTAAACACAAGGTTTATAACCACTAAAGGAAGATTGGGTTTGATTTTGGGATTTGAGGTCTGAACAGTTTAGGAATTAAGGGCCAAAAAGGGGCCCAAGTAAGCATTATTCTTGGTTTTCGCACCATAACTTTAGTATAAGTAAATAGAAATCTATGAAATTTAAACACAAGGTTTATGACCATAAAAGGAAGGTTGGGTTTGATTTTGGGAGTTTTGGTCCCAACAGTTTAGGAATAAGGGGCCCAAAGGGTCCAAAATTGAACTTTGTTTGATTTCATCAAAAATTTAATAATTGGGGTTCTTTGATATGCCAAATCTAACTGTGTATGTAAATTCTTAATTTTTGGTCCCGTTTTCAAATTGGTCTACATTAAGGTCCAAAGGGTCCAAAATTAAACTTAAGTTTGATTTTAACAAAAATTGAATTCTTGGGCTTTTTTGATATGCTGAATCTAAACATGTACTTAGATTTTTGATTATGGGCCCAGTTTTCAAGTTGGTTCAAATCAGGATCCATAATTATTATATTAAGTATTGTGCAATATCAAGAAATTTTCAATTGCACAGTATTCAGCAATAGCAAGAAATCTTCAATTGCACAGTATTGTGCAATAGCAAGAAATTTTCAATTGCACAGTATTGTGCAATAGCAAGAAATCTTCAATTGCACAGTATTGCGCAATAGCAAATATTTTCAATTGTGCAATAGCAGGAATTGGAGTTATCTTTCTTTGTCCAGAGTAGTAGTTGAATCAACTTAAATCATTGTTTTATACAATATACAATGTATATTCACTTTTACTACCAACTGATCAATTAAATTAAAACAATCTTTACCATTCAGTGATAACAAGCACTTTATTTTTACATTTTAATATTTTATGATGTATTTAAATGAATAGTTAATGTTGCAAACTCCATTTGAAATTTGAATTGAGATCAGTTTTGGAAAAAGGGAAAAGGGGATGTGAAAAAAAGGAAGGTTGGGATTGATTTTGGGAGTTTTGGTTCCAACAGTTTAGGAAATAAGGGCCAACAAAGGACCCAAATAAGCATTATTCTTGGTTTTCGCACAATAACTTTAGTATAAGTTGATAGAAATCAATGAAATTTTAACACAAGGTTTATGACCACAAAAGGAAGGTTGGGATTGATTTTTGGAGTTGAGGTCACAACAGTTTATGAATGAGGGGCCAAAAAGGGGCCCAAATAAGCATTATTTTTGATTTTCGCACCATAACTTTAGTATAAGTTGATAGAAATCAATGAAATTTTAACACAAGGTTTATGACCACAAAAGGAAGGTTGGGATTGATTTTTGGAGTTGAGGTCACAACAGTTTATGAATTAAGGGCCAAAAAGGGGCCCAAATAAGCATTATTTTTGCACCATAACTTTAGTATAAGTAAATAGAAATCTATGAAATTTAAACACAAGGTTTATGACCACAAAAGGAAGGTTGGGATTGATTTTTGGAGTTGAGGTCACAACAGTTTATGAATTAAGGGCCAAAAAGGGGCCCAAATAAGCATTTTTTTTGCACCATAACTTTAGTATAAGTAAATAGAAATCTATGAAATTTAAACACAAGGTTTATGACCATTAAAGGAAGGTTGAGTTTGATTTTGGGAGTTTTGATCCTAACAGTTTAGGAATAAGGGGCCCAAAGGGTCCAAAATTGAACTTTGTGTGATTTCATAAAAAATTGAATAATTGGGATTCTTTGATATGCCGAATCTAACTATGTATGTAGATTCTTAATTTTTGGTCCCGTTTTCAAATTGGTCTACATTAAGGTCCAAAGGGTCCAAATTAAACTTAGTTTGATTTTAACAAAAATTGAATCCTTGGGGTTCTTTGATATGCTGAATTTAAAAATGTACTTAGATTTTTAATTATTGGCCTAGTTTTCAAGTTGGTCCAAATGGGGGTCCAAAATTAAACTGTGTTTGATTTCATCAAAAATTGAATAAATGGGTTCTTTGATATGCCAAATCTAACTGTGTATGTAGATTCTTAATTTTTGGTCCAGTTTTCAAATTTGTCTACATTAAGGTCCAAAGGGTCCAAAATTAAACTAAGTTTGATTTTAACAAAAATTAAATTCTTTGGCTTATTTGATATGCTTTATCTAAATATGTACTTTGATTTTTGATTATGGGCCCAGTTTTCAAGTTGTTCCAAATCAGGATTCCATATCAAGTATTGTGCAATAGCAAGAAATTTTCAATTGCACAGTATTGCACAATAGCAAGAAATATCTAATTGCACAATATTGTGCAATAGCAATTAATTTTCAATTGAAGTTATCTTTCTTTGTATAGAATAGTAGTTGATAATATATGTTGGAAATTTGCCAGACATGACTATGATGTCATTTTCTATTTTTATTTGCCAATAACCTTATGTAAATAACTTCATTGGAAATTTGCCAATATAAAATGTTGCTGATGAAGCTTTTTTTCCTTATCTTATCTAAAATGTTTTTAGATAATGTATGTTGGACATTTGCCAGACATGACTATGATGTCATTTTCTATTTGTATTTGCCAATAACTTTATGTAAATAACTTCATTGGAAATTTGCCAATATAAAATGTTGCTGATGAAGTTTTTATACGACCGCAAAATTTGAAAAATTTTTCGTCGTATATTGCTATCACGTTGGCATCGTCGTCGTCGTCGTCGTCCGAATACTTTTAGTTTTCGCACTCTAACTTTAGTAAAAGTGAATGGAAATCTATGAAATTTTAACACAAGGTTTATGACCACAAAAGGAAGGTTGGTACAGATTTTGGGAGTTTTGGTCCCAACGTTTTAGGAATTAGGGGCCAAAAAGGGCCCAAATAAGCATTTTCTTGGTTTTCGCACTATAACTTTAGTTTAAGTTAATAGAAATCTATGAAATTTTGACACAAGGTTTATGACCACAAAAGAACGGTTGGGATTGATTTTGGGAGTTTTGGTTTCAACAGTTTAGAAATTAGGGGCCAAAAAAGGGCCCAAATAAGCATTATTCTTGGTTTTCGCACAATAACTTTAGTTTAAGTAAATAGAAATCAATGAAGTTTAAACATAATGTTTATGACTACAAAAGGAAGGTTGGTATTGATTTTGGGAGTTTAGGTCCAAACAGTTTAGGAATTAGGGGCCTAAAAGGGACCCAAATAAGCATTTTTCTTGGTTTTCGCACCATAGCGTTAGTATAAGTAAATAGAAATCTATGAAATTTAAACACAAGGTTTATGACCATAAAAGGAAGGTTGGTATTGATTTTGGGAGTTTTGGTCCCAACATAATAAGGGGCCCAAAGGGTCCAAAATTAAACTTTGTTTGATTTCATCAAAATTGAATAATTGGGGTTCTTTGATATGCCGAATCTAACTGTCATGACTGTGTATGTAGATTCTTAACTTTTGGTCCCGTTTTCAAATTGGTCTACATTAAGGTCCAAAGGGTCCAAAATTAAACTTAGTTTGATTTTGACAAAAAATGAATCAGTAAGGTTCTTTGATATGCTGAATCTAAAAATGTACTTAGATTCTTGATTATTGGCCCAGTTTTCAAGTTGGTCCAAATCGGGGTCCAAAATTAAACTTTGTTTGATTTCATCAAAAATTGAATAAATGGGGTTCTTTGATATACCAAATCTAACTGTGTATGTAGATTCTTCATTTTTGGTCCTGTTTTCAAATTGGTCTACACTAAAGTCCAAAGGGTCCAAAATTAAACTTAGTCTGATTTTAACAAAAATTGAAATCTTGGTGTTCTTTGATATGCTGAATCCAAAAATGTACTTAGATTTTTTATTATGGGCCCAGTTTTCAAGTTGGTCCAAATCAGGATCTAAAATTATTATATTAAGTATTGTGCAATAGCAAGTCTTTTCAATTGCACAGTATTGCGCAATGGCAAGAAATATCTAATTGCACAATATTGTGAAATAGCAATTTTTTTTTTTTAATTAGAGTTATCTTTCTTTGTCCAGAATAGTAAGCAAGAAATATCTAATTGCAAAATATTGTGCAATAGCAAGATTTTTTTTTAATTGGAGTTATCTTTCTTTGTCCAGAATCAACTTTAATCTTTGTTATATACAATATACAATGTATATTCACTTTTTACTACCAACTGATAAATTAAAATAATCTTTACCATTCAGTGATAACAAGCAGTTTTTTTACATCTTTATATTTTATGATGTATTTAAATGAGTAGTTATTGTTGCAAACTCCATTAGAAATTTTAATTGAGATTAGTTTTGGAATAAGGGAAAGGGGGATGTGATTAAAAAAATTGGGTTCAATTTTTCTCATTTGAAATTTCATAAATAACAAAGAAAATTTCTTCAAACATTTTTTTTGAGAGGATTAATATTCAACAGCATAGTGAATTGCTCTAAGAGAAAACAAAAATTTTGAGTTCATTAGAACACATCCATTCTGTGTCAGAAACCTATGCTGTGTCAACTATTTAATCACAATCCAAATTTAGAGCTGAATCCAGCTTGAATGTTGTGTCCATACTTGCCCCAACCGTTCAGGGTTCAACCTCTGCGGTCGTATAAAGCTACGCCCTGTGGAGCATCTGGTTTTTATTGTTTTATACAATAAACAATGTATATTCACTTTTACTACCAACCAATCTTTACCATTCAGTGAGTACATGCACTTTATTTTACATTTTAATATTTTGTGATGTATTTAAAAGAGTAGTTATTGTTGCAAACTCCATTAGAAATTTGAATTGATATCAGTTTTGGAAAAAGGGAAACAGGGATGTGAAAAAAAAGGGGGTCTTTAAATTTTTCTCATTTCAGATTTCATAAATAAAAAGAAAATTTCTTCAAACATTTTTTTGAGAGGATTAATATTCAACAGCATAGTGAATTGCTCAAAGGCAAAAAAAAACTTTTAAGTTCATTAGACCACATTCATTCTGTGTCAGAAACCTATGCTGTGTCAACTATTGAATTTTAGATTTAAAAAGTTTGAAGAAGAAATCTTTAATTGATTTGTAAAATCTTGACATTTGTTTTGTGTAAAAAAAAACATGTAATGTCAAAAATTTGATCACAATCCAAATTCAGAGCTGTATCACGCTTGAATGTTTTGTCCATACTTGCCCCAACTGTTCAGGGTTCGACCTCTGCGGTCGTATAAAGCTGTGCCCTGCGGAGCACCTGGTTTTACATTTTAATATTTTATGATGTATTTAAAAGAGTAGTTATTGTTGCAAACTCCATTAGAAATTTGAATTGATATCAGTCTCATTTCAGATTTCATAAATAAAAAGAAAATTTCTTCAAACATTTTTTTGAGAGGATTAATATTCAACAGCATAGTGAATTGCTCAAAGGCAAAAAAAAACTTTTAAGTTCATTAGACCACATTCGTTCTGTGTCAGAAACCTATGCTGTGTCATGATCAACTATTTAATTTTAGATTTAAAAAGTTTGAAGAAGAAATCTTTAATTGATTTGTAAAATCTTGACATTTGTTTTGTGTAAAAAAAAAACATGTAATGTCAAAAATTTGATCACAATCCAAATTCAGAGCTGTATCACTCTTGAATGTTTTGTCCATACTTGCCCCAACTGTTCAGGGTTCGACCTCTGCGGTCGTATAAAGCTGCGCCCTGCGGAGCACCTGGTTTTACATTTTAATATTTTATGATGTATTTAAAAGAGTAGTTATTGTTGCAAACTCCATTAGAAATTTGAATTGATATCAGTTTTGGAAAAAGGGAAACGGGGATGTGAAAAAAAGGGGGGGGGGGGTTAAATTTTTCTCATTTCAGATTTCATAAATAAAAAGAAAATTTCTTCAAACATTTTTTTGAGAGGATTAATATTCAACAGCATAGTGAATTGCTCAAAGGCAAAAAAAAACTTTTAAGTTCATTAGACCACATTCGTTCTGTGTCAGAAACCTATGCTGTGTCATGATCAACTATTTAATTTTAGATTTAAAAAGTTTGAAGAAGAAATCTTTAATTGATTTGTAAAATCTTGACATTTGTTTTGTGTAAAAAAAAAACCATGTAATGTCAAAAATTTGATCACAATCCAAATGCAGAGCTGTATCACGCTTGAATGTTTTGTCCATACTTGCCCCAACTGTTCAGGGTTCGACCTCTGCGGTCGTATAAAGCTGCGCCCTGCAGAGCACCTGGTTATCTAATATATGCCAAAGGTCAACTATATTTGGTGTATGGAAATATATTATGATCTATATGTCAGTCCCACAGGTTTATTTGACCATGACCTCAATTGCACGGTTCATTGCACAGTGTTAAGTTTTTGTGTTTTGGTCTATTTTTCTTACCTAATCTAAAAGTAATAGGTCAACTATATTTGTTGTTTGGAAGCTTTGTTAGCTGTACATGTCTGCTTTGCATGGTTCATCTGATCTTGACCTCATTTTCATGGTTCATTTAGCTATCTTGGTTAATGTTAAGTTTATGTGACCGTTGAAATAAAGCTTTATACTTAGGACTATCAACATAATATCAATGATTAGTAAAGAAGGCGAGACATTTCAGTGTGTCACAGTGTGCACTCTTGTTTTAAGTAAAATGTATTCAGATTGGTCCACTCCATCTTTATAGAAAGTATAAAAAAAAGTTTAATTGTGGAACTTTGATTTTTTTCATGAGAATAGCCCAAAAATAGGTAAAAATCAACCTTTTTAAAGGTACCAAAAAAAGAAGTGCACCACCATATGATTTTTTCTTCACCAATTATTTTGTTACAGTCTTATAAACCCAAAAATCAGATTAAGAAAAAAAGTTTAATTCTAGAAATGTTTGGCTCCTCAAAGGTGTACATCCTTAAGCTGAAGATCTGTATACCTTTTGGTGATGATTCAAAATTTTATTTTAGAGTTATTGAGTTTTTTGTCAGAAAAAAAGGTGTTTTCACCACAACGTATCTCAGAAACTATTTATGATTATTGTATCAAACTTCACACACAAGACGACGGGCACATCATGCACTCGTGGCACAGCTGTTTATTAAGTTCTGTACTATTAAATAAAATGCCAATGATAAATAATTTCTATGTATTACAGGTATTAGTTGTGATTGATGCCAAGCCTAAAGATTTAGGATTACCTACAGAAGCTTACATTTCAGTAGAGGAAGTCCATGATGTAAGATGTTGATTAATATAAAAAGTGATGCTTCAATAATTAGAGCCATAAAGAAATGTCAAATGTAGTAATAGTGATGAAAGGAGGTTGTTTAAAGGGCAGCGATTCTACTTATCGATGACTAAAATCAAAAAGTTTTTTTTGCTAAACTTTCCTGTTTTTTATTGCACAGTTTTGTCAGGAGTATTTTGATTGTCAGAATTTTCAATCTGAAAGGTGATTTATGGTGAGGCGAAAGAGATGGAAACAATGATGGTTCTTAATGCATTGAAAACCACATTTTTTTACAAACACTGTGTTGATTCTGATTAGAAACCTGGATCTCAAAGGCCCTTTCATAATATCAAAATAATAACATGAATGCAAAATTTACGGTACCATTAATTACTTCCAATGCATTCACTTTTGGGAAAAATGTAAAACTTATTGGAAGGAATTTTAAGCCATTTTTTGGGTAATTGGGATTTTTCTTTAGGAGAAATTTTGGATGTTATTTGAGACAAACAATTATATCACTGATTAAAACTGTCAGAAGTTTTGGGGAAAAGATGGCTTGAAGCCATCAATTATCTATGTGGTTGACCAGAGTGACATCCTCTCACATCATTCATTTTGTTTTTATACCCTGCAAAAATTATAATTTTTCGTCGTATATTGCTATCACGTTGACGTTGTTGTCTGCGTCGTCGTCGTCCGAATACTTTTAGTTTTCGCACTCTAACTTTAGTAAAAGTGAATAGAAATCTATGAAATTTTAACACATGGTTTATAGCCACAAAAGGAAGGTTGGGATTGATTTTGGGAGTTTTGGTCCCAAAATTTTAGGAATTGGGGGGCCAAAAAGGGCCCAAATAAGCATTTTCGTGGTTTTCGCACTATAACTGTAGTTTAAGTAAATAGAAATCTATGAAATTTTGACACAAGGTTTATGACCACAAAAGGAAGGTTGAAATTGATTTTGGCAGTTTTAGTTCAAACAGTTTAGGAATTAGGGGCCAAAAAAGGGCCAAAATAAGCATTATACTTGGTTTTCGCACAATAACTTTAGTATAAGTAAATAGAAATCAATGAAATTTAAACACAAGGTTTATGACCACAAAAGGAAGGTTGGGATTGATTTTGGGAGTTGAGGTCACAACCGTTTAGGAATGAGGGGCCAAAAAGGGGCCCAAGTAAGCATTATTCTTGGTTTTCGCACCATAACTTTAGTATAAGTAAATAGAAATCAATGAAATTTAAACACAAGGTTTATGACCACAAAAGGAAGGTTGGGATTGATTTTGGGAGTTGAGGTCTGAACCGTTTAGGAATTAGGGACCAAAAAGGGGCCCAAGTAAGCATTATTCTTGGTTTTCGCACCATAACTTTAGTATAAGTAAATAGAAATCTTTGAAATTTTAACACAAGGTTTATAACCACAAAAGCAAGGTTGGGATTGATTTTTGGAGTTTTTGTCCCAAAATTTTAGGAATTGGGGGCCAAAAAGGGCCCAAATAAGCATTTTCTTGGTTTTCGCACTATAACTGTAGTTTAAGTAAATAGAAATCTATGAAATTTTGACACAAGGTTTATGACCACAAAAGGAAGGTTGGGATTGATTTTGGCAGTTTTAGTTCAAACAGTTTAGGAATTAGGGGCCAAAAAAGGGCAAAAAATAAGCATTATACTTAATTTTCGCACAATAACTTTAGTATAAGTAGATAGAAATCAATGAAATTTAAACACAAGGTTTTGACCACAAAAAGGAAGGTTGGGATTGATTTTGGGAGTTGAGGTCACAACAGTTTATGAATTAGGGGCCAAAAAGGGGCCCAAATAAGCATTATTCTTGGTTTTCGCACCATAACTTTAGTATAAGTAAATAGAAATCTATGAAATTTAAACACAAGGTTTATGACCATAAAAGGAAGGTTGGGTTTGATTTTGGGAGTTTTGGTCCCAACAGTTTAGGAATAAGGGGCCCAAAGGGTCCAAAATTGAACTTTGTGGGATTTCATCAAAAATTGAATAATTGGGGTTCTTTGATATGCTGAATCTAACTATGTATGTAGATTCTTAATTGTTGGTCCCATTTTCAAATTGGTCTACATTAAGGTCCAAAGGGTCCAAAATTAAACTTAGTTTGATTTTAACAAAAATTGAATCCTTGGGGTTCTTTGATATGCTGAATTTAAAAATGTACTTAGATTTTTAATTATTGGCCTAGTTTTCAAGTTGGTCCAAATGGGGGTCCAAAATTAAACTTTGTTTGATTTCATCAAAAATTGAATAAATGGGTTCTTTGATATGCCAAATCTAACTGTGTATGTAGATTCTTAATTTTTGGTCCAGTTTTCAAATTGGTCTACATAATTAAGGTCCAAAGGGTCCAAAATTAAACTAAGTTTGATTTTAAGAAAAATTCAATTATTGGGCTTATTTGATATGCTTTATCTAAACAGGTACTTTGATTTTTGATTATGGGCCATGTTTTCAAGTTGGTCCAAATCAGGATTCCATATATCAACTATTGTGCAATAGCAAGAAATTTTCAATTGCACAGTATTGCACAATAGCAAGAAATATCTAATTGCACAATATTGTGCAATAGCAATTAATTTTCAATTGGAGTTATCTTTGTATAGAATAGTAGTTGATAATATATGTTGGAAATTTGCCAGACATGACTATGATGTCATTTTCTATTTTTATTTGCCAATAACTTTATGTAAATAACTTCATTGGAAATTTGCCAATATAAAATGTTGCTGATGAAGTTTATTTTCCTTATCTTATCTAAAATGTTTTTAGATAATGTATGTTGGACATTTGCCAGACATGACTATGATGTCATTTTCTATTTTTATTTGCCAATAACTTTATTTAAATAACTTCATTGGAAATTTGCCAATATAAAATGTTGCTGATGAAGTTTTTTATACGACCGCAAAATTTGAAAAATTTTTCGTCGTATATTGCTATCACGTTGGCGTCGGCGTCGGCGTCGTCGTCGTCGTCCGGCGTCCGAATACTTTTAGTTTTCGCACTCTAACTTTAGTAAAAGTGAATGGAAATCTATGAAATTTTAACACAAGGTTTATGACCACAAAAGGAAGGTTGGTATTGATTTTGGGAGTTTTGGTCCCAACATTTTAGGAATTAGGGGCAAAAAAGGGCCCAAATAAGCATTTTCTTGGTTTTCGCACTATAACTTTAGTTTAAGTTAATAGAAATCTATGAAATTTTGACACAAGGTTTATGACCACAAAAGAACGGTTGGGATTGATTTTGGGAGTTTTGATCCCAACATTTTAGGAATTAGGGGCCAAAAAAGGGCCCAAATAAGCATTATTCTTGGTTTTCGCACAATAACTTTAGTTTAAGTAAATAGAAATCAATGAAATTTAAACACAATGTTAATGAATACAAAAGGAAGGTTGGTATTGATTTTGGGAGTTTAGGTCCCAACAGTTTAGGAATTAGGGGCCAAAAAGGGACCCAAATAAGCATTTTTCTTGGTTTTCGCACCATAAAGTTAGTATAAGTAAATAGAAATCTATGAAATTTAAACACAAGGTTTATGACCATAAAAGGAAGGTTGGTATTGATTTTGGGAGTTTTGGTCCCAACAGAATAAGGGGCCCAAAGGGTCCAAAATTAAACTTTGTTTGATTTCATCAAAATTGAATAATTGGGGTTCTTTGATATGCCGAATCTAACTGTCATGACTGTGTATGTAGATTCTTAACTTTTGGTCCCGTTTTCAAATTGGTCTACATTAAGGTCCAAATTAAACTTAGTTTGATTTTGACAAAAAATGAATCAGTTAGGTTCTTTGATATGCTGAATCTAAAAATGTACTTAGATTCTTGATTATTGGCCCAGTTTTCAAGTTGGTCCAAATCGGGGTCCAAAATTAAACTTTGTTTGATTTCATCAAAAATTGAATAAATGGGGTTCTTTGATATACCAAATCTAACTGTGTATGTAGATTCTTCATTTTTGGTCCTGTTTTCAAATTGGTCTACACTAAAGTCCAAAGGGTCCAAAATTAAACTTAGTCTGATTTTAACAAAAATTGAAATCTTGGGGTTCTTTGATATGCTGAATCCAAAAATGTACTTAGATTTTTTATTATGGGCCCAGTTTTCAAGTTGGTCCAAATCAGGATCTAAAATTATTATATTAAGTATTGTGCAATAGCAAGTCTTTTCAATTGCACAGTATTGCGCAATGGCAAGAAATATCTAATTGCACAATATTGTGAAATAGCAAATTTTTTTTTAATTAGAGTTATCTTTCTTTGTCCAGAATAGTAAGCAAGAAATATCTAATTGCAAAATATTGTGCAATAGCAAGATTTTTTTTTAATTGGAGTTATCTTTCTTTGTCCAGAATCAACTTCAATCTTTGTTATATACAATATACAATGTATATTCACTTTTTACTACCAACTGATAAATTAAAATAATCTTTACCATTCAGTGATAACAAGCAGTTTTTTTACATCTTAATATTTTATGATGTATTTAAATGAGTAGTTATTGTTGCAAACTCCATTAGAAATTTTAATTGAGATTAGTTTTGGAATAAGGGAAAGGGGGATGTGATTAAAAAAATTGGGTTCTATTTTTCTCATTTGAAATTTCATAAATAAAAAAGAAAATTTCTTCAAACATTTTTTTGAGAGGATTAATATTCAACAGCAAAGTGAATTGCTCTAAGAGAAAACAAAAATTTTAAGTTCATTAGAACACATTCATTCTGTGTCAGAAACCTATGCTGTGTCAACTATTTAATCACAATCCAAATTTAGAGCTGAATCCAGCTTGAATGTTGTGTCCATACTTGCCCCAACCGTTCAGGGTTCAACATCTGCGGTCGTATAAAGCTACGCCCTGCGGAGCATCTGGTTTTATTGTTTTATACAATAAACAATGTATATTCACTTTTACTACCAACCAATCTTTACCATTCAGTGATAACAAGCACTTTATTTTACATTTTAATATTTTATGATGTATTTAAAAGAGTAGTTATTGTTGCAAACTCCATTAGAAATTTGAATTGATATCAGTTTTGGAAAAAAGGGAAACAGGGATGTGAAAAAGGGGGGGGGGGGGGGGGGGTTAAATTTTTCTCATTTCAGATTTCATAAATAAAAAAGAAAATTTCTTCAAACATTTTTTTGAGAGGATTAATATTCAACAGCATAGTGAATTGCTCAAAGGCAAAAAAAAACTTTTAAGTTCATTAGACCACATTCATTCTGTGTCAGAAACCTATGCTGTGTCAACTATTTAATTTTAGATCTAAAAAGGTTGAAGAAGAAATCTTTAATTGATTTGTAAAATCTTGACATTTGTTTTGTGTAAAAAAAAACCATGTAATGTCAAAAATTTGATCACAATCCAAATGCAGAGCTGTATCACGCTTGAATGTTTTGTCCATACTTGCCCCAACTGTTCAGGGTACGACCTCTGCGGTCTTATAAAGCTGCGCCCTGCGGAGCACCTGGTTATAGATAGAGATAAACTGTAAACGGCAATAATGTTCAGCAAAGTAAGATTTACAAATAAGTCAACATGACCGAAATGGTCAGTTGACCCCTTAAGGAGTTATTGCCCTTTATAGTCAATTTTTAACCATTTTTCATAAATCTAAGTAATCTTTTACAAAAATCTTCTCCTCTGAAAATACTGGGCCAAATTAATCCAAAGTTGGCCACAATCATCTTTGGAGTATTTAGTTTAAAAAATGTGTGGCGTGACCCGGTTAACCAACCAAGATGGCCGCCATGGTTAAAAATGGAACATAGGGGTAAAATGCAGTTTTTGGCTTATAACTCAAAAACCAAAACATTCAGAGGAAATCTGACATGGGGTAAAAATGTTTATCAGGTCAAGATCTGTCTGCCCTGAAATTTTCAGATGAATCGGTCAACCTGTTGTTGGGTTGCTGAATTGGTAATTTTGAGGAAATTTTCCTGTTTTTGGTTATTATCTTGAATATTGTTATAGATAGAGATAAACTGTAAACAGCAATAATTTTCATCAAAGTAAGATTTACAAATAAGTCAACATGACCGAAATAGTCAGTTGACCCCTTTAGGAGTTATTGCCCTTTATAGTCAATTTTTAACCATTTTTCGTAAATCTTAGTAATCTTTTAGAAAAATCTTCTTCTCTGAAACTACGGGGCCAAATTTAACCAAACTTGGCCATAATCATCATTGGGGTATCTAGTTAAAAGACCAAACAGCCTATTTATTTCTACCAGTGATTTTTCCTTAAAATTTTGTGTGAAGGTATTTCATGATTTGAGGAACAAAATATGATGAAAAAAATTGGGGGTCACCGACTTAGTTTTGTCGCTATAGCAACCTCAGTTTCGTGTTTTCCCGAATATTAACATATATTTGCTTCTTAATTAAACTCTCCAAAAAATCCTTTATATCAAACCTACAAGCATGATTCTTGTTTCACGTTAAACAGTAGATTTGTAGCTATCAAATACAGGTTCAAGAATTTAAGACTCATATTGTTTTGATCTTTAAAAATATGTTTTATTTCATTCCCGCCAAAAATAAAACGTAGAAATGAAAAACGTTTCCAGTATTAAAAAATATCTACCAGTGATTTCTACATAATAATTTCAAGAAGGAAAGTGCCATGTGCACTCTACAAAATAAAGCCAAAAAAAGTGTATGTCACCGACTTTTCAAAAAAGTTATGAGTAATTTTCATGTTTTTTTCTCGTTCGTTTTGAAGAAAAGAGTTGTCTTTCTTCAGAACATTGCATCTGCCGTCATAGTACACACTTTCCTTGATTGCGCACTATTTGAAAACAATCGCAAATTGGACGTTTGAAACCCACATTTAAATTTCCAAGACTAACAACTATATTCACCTACTTTATTATCCGGTAATACAAGAGATTAAATGCACGTGTCAGTATCAGATCTTATGATGTTGTTGCCTCACAATAATAACCTTCAGAAACCCCATCCGTCGGAATGGAAAATTGTTTGAAATAACCTTTCTCGCCGCTTTTGTTAGGAAAATCTGTTTTTGTCCTCTGCCCCTCATAAGCAAAATTATTGAAAAAAAAGAAATGAAAGATGGCACTGGCTAAGTACAGAGTATTTGACTATATCAGACTATATAAGTGTGGTTTTTTTTATCACGTCAATTTCAGAAGTTTGCCGTAACGAACTCATTTACTACTGTTGACAGACCGGATATACAAAAGCATGGACGGACTTCTTTATACCATTTTATTTCCCGACTAAGACGAGCGTATAGAAATTATTCCATCTAGTTTGTGAACTCATTATTTCTGAATATTTAAGATATAAGGTTATCAAAATTTATAGGTATAATATATGAATTAAAGTTTTTGATTCTAAAACGTTATACATCTATCATGAAATACAATCCCTGTTATTGCTACCTCACGTGTTTTGAATAAACCAGAGAGTAATATAAATTACAAAAAGTTTTAATTCAAAAATTAATTTAGAAATAATTTTCTGTTGAAAACTACAAAGTAAGATTTCTCAAATGGGATAAAATATTATAAATCTAAACTGCTAATTTTGGAAATAAAAAAAAAGTCAAAATTGTTGCCGGCATTGAAAATCGAAATTTGTTTTCAATCTTTCCGGTCATAGTTTTAGCTAAATGAAACGGGGGATTTTATGTTGGATATTATCCTTGGAAGCAATTGTTTTTGTCATATTAAGTTAAATTTACAACTGTTTTATATGTTTTGCCTTACAGCTAATTTTCTAATGCATGTAGGGTGAAACTTTGGTTGGCTTCCTTGCTTTGTATGTATCAATATTTATTCAAGCTTTGTAATTAATATTATCTTCATATATAGGTATGTAAACCTTATATGATATTTAAATTCAGTTGGACATTATCACAAAATATACAAATAAAGCTAGCAACTAACTAAAGTGTTGATCTACTTACATTAGGAAATTAGCTGTACGATCAGTGGGATCAGGCGAAATGTTTACCATTACTTCTTAAGACAATTTAAAATGAAACAAATGACAAACGACAATGACCCTTTGTCATAATTATAAGATTTTGTCAAATAAGCAGTATAAATAAATTTTAAATTCATTGCAAGATCTGACATTATTTAACGATAATCATCCAGACATCAGTTACATGCATACGTTGCCAGTATGTCAAAACTTCTAGGAATAATTGTTTATCGGCCTGACCTTCTGAATACTCAATTTTTAAAAACTTTGAAAAATTGACATTAAAATTAAAAGGATCAAATCACAGGGAACATGTGTACTAAGTTTTAAGTTGATATGACTTCAACTTCATCTAAAACTACCTTGACCAAAAACTTTAACCTGAAGCGGGACAGACGGACGAACGGACGGGCCAGAAAACATAAATTGAACATAAAAACTATCACCTATCTAATAACCGGTACCCTGTACACAATTGAAAGAATAAAAAAAAATGAAATGCAGATCGGCGGAAATATAAGACAAAATCTACGCATGTGAAAGAATAAAAAAAAAAAAGAAATGCAGATCGGTGCAAAAAAGTCGAGATCAAAATTTATATGTTATTGTTTTTATTAGAACGAATGTTAAATATAGTGTCTGTATCCATTTGTGTTAAATTTCCACAAGCTATCAGCTCGACGTTTAATTCCTCTTTTCTTGGGAGACGTACTTTTTTAAAAGCGTGCACCATGTTGGAATCCGTGAAAAACGCGAAATAGGACGTCATACTTTGACGTTTTCTCATTGCTAGAAACAACGTCATAGAGCTTTTATGTCACTACCAAGTTGCGTTAGTTGATGCGCATAAACAATAGGCTGTTTGGTCTTTAAAAAAATGTGTCCGGTAACTCGGCCAACAAACCAAGATGGCCACCATGGCTAAAAATAGAACATGGGGGTAAAATGCAGTTTTTGGCTTATAACTCAAAAACCAAAGCATTTAGAGCAAATCTGACAGGAAGTAAAATTGTTGATCAGGTCACGATCTATCTGCCCTGGAATTTTCAGATGAATTGGATGATCGGTTGTTAGGTTGCTGCCCCTGAATTGGTAATTTTGAGGAAATTTTGCTGTTTTTTTGTTATTATCTTGAATATTATTATAGATAGAGATAAACTGTAAACAGCAATAATGTACAGCAAAGTAAGAACTAAAAATAAGTCAGTATGACCAAAATAGTCAATTGACCCCCTAAGGAGTTATTGCCCTTCATAGTCAATTTTCAACAATTTTCTTAAAATTTGAAGATTTTCAATAACATTTTCCACAGAAAGTACTGTTATAGATAGAGATAATTGTAAGCAGCAAGAATGTTTAGTAAAGTAAGATCTACAAACACATCACCATCACCAAAACACAATTTTGTCATGAATCCATCTGTGTCCATTGTTTAATATTCACATAGACCAAGGTGAGCGACACAGGCTCTTTAGAGCCTCTAGTTAGTTCTTTGACCAGATTCATTTTGAGTCACAAACCTGTGCTGTGTTGAATATTTAATCACAATCCAAATTCAGAGCAGTTTTAAGCTTATATGTTGTGTAAATACTTGCTCAACGGTTCAGGGTCTGACCTCTGCAGGAAAATCCAGTTTGCTGTCACTCTTGAAACCCTCTAGTTGCGTATTATCTTCGAAACTATACAAATAGATAGAAACTACATATAGCAAAAATGATCAGGAAAACAAATTCTAAATGGAAATCATTAAAGATGAAATGGTATATCAACTCATAATGTAGTTATTGCTCTTAAATGATATTTTTTTACAAATTTTTGTGTAAATAGATAATTGAAAACATAAAAAAAAAAAAAAAAATGATCAGCAGGATCAGGTTTATAAATATGTCAACATGACTGAAATTGTCTGTCAGCTTTTAAATAGAGTTTTCCTCTCTTAATTATGATTTTTTTTACTTAAGTGGCCAAGATGCAGGTGGGAGACACAGGCTCTTTAAAGTATCTATTTATGGAGTATTTGGTCTATTGACTTTAAAAAATTTCTTTTAAAGTAACATGTATAGCTCTTGTGTTGCAGTCTAACTGTTCAGACTTTTGTTATGTATTGTAAATGTGGAAGGTAACAATTGTTTACAATTTAAAAATCTTGTATCATATGCTTATAGCAACATTGGTTATGACTTTCATCAGTCAGAGCTCAGACATAAATGAGTCTGAATCTGCTTTTGACTCATAGAGGTCTAAACTTGTAAGTTTTAGGATTTGTCTCCCTTTATTGCAAGACAAAATACGACTTTAATAAGTTGAATATTGTTAAGCAAGAAACAATTGACCAGAATTAAAAAGTTGCAATTATCGACTCCTACAAGACGATAAGTTATCAAAATTTGTTAACTTCAAGACCCACGCATATTTATAAAAAGGTCATGCATCTAAATCAAATAATGACAACATTGAAAGACAATGCTTTGTCTTCTAAAAAAAAATATGAATGAGAGCCTAAAAAATCGGAGATAATGTTAATTTACCTTACAGTGCAACCACCTGGAACCACACTTAATGAGGTAAAACATCTGTGTTTAGTAAGGATGTTCAATTAGATAATTAAATATAGATAGGTCAAGTCCTTGTGAATTCTCAGACAGGTTTTTGCTGTCATAGGTGGTGTACTTTGGCCACCAAGTAAAATTAAGTTTTTTCATCAACATAAATAGACCTAAACAAGTCTGTCATTTTCTGGCTTGGATAAGTCTAAAATTGAAAACACATTTTTATGTTAAATACATGAATTGACTTCTTTAAGTCAAAAACAGAAATAGACCTGTTTATGTCTGAGCTCTGACTGTTCATGTATCACAGAAAACATTTGATTGTTTTTTTGTTAATATATGTGAATACTTTTAGGATGGAACTCCAACATCTAAAACATTTGACCATGTTCCAAGTGAAATAGGTGCTGAGGAAGCAGAAGAAGTTGGAGTAGAACATCTACTTAGGTATGTATCTATAATAAAAAAAAAGTATGTGTAAGAAATAAAACCTATATTCAGAATCAGCTATAGATATAAAATAAGTACGATTAAATAAATACAATAGCTTTTGTTCTCCCTGATAAGTATGGCAATACACTACTGATGTACACATTTTCATTATAATATGGTCAGTACATGTGTGTTGAATACTTATAGGTATGTCATTTCTATAGCATAATCATTCCTCATTTCAAATTTATATCAATTAGTAAATTTTTCAAGGATTGATTACAACACAATCATATCTTATAAGTAAAAGGCTGATGCTGAACCTCATTATTTCATTTACCAAATAAAATAAGATTGAAGATTTCTGTTGAACTACTGCAGCTAGATTGAACTTCAAAGAAACAAAAATCTGCTTTCATCTAATTAACATAAGAATGCCTCTTGAAGCAATTACAAATGATTAGTTCACATAACTAGGTGTAATACTACAGAAAAACTATGTTATGTTATGCATACACAATTTTGGAGAATATCTTGTAAAAGCAGAAAAATAATTGTTGAAACTGCGCTTCAGTAACAACTACTGTAAAATCAGAAATTATTGTATGCTCAATAGTAAGTGCACCAAAGTCTGTATCACCTGCCTTGTATCACACACCCCTTTCGTATAGCTAAACCCATATCACATACCCTTTATAGCATACCAGGCGTGACATCATATACTGAATGACATCAAAGTTTGACCTATGATGTCAAGTTGTATCTCTTAGCATGAAATGAAATATAACTCATTTAATTTGAATTTCTGAAAAATACTTGCTAGAGAAGATGGGTCATTTATAAAACTGGTTCAGATTAAAAATTGCTTAAAGATACTAATTTTCCCTCCATCAATTCTTAATACGCCCGTTAAAATTTTGACTGGATGTATTATGGTTTACACATGTCTGGCTGTTGTGTGTCTGTCCGATGTCCACATGTCCACATGTCGCACCTTAACTTGAGAACCACTTATCTAAATTTCATGAAACTTAATATAGTTGTTTCTTATGATGGTCAAACAATATGTATACGTTTTGGTGAAAATAAGATTTAAAGTTTTTGAGTAACGGCACTTTGTAAATAAAACAGGAGTGTGTTTTATCATGTCGCGCTTCATCATCATCCAAAGACCCATTTGGTTTCCAGACAATAACTTAAGTTTAAGTGAATGGATCTCAATGAAGTTTTACAAAAAGGTTCAATTCCTCAGAAGAAAGGTTGGCATTGATTTAAGGGGTTATGGTACCAACAGTTAAGGAAAAAGGGCCAAAAACAAGCATTTTTAGACGACCGCAAAAATTTATAACTTTAGTTTAAGTGAATAGAAATCTATGAAATTTTGACACAAGGTTTATGACCACAAAAGGAAGTTTGGGATTGATTTTGGGAGTTTTGGTTCCAACAGTTTAGGAATTAAGGGCCAAAAAAGGGCCCAAATAAGCATTATTCTTGGTTTTTCGCACAATAACTTTAGTATAAGTGAATAGAAATCTATGAAATTTAAACACAAGGTTTATGACCATAAAAGGAAGGTTGGGTTTGATTTTGGGAGTTTTGGTCCTAACAGTTTAGGAATAAGGGGCCCAAAGATCCAAAATTGAACTTTGTGTGATTTCATCAAAAATTGAATAATTGGGGTTCTTTGATATGCTGAATTTAAAAATGTACTTAGATTTTTATACGACCGCAAATTTTGAAAAAATTTTCGTCGTATATTGCTATCACGGTGGCGTCGGCGTCGTCGTCGTCGTCGTCCGGCGTCCGAATACTTTTAGTTTTCGCACTCTAACTTTAGTAAAAGTGAATGGAAATCTATGAAATTTTAACACAAGGTTTATGACCACAAAAGGAAGGTTGGTATTGATTTTGGGAGTTTTGGTCCCAACATTTTAGGAATTAGGGGCCAAAAAGGGCCCAAATAAGCATTTTCTTGGTTTTCGCACTATAACTTTAGTTTAAGTTAATAGAAATCTATGAAATTTTGACACAAGGTTTATGACCACAAAAGAACGGTTGGGATTGATTTTGGGAGTTTTGGTCTCAACAGTTGAGGAAGTAGGGGCCAAAAAAGGGCCCAAATAAGCATTATTCTTGGTTTTCGCACAATAACATTAGTTTAAGTAAATAGAAATCAATGAAATTTAAACACAATGTTAATGACTACAAAAGGAAGGTTGGTATTGATTTTGGGAGTTTAGGTCCCAACAGTTTAGGAATTAGGGGCCAAAAAGGGACCCAAATAAGCATTTTTCTTGGTTTTTGCACCATAACGTTAGTATAAGTAAATAGAAATCTATGAAATTTAAACACAAGGTTTATGACCATAAAAGAAAGGTTGGGTTTGATTTTGGGAGTTTTGGTCCCAACAGAATAAGGGGCCTAAAGGGTCCAAAATTAAACTTTGTTTGATTTCATCAAAATTGAATAATTGGGGTTCTTTGATATGCCAAATCTAACTGTCATGACTTTGTATTTAGATTCTTAACTTTTGGTCCCGTTTTCAAATTGGTCTACATTAAGGTCCAAAGGGTCCAAAATTAAACTTAGTTTGATTTTGACAAAAAATGAATCAGTTAGGTTCTTTGATATGCTGAATCTAAAAATGTACTTAGATTCTTGATTATTGGCCCAGTTTTCAAGTTGGTCCAAATCGGGGTCCAAAATTAAACTTTGTTTGATTTCATCAAAAATTGAATAAATGGGGTTCTTTGATATACCAAATCTAACTGTGTATGTAGATTCTTCATTTTTGGTCCTGTTTTCAAATTGGTCTACACTAAAGTCCAAAAGGTCCAAAATTAAACTTAGTCTGATTTTAACAAAAATTGAAATCTTGAAGTTCTTTGATATGCTGAATCCAAAAATGTACTTAGATTTTTTATTATGGGCCCAGTTTTCAAGTTGGTCCAAATCAGGATCTAAAATTATTATATTAAGTATTGTGCAATAGCAAGTCTTTTCAATTGCACAGTATTGCGCAATGGCAAGAAATATCTAATTGCACAATATTGTGATATAGCAAAATTTTTTTTAATTAGAGTTATCTTTCTTTGTCCAGAATAGTAAGCAAGAAATATCTAATTGCAAAATATTGTGCAATAGCAAGATTTTTTTTTAATTGGAGTTATCTTTCTTTGTCCAGAATCAACTTAAATCTTTGTTATATACAATATACAATGTATATTCACTTTTTACTACCAACTGATAAATTAAAATAATCTTTACCATTCAGTGATAACAAGCAGTTTTTTTACATCTTAATATTTTATGATGTATTTAAATGAGTAGTTATTGTTGCAAACTCCATTAGAAATTTTAATTGAGATTAGTTTTGGAATAAGGGAAAGGGGGATGTGATTAAAAAAAATGGGTTCAATTTTTCTCATTTGAAATTTCATAAATAAAAATGAAAATTTCTTCAAACATTTTTTGAGAGGATTAATATTCAACAGCATAGTGAATTGCTCTAAGAGAAACAAAAATTTTAAGTTCATTAGAACACATTCATTCTGTGTCAGAAACCTATGCTGTGTCAACTATTTAATCACAATCCAAATTTAGAGCTGAATCCAGCTTGAATGTTGTGTCCATACTTGCCCTAACCGTTCAGGGTTCAACCTCTGCGGTCGTATAAAGCTACGCCCTGCGGAGCATCTGGTTAATTATTGGCCTAGTTTTCAAGTTGGTCCAAATGGGGGTCCAAAATTAAACTGCGTTTGATTTCATCAAAAATTGAATAAATGATATGCCAAATCTAACTGTATGTAGATTCTTAATTTTTGGTCCCGTTTTAAAATTGGTCTACATAAAGGTCCAAAGGGTCCAAAATTAGACTTAGTTTCATTTTAACAAAAATTGAATCCTTGGGGTTCTTTGATATGCTGAATTAAAAAATGTACTTAGATTTTTATACGACCGCAAAATTTGAAAAAATTTTCATCGTATATTGCTATCACGTTGGCGTCTTTGTCGTCCGAATACTTTTAGTTTTCGCACTCTAACTTTAGTAAAAGTGAATGGAAATCTATGAAATTTTAACACAAGGTTTATGACCACAAAAGGAAGGTTGGTATTGATTTTGGGAGTTTTGGTCCCAACATTTTAGGAATTATGGGCCAAAAAGGGCCCAAATAAGCATTTTCTTGGTTTTCGCACTATAACTTTAGTTTAAGTTAATAGAAATCTATGAAATTTTGACACAAGGTTTATGACCACAAAAGAACGGTTTGGATTGATTTTGGGAGTTTTGGCTTCAACAGTTTAGGAATTAGGGGCCAAAAAAGGGCCCAAATAAGCATTATGCTTGGTTTTCGCACAATAACTTAAGTTTAAGTACATAGAAATCAATGAAATTTAAACACAATGTTGATGACTACAAAAGGAAGGTTGGTATTGATTTTGGGAGTTTAGGTCCCAACAGTTTAGGAATAAGGGGCCAAAAAGGGACCCAAATAAGCATTTTTCTTGGTTTTCGCACCATAACGTTAGTATAAGTAAATAGAAATCTATGAAATTTAAACACAAGGTTTATGACCATAAAAGGAAGGTTGGTATTGATTTTGGGAGTTTTGGTCCCAACAGAATAAGGGGCCTAAAGGGTCCAAAATTAAACTTTGTTTGATTTCATCAAAATTGAATAATTGGGGTTCTTTGATATGCCAAATCTAACTGTCATGACTTTGTATTTAGATTCTTAACTTTTGGTCCCGTTTTCAAATTGGTCTACATTAAGGTCCAAAGGGTCCAAAATTAAACTTAGTTTGATTTTGACAAAAAATGAATCAGTTAGGTTCTTTGATATGCTGAATCTAAAAATGTACTTAGATTCTTGATTATTGGCCCAGTTTTCAAGTTGGTCCAAATCGGGGTCCAAAATTAAACTTTGTTTGATTTCATCAAAAATTGAATAAATGGGGTTCTTTGATATACCAAATCTAACTGTGTATGTAGATTCTTCATTTTTATACGACCGCAAAAATTTTAATTTTTTGGTCGTTTATTGCTATCACGTTGGCGTCGTCGTCGTCCGAATACTTTTAGTTTTTGCACTCTAACTTAAGTAAAAGTTGATAGAAATCAATGAAATTTTAACACAAGGTTAATGACCACAAAAGGAAGGTTGGGATTGATTTTGGGAGTTTTAGTTCCAACAGTTTAGGAATTAAGGGCCAAAAAGGGCCCAAATAAGCATTATTCTTGGTTTTTGCACCATAACTTTAGTATAAGTAAATAGAAATCAATGAAATTTTAACACAAGGTTTATGACCACAAAAGGAAGGTTGGGTTTGATTTTGGAAGTTTTGGTCATAACAGTTTAGGAAAAAGGGGCCCAAAGGGTCCAAAATTGAACTTTGTGTGATTTCATCAAAAATTAAATAATTGGGGTTCTTTGACATGCCGAATCTAACTATGTATGTAGATTCTTAATTTTTGGTCCCGTTTTCAAATTGGTCTACATTAAGGTCTAAAGGGTCCAAAATTAAAGTTAGTTTGATTTTAACAAAAATTGAATCCTTGGGGTTCTTTGATATGCTGAATTTAAAAATGTACTTAGATTTTTAATTATTGGCCTAGTTTTCAAGTTGGTCCAAATGGGGGTCCAAAATTAAACTTTGTTTGATTTCATCAAAAATTGAATAAATGGGTTCTTTGATATTCCAAATCTAAATGTGTATGTAGATTCTTAATTTTTGGTCCAGTTTTCAAATTGGTCTACATTAAGGTCCAAAGGGTCCAAAATTAAACTAAGTTTGATTTTAACAAAAATTAAATTCTTGGGATTATTTGATATGCTTTATCTAAATATGTACTTTGATTTTTATACGACCGCAAAATTTGAAAAAATTTTCGTCGTATATTGCTATCATGTTGGCGTCGTCGTCGTCGTCGTCCGAATACTTTTAGTTTTCGCACTCTAACTTTAGTAAAAGTGAATAGAAATCTATGAAATTTTAACAAAAGGTTTATGACCACAAAAGGAAGGTTGGGATTGATTTTGGGAGTTTTAGTCCCAACATTTTAGGAATTAGGGGCCAAAAAGGGCCCAAATAAGCATTTTCTTGGTTTTCGCACTATAACTTTAGTTTAAGTAAATAGAAATCTATGAAATTTTGACATAAGGTTCATGACCACAAAAGAAAGGTTGGGATTGATTTTGGGAGTTTTGGTTCCAACAGTTTAGGAATTAGGGGCCAAAAAAGGGCCCAAATAAGCATTATTCTTGGTTTTCGCACAATAACTTTAGTTTAAGTAAATAGAAATTAATGAAATTTAAACACAATGTTTATGACTACAAAAGGAAGGTTGGTATTGATTTTGGGAGTTTAGGTCCCAACAGTTTAGGAATTAGGGGCCAGAAAGGGACCCAAATAAGCATTTTTTTTGGTTGTCGCACCATAACTTTAGTTTAAGTAAATAGAAATCTATGAAATTTTGACATTAGGTTTATGACCACAAAAGAAAGGTTGGGATTGATTTTGGGAGTTTTGGTTCCAACAGTTTAGGAATAAAGGGCCCAAAGGGTCCAGATTTAAACTTTGTTTGATTTTATCAAAAATTGAATAATTGGGGTTCTTTGATATGCCGAATCTAACTGTGTATGTAGATTCTTAATTTTTGGTCCCGTTTTCAAATTGGTCTACATTAAGGTCCAAAGGGTCCAAAATTAAACTTAGTTTGATTTTAACAAAAATTGAATCCTTGGGGTTCTTTGATATGCTGAATCTAAAAATGTACTTAGATTTTTTATTATTGGCCCAGTTTTCAAGTTGGTCCCAATCGGGGTCCAAAATTAAACTTTGTTTGATTTCATCAAAAATTGAATAATTGGGGTTCTTTGATATGCCAAATCTAACTGTGTATGTAGATTCTTAATTTTTGGTCCCGTTTTCAAATTGGTTTACATTAACATCCAAAGGGTCCAAAATTAAACTAAGTTTGATTTTAACAAAAATTAAATTCTTGGGCTTATTTGATATGCTTTATCTAAATATGTACTTTGATTTTTGATTATGGGCCCAGTTTTCAAGTTGGTCCAAATCAGGATTCCATATCAAGTATTGTGCAATAGCAAGAAATTTTCAATTGCACAGTATTGCACAATAGCAAGAAATATCTAATTGCACAATATTGTGCAATAGCAATTAATTTTCAATTGGAGTTATCTTTCTTTGTATAGAATAGTAGTTGATAATAAATGTTGGAAATTTGCCAGACATGACTATGATGTCATTTTCTATTTTTATTTGCGAATTACTTTATGTAAATAACTTCATTGGAAATTTGCCAATATAAAATGTTGCTGATGAAGTTTATTTTCCTTATCTTATCTAAAATGTTTTTAGATAATGTATGTTGGACATTTGCCAGACATGACTATGATGTCATTTTCTATTTTTATTTGCCAATAACTTTATGTAAATAACTTCATTGGAAATTTGCCAATATAGAATGTTGCTGATGAAGTTTTTTTTATTGTTTTATACAATAAACAATGTATATTCACTTTTACTACCAACCAATCTTTACCATTCAGTGATAACAAGTACTTTATTTTACATTTTAATATTTTATGATGTATTTAGAAGAGTAGTTATTGTTGCAAACTCCATTAGAAATTTGAATTGATATCAGTGTTGGAAAAAGGGAAACGGGGATGTGAAAAAAAAGGGGGGGGGGTTTAAATTTTTCTCATTTCAGATTTCATAAATAAAAAGAAAATTTCTTCAAACATTTTTTTGAGAGGATTAATATTCAACAGCATAGTGAATTGCTCAAAGGCAAAAAAAAACTTTTAAGTTCATTAGACCACATTCATTCTGTGTCAGAAACCTATGCTGTGTCAACTATTTAATTTTAGATTTAAAAAGTTTGAAGAAGAAATCTTTAATTGATTTGTAAAATCTTGACATTTGTGTAAAAAAAAACCCATGTAATGTCAAAAATTTGATCACAATCCAAATTCAGAGCTGTATCACTCTTGAATGTTTTGTCTATACTTGCCCCAACTGTTCAGGGTTCGACCTCTGCGGTCATATAAAGCTGCACCCTGCGGAGCACCTGGTTGGTCCTGTTTTCAAATTGGTCTACACTAAAGTCCAAAGGGTCCAAAATTAAACTTAGTCTGATTTTAACAAAAATTGAAATCTTGGGGTTCTTTGATATGCTGAATCCAAAAATGTACTTAGATTTTTTATTATAGGCCCAGTTTTCAAGTTGGTCCAAATCAGGATCTAAAATTATTATATTAAGTATTGTGCAATAGCAAGTCTTTTCAATTGCACAGTATTGCGCAATGGCAAGAAATATCTAATTGCACAATATTGTGAAATAGCAAATTTTTTTTAATTAGAGTTATCTTTCTTTGTCCAGAATAGTAAGCAAGAAATATCTAATTGCAAAATATTGTGCAATAGCAAGATTTTTTTTTAATTGGAGTTATCTTTCTTTGTCCAGAATCAACTTTAATCTTTGTTATATACAATATACAATGTATATTCACTTTTTACTACCAACTGATAAATTAAAATAATCTTTACCATTCAGTGATAACAAGCAGTTTTTTTACATCTTTATATTTTATGATGTATTTAAATGAGTAGTTATTGTTGCAAACTCCATTAGAAATTTTAATTGAGATTAGTTTTGGAATAAGGGAAAGGGGGATGTGATTAAAAAAATTGGGTTCAATTTTTCTCATTTGAAATTTCATAAATAAAAAAGAAAATTTCTTCAAACATATTTTTGAGAGGATTAATATTCAACAGCATAGTGAATTGCTCTAAGAGAAAACAAAATTTTAAGTTCATTAAAACACATTCATTCTGTGTCAGAAACCTATGCTGTGTCAACTATTTAATCACAATCCAAATTTAGAGCTGAATCCAGCTTGAATGTTGTGTCCATACTTGCCCCAACCGTTCAGGGTTCAACCTCTGCGGTCGTATAAAGCTACGCCCTGCGGAGCATCTGGTTGAGTTATATGCCAAAGACTGCATTTTACCCCTATGTTCTATTTTTAGCCATGGCCGCCATCTTGGTTTGTTGGCCGAGTTACCGGACACATTTTTGAAACAAGATACCCCAATGATGATTATGGCAAAGTTTGGATTAATTTGGCCCAGTAGTTTCAGAGGAGAAGATTTTTCTGAAAGATTAGTGAGATATATACGAAAAATGGTTAAAAATTGACTATAAAGGGCAATAACTCCTAAAGAGGTCAACTGACCATTTTTGTCATGTAGACTTATTTGTAGATCTTACTTTGCTGAACATTATTGCTGTTTACAGTTTATCTCTATCTATAATAATATTCAAGATAATAACCAAAAACAGCAAACTTTTCTTAAAATTACCAATTCAGGGGCAGCAACCTAACAACGGAAATTCCGATTCATCTGAAAATTTCAGAGCAGATAGATCTTGACCTGATAAACAATTTTACCCCATGTCAGATTTGCTCTAAATGCTTTGGTTTTTGAGTTATATGCCAAAAACTGCATTTTACCCCTATGTTCTATTTTTAGCCATGGCCGCCATCTTGGTTTGTTGGCCGAGTTACCGGACACATTTTTGAAACAAGATACCCCAATGATGATTATGGCAAAGTTTGGATTAATTTGGCCCAGTAGTTTCAGAGGAGAAGATTTTTCTAAAAGATTAGTGAGATATATACGAAAAATGGTTAAAAATTGACTATAAAGGGCAATAACTCCTAAAGAGGTCAACTGACCATTTTTGTAATGTTGACTTATTTGTAGATCTTACTTTGCTGAACATTATTGCTGTTTACAGTTTATCTCTATCTATAATAATATTCAAGATAATAACCAAAAACAGCAAAATTTCCTTAAAATTACCAATTCAGGGGCAGTAACCTAACAACCGGTTATCCGATTCATCTGAAAATTTCAGGGCAGATAGATTTTGACCTGATAAACAATTTTACCCCATGTCAGATTTGCTCAATGCTTTGGTTTTTGAGTTATATGCCAAAAACTGCATTTTACCCCTTTGTTCTATTTTTAGCCATGGCAGCCATCTTGGTTGGTTGGCCTGGTCACCAGACACATTTTTAAAACTAGATACCCAAATGATGATTGTGGCCAAGTTTGGTTAAATTTGGCCCAGTAGTTTCAGCGGAGAAGACTTTTGTAAAAGTTAACGCAGGACGACGACGACGGACGCAAAGTGATGAGAAAGGGCCCAAATAAGCATTATTCTTGGTTTTCACACAATAACTTTAGTACAAGTAAATAGAAATCAATGAAATTTAATCACAAGGTGTATGACCACAAAGGAAGGTTGGGATGGATTTTGGGAGTTGAGGTCCGAACAGTTTAGGAATTAGGGGCCAAAAAGGGGCCCAAATAAGCATTTTTCTTTTTCGCACCATAACTTTAGTATAAGTAAATAGAAATCTATGAAATTTAAACACATGGTTTATGACCATTAAAGGAAGTTTGGGATTGATTTTGGAAGTTTTGGTCCCCACAGTTTAGGAATAAGGGGCCCAAAGGTTCCAAAATTAAACTTTGTTTGATTTCATTAAAAATTGAATAATTGGGGTTCTTTGATATGCCGAATCTGACTGTGTATGTAGAATCTTAATTTTCAGTCCCGTTTTCAAATTGGTCTACATTAAGGTCCAAAGGGTCCAAAATTAAACTTAGTTTGATTTTAACAAAAATTGAATCCTTGGGGTTCTTTGATATGCTGAATTTAAAAATGTACTTAGATTTTTAATTATTGGCCCAGTTTTCAAGTTGGTCCAAATAGGGGTCCAAAATTAAACTTTGTTTGATTTCATCAAAAATTGAATAAATGGGTTCTTTGATATGCCAAATCTAACTGTGTATGTAGATTCTTAATTTTTGGTCCAGTTTTCAAATTGGTCTACATTAAGGTCCAAAGGGTCCAAAATTAAACTTAGTTTGATTTTAACAAAATTTGAATCCTTGGGGTTCTTTGATATGCTGAATCTAAAAATGTTCTTAGATTTTTAGCTCACCTGTCCCGAAGGGACAAGTGAGCTTATGCCTTCACTTGGCGTCCGTCGTCGTCCGTCGTCTGTCGTCGTAAACTATTTCAAGAATCTTCTCCTCTGAAACTACTGGGCCAAATACTTTCAAACTTTAACTGAATGTTCCTTAAGGTATGTAATTTATAAATTGTTTCCAAAGTTTTGATCTATCAACAAACATGGTCGCCATTGCTAAAAATAGAACATAGGGGTCAAATGCAGTTTTTGGCTTATAACTCAAAAACCAAAGCATTTAGAGCAAATCTGACATGGGGTAATATTGTTTATCAGGTCAAGATCTATCTGCCCTGAAATTTTCAGATGAATCAGACAACCCGTTGTTGGGTTGCTGCCCCTGAATTGGTAATTTTAAGGAAATTTTGCTGTTTTTGGTTATTATCTTGAATATTATTATAGATAGAGATAAACTGTAAACAGGAATAATGTTCAGCAAAGTAAGATTTACAAATAAGTCAACATGACGGAAATGGTCAATTGACCCCTTTGGGAGTTATTGCCCTTTATAGTCAATTTTTAACAATTTTTCGTAAATCTTAGTAATCTTTTACAAAAATCTTCTCCTCTGAAACTACTGGGCCAAATACTTCCAAACTTTAATTGAATGTTCCTTAGGGTATCTAGTTTGTAAATTGTATCCGAAGTTATGATCTATCAACAAACATGGTCGCCATTGCTAAAAATAGAACATAGGGGTCAAATGCAGTTTTTGGCTTATAACTCAAAAACCAAAGCATTTAGAGCAAATCTGACATGTGGGTAATATTGTTTATCAGGTCAAGATCTATCTGCCCTGAAATTTTCAGATGAATCAGACAACCTGTTGTTGGGTTGCTGCCCCTGAATTGGTAATTTTAAGGAAATTTTGCTGTTTTTGGTTATTATCTTGAATATTATTATAGATAGAGATAAACTGTAAACAGGAACAATGTACAGCAAAGAAAGATTTACAAATAAGTCAACATGACGAAAATGGTCAGTTGACCCCTTTAGGAGTTATTGCCCTTTAAAGACTTTTTTCACAATTTGTTCATCATGTTGACTTACTTTAAAAAATCTTCTCCTTTGAAACTGCTGTATCAATTTCAGCCAAACTTAGGCTAAATGAGTTTCAGAGTATCTAGTATAAATTTTATATTTTATTTCCTTGTATGTCAAGAAACATAGCTCCTATGGCTAAAATAGAACATAGGAGAAAATGATTATTTTTTGGGGCTTTTGAAGAAAATAGGACGATCCAAAAAACATTTAAATAAATTGAAAAGCCAAAATAATCATTGATGAGAGATTTAACCAAAAGAATTAAGGTGAGCGATTCAGGCTCTTGAGAGCCTCTTGTTTATTATTGGCCCAGTTTTCAAGTTGGCCCAAATTGGGGTCCAAATTTAAACTTTTTTTGATTTCATCACAATACCCCACAGAATTGCGCAATAGCAAGAAATCTTCAATTGCACAGTATTTTTCAAAGGCAAGTATTTTCAATTGCACAGTATTGCGCAATAGCAAGAAATTTTCAATTGGAGTTATCTTTCTTTGTCCAGAATAGTAGTTTAATCAACTTAAATCATTGTTTTATACAATATACAATGTATATTCACTTTTACTACCAACTGATAAATTAAAACAATCTTTACTATTCAGTGATAACAAGCACTTTTTTACATTTTAATATTTTATGATGTATTTAAATGAGTAGTTATTGCTAGGGGCCATTAGAAATTTGAATTGAGATCAGTTTTGGAATAAGGGAAAGGGGATGTGGAAAAAAATTGGGGGGGGGGGGGGTCAATTTTTCTCATTTCAGATTTCATAAATAAAAAGAAAATTTCTTCTATTTTTTTGAGAGGATTAAGTTTCAACAGCATAGTGAATTGCTCAAAGGCAAAACAAAAATTTTAAGTTCATTAGATCACATTCATTCTGTGTCAGAAACCTATGCTGTGTCAACTATTTAATCACAGTCCAAATTTAGAGCTGAATCCAGCTTGAATGTTGTGTCCATACTAGCCCCAACTGTTCAGGGTTCAACCTCTGCGGTCGTATAAAGCTGTGCCCTGTGGAGCATCTGGTTAATTTATGATGTTTATAGAAGTGCTTTTTCAATGAGGATTTATAGTTTGAGAAAATAATGTATTGAACATATATTTTAAAGAATTGTCACAGGAATGATTCTAGAGATTTTAAGCAAATATTTTTGAGACCGCTTAAACTTGTTTTTTTTTTTGATAATTTCAGAGACATTAAAGATACATCCGTTGGCTCACTGTCCCAAAGGATTACAAACCAACTGATGGGACTGAAAGGTCTGCACTCTCACATCACTGATATTAACTCCTATCTACAGAAAGTATCATCAGGTCAACTACCAGTCAATCATCAAATCATTTATCAGCTGCAAGATGTGTTTAATTTGCTGCCAGATGTTAATCTGCAGGACTTTGTAAAGTCTGTTTATGTGAAAACCAATGATCAGATGTTGGTTGTTTATCTTGCTTCGCTGATTCGATCTGTCATTGCATTGCATAATCTAATAAGTAATAAGGTACAAAATCGTGATGCAGAGAAAAATGAAGGAAAAGATTTATCCAAAGATAAAAAGGACATTAAAAAAGATGAAAAAGATGGAGAAAAGAAAGATTCTCAAAAAGGAAAGAGCACTGAAAAAAGTGACATAAAATCTGGTGGTAAATCCACTGGTAAAAAGTAGATATTTGTGATTTGTATTTGTTTCAATAAAGAATTAAAAGTGTACCATGATCATATTCAACTTTTTGCATGTAAAGTTTTTATACAACTGCAAAAATTAAAAAATATTTGGTCGTACATTGAAATCACGTTGTCATCGTCGTCAGCGTTGTCGGAAGTCAGATGGTTTCTGGATAATAACTTAAAATATAAATTGAAATCAATAAAATATTAACACAATGTTTATAACCACAAAAGGAAGGTTGGGATTGATTTTGGGGGTTATGGTCCCTAAGGTTTTGGAATTAGGGCCCAAAGGGGCCCAAAACAATCATTTATCTAGTTTCAAGACAATAAGTTGTGTATAAGTATTTCAATTGCTCTGAAATTGTACCACAATGTTAAATACAATAAGTAGAAGATTGGGATATATTTTAAGGGTTATGGGGCAAACAGTCTAGGAATAAGGGTCCAAAAAAGGCCAAAAACAAGCATTTTTAGCTCACCTGGCCCGAAGGGCCAAGTGAGCTTTTCTCACCACTTGGCGTCCGTCGTCGGCGTCTGGCGTCGTCCGTCGTCGTTAACAATTTACATTTTGAACTTCTTCTAGAGAACCACTGAATGGAATGGAACCAAACATGGCATGAATGTTCCTTATGAGGTGCTGACCAAGTGTTGTTACTTTGTAGCCGATCCATCATCCAAGATGGCCGCCAGCGGGGGACTTAGTTTAACATAGGACGCTATGGGAAATGCATACAAATGACTTCTTTTAGAGAACCACTGAATGGAATGAAACCAAACATGGCATGAATGCTCCTTATGAGGTGCTGACCAAGTGTTGTTACTTTGTTGCCGATCCATCATCCAAGATGGCCGCCAGCCGGGGACTTAGTTTAACATAGGACCCTAAGGGAAATGCATACAAATGACTACTTTTAGAGAACCACTGAATGGAATAAAACCAAACATAGCATGAATGTTTCTTATGGGATGCTGACCAAGTGTTGTTACTTTGTAGCCGATCCATCATCCAAGATGGCTGTCAGCAGTGGACTTAATTTAACATAGGAGCCTATGGGAAATGCATACAAATGACTTCTTTTAGAGAACCACTGAATGGAATGAAACAAAACATGGCATGAATGTTCCTTATGAGGTGCTGACCAAGTGTTGTTACTTTGTTGCTGATCCATCATCCAAGATGGCCACCAGCCGGGACTTAGTTTAACATAGGACCCTATGGGAAATGCATACAAATGACTTCTTTTAGAGAACCACTGAATGGAATGAAATCAAACATGGCATGAATGTTCCTAATGTGGTGCTGACCAAGTGTTGTTACTTTGTAGCCGATCCATCATCCAAGATGGCCGCCAGTGGGGGACTTAGTTTAACATAGGACCCTATGGGAAATGCATACAAATGACTTCTTCTAGAGAACCACTAAATGGAATTAAACCAAACATAGCATGAATGTTCCTTATGGAGTGCTGACCAAGTGTTGTTACTTTGTAGCTGATCCATTATCCAAGATGGCCGCCAGCGGGGGACTTAGTTTAACATAGGACCCTATTGGAAATGCATACAAATCACTTCTTCTAGTGAACCACTGAATGGAATGAAACCAAACATGGCATGAATGTTCCTTATGTGGTGCTGACCAAGTGTTGTTACTTTGTAGCCGATCCATCATCCAAGATGGCCGCCAGCGTGGGACTTAGTTTAACATAGGACCCTATGGGAAATGCATACAAATGACTTCTTTTAGAGAACCACTGAATGGAATGAAATCAAACATGGCATGAATGTTCCTAATGTGGTGCTGACCAAGTGTTGTTACTTTGTAGCCGATCCATCATCCAAGATGGCCGCCAGTGGGGGACTTAGTTTAACATAGGACCCTATGGGAAATGCATACAAATGACTTCTTTTAGAGAACCACTGAATGGAATAAAACCAAACATGGTATGAATGTTCCTTATGAGGTGCTGACCAAGTGTTGTTACTTTGTAGCCGATCCGTCATCCAAGATGGCCGCCAGTGGGGGACTTTTGAATGAAATTAAACATGTTCCTTTCCTTATAAATCGGGTTGTGTTGTCACTTTTAGCCAAATTTTATATTTTTTTATATGATTTCAAAAACTTAGTAGAATCAGGTGAGCGATACAGGCTCTTGAGAGCCTCTAGTTGTAGATTCAAGACAATAACTTGTGTAAAAGTGTATGAATCTTTCTGAAATTATACCACAAGATTCCATACAACTAAGGAATGGTTAGGATTGACTTTGGGGGTTATGGCTCAAACCATACATGAATTCAGGGCAAAAAAGGGGAAAACAAGGTTTTTTTTCTGGTTAAAGGACAGTGAAGACAATTTGAAGGCAGTGTAAAACTGTAAGGGATGTAATCCAAAAGTAAGGGAACTACTTCACACTGCTTTAAAAAATCTGTATTGGAAATTTGCCAATAACTTCAGTATAAATAAACTACATTGGAAACTTGCCAATAAGTTTAGTATAACAAGTAATAGCTTTTCTAAAAAGTTTCATTTTTTACATAAATAAGGCCGCTAGTTTTCTCGTTTGAATTGTTTTATATTGTCTTATCGGGGCCTTTTATAGCTGATTATGCGGTATGGGCTTTGCTCATTGTTGAAGGCCGTACGGTGACCTATAGTTGTTAATGTCTGTGTCATTTTGGTCTTTTGTGGATAGTTGTCTCATTAGCAATCAAACCACATCTTCTTTTTTATATTTATTCTAAAACCTGTTCATTTTTAGCTCACCTGGCCCAAAGGGCCAAGTGAGCTTTTCCCATCACTTGGCGTCCGTCGTCCGTCGTCTGTCGTCCGGCGTCGTTAACTTTTACAAAAATCTTCTCCTCTGAAACTACTGGGCCAAATTACACCAAACTTGGCCAAAATCATCATTGGGGTATCTAGTTTAAAAAATGTGTCCGGTGACCCGGCCAACCATCCAAGATGGCCGCCATGGCTAAAAATAGAACATATGGGTAAAATGCAGTTTTGGGCTTATAACTCAAAAACCAAAGCATTTAGAGCAAATCTGACAGGGGGTAAAATTGTGTAACAGGTGAAGATCTATCTGCCCTGAAATTTGCAGATAAATCGGATAACCTGTTGTTGGGTTGCTGCCCCTGAATTAGTAATTTTAAGGAAATTTTGCTGTTTTTGGTTATTATCTTGAATATTATTATAGATAGAGATAAACTGTAAACAGCAATAATGTTCAGCAAAGTAAGATTTACAAATAAGTCAACATGACCGAAATGGTCAGTTGACCCCTTTAGGAGTTATTGCCCTTTATAGTCAATTTTTAACCATTTTTCGTAAATCTTATTAATCGTTTACCAAAATCTTCTCCTCTGAAACTACTTGGCCAAATCAATCCAAACTTGGCCACAACCATCTTTGGGGTATGTAGTTTGAAAAATGTGTCCAGTGACCCAGCCATCCAATCAAGATGGCCGCCATGGCTAAAAATTTAACCTTGGGTAAAATGCAGTTTTTGGCTTATAACTCAAAAACCAAAGCATTTAGAGTAAATCTGACATGAGGTAAATTTGTTTATCAGGTCAAGATCTACCTGCCCTGAAATGTTCAGATGAATTGGACAACCCGGTTTTGGGTTGCTGCCCCAGAATAAGTAATTTTAATGAAATTTTGCTGTTTTTGGTTATTATCTTGAATATTATTATAGATAGAGATAAACTGTAAACAGCAATAATGTTCAGCAAAAAAAGATTTACAAATAAGTCAACATGACCGAAATGGTCAGTTGACCCCTTTAGGAGTTATTGTCCTTTATAGTCAATTTTTTAACCATTTTTCGTAAATCTTAGTAATCTTTTACATCTTCTCCTCTGAAACTACTTGGCCAAATCAATCCAAACTTGGCCACAACCATCTTTTGGGTATGTAGTTTGAAACATATTTACGGTGACCCTGCCATTCAACCAAAATGGCCCCCATGGCTAAAAATAGAACATAGGGGTAAAATGCAGTTTTTGGCTTAAAACATAAAAACCAAAGCATTTAGAGCAAATCTGGAGTAAAGTTGTTTATCAGGTCTGGATTCATCTGCTCTGAAATTTTCCGATGAATCGGAAAACCCGTTGTTGGGTTGCTGATCCTGAATTGTTAGTTTTAAGGAAATTTTGCTGTTTTTGGTTATTATCTTGAATATTATTATAGATAGAGATAAACTGTAAACAGCAATAATGTTCAGCAAAGTAAGATTTACAAATAAGTCAACGTGACTGAAATGTTCAATTGACCCCCTAAGGAGTTATTGTCCTTTATAGTCAATTTTTAACAAATTTCATAAAATTTGTAAATTTTTTCTAACATTTTCCACTGAAACTACTGGGCCAAGTTCATTATAGATAGAGATAATTTTAAGCAGCAAGAATGATCAGGAAAGTAAGATGAACAAACACATCACCATCACCAAAACATAATTCCTCTTCCTTTGTTTAATATTCACAAAGACCAAGGTGAGCGACACAGGCTCTTTAGAGCCTCTAGTTTAGGTAGTTAAGCTGCCTTATGCTAGTTTACAATGGTACGGGATAACTATAATTCCTGGGTACAGTATATCTAACAATATAAATGTTCCTAGCAGGCCTGGTGACAGTATAAATTTTCTTTATCAGTGATAAATGTTGATAATGCATGTTAGATGCTTTTTAGCTCACCTGGCCTAAAAGGCCAAGTGAGCTTTTCTCATCACTTGGCGTCCGGCGTCCGGCGTCGTCCGTCGTCGTCGTTAACTTTTACAAAAATCTTCTCCTCTGAAACTACTGGGCCAAATTAAACCAAACTTGGCTACAATCATCATTGGGGTATCTAGTTTAAAAAAATGTGTCCGGTGACCCCGCCAACCATTCAAGATGGCCGCCATGGCTAAAAATAGAACATAGGGGTAAAATGCAGTTTTTGGCTTATAACTCAAAAACCAAAGCATTTAGAGCAAATCTGACATCGGGTAGAATTGTTAAACAGGTGAAGAAGATCTATCTGCCCTGAAATTTTCAGATGAATCGGATAACCTGTTGTTGGGTTGCTGCCCCTGAATTAGTAATTTTAAGGAAATTTAGCTGTTTTTGGTTATTATCTTGAATATTATTATAGATAGAGATAAACTATAAACAGCAATAATGTTCACCAAAGTAAGATTTACAAATTAGTTAACATGAGTGAAATGGTCAGTTGACCCCTTTAGTAGTTATTGCCCTTTATAGTCAATTTTTAACCATTTTTAGCTCACCTGGCCCGAAGGGCCAAGTGAGCTTTTCCCATCACTTGGCGTCCGGCGTCCGTCGTCGTCCTGCGTCCGTCGTCCGGCGTTAACTTTTACAAAAATCTTCTCTGAAACTACTGGGCCAAATTTAACCAAACTTGGCCACA
The DNA here is from genome assembly GCF_963676685.1 of Mytilus edulis. Classification (NCBI taxonomy): domain Eukaryota; kingdom Metazoa; phylum Mollusca; class Bivalvia; order Mytilida; family Mytilidae; genus Mytilus; species Mytilus edulis. Next base: position 52,458,294 of record NC_092348.1, on the reverse strand, counting down.
ATCATCATTGGGGTATCTAGTTTAAAAAATGTGTCCGGTGACCCGGCCAACCAACCAAGATGGCCGCCATGGCTAAAAATAGAACATTGGGGTAAAATACAGTTTTTGGCTTATAACTCAAAAACCAAAGCATTTTGAGCAAATCTGAAATGGGGTAATATTGTTCATCAGGTCAAGATCTATCTGCCCTGAAATTTTCAGATGAATCGGACATTTCGTTGTTGGGTTGCTGCCTCTGAAATGGTAATTTTAAGGAAATTTTGCTGTTTTTGGTTATTAACTTGAATATTATTATAGATAGAGATAAACTGTAAGCAGCAATAATGTTCAGCAAAGTAAGATCTACAAATAAGTCAACATGACCAAAATGGTCAGTTGACCACTATATGAGTTATTGCCCTTTATAGTCAATTTTTAACCATTTTTCGTAAATCTTAGTAATCTTTTACAAAAATCTTCTCCTCTTAAACTACTGGGCCAAATTTAACCAAACTTGGCCATAATCATCATAGGGGTATCTAGTTTAAAAAATGTGTCCGGTGACCCGGCCAACCAACCAAGATGGCTGCATGGCTAAAAATAGAACATAGGGGTAAAATGCAGTTTTTGGCTTATAACTCAAAAACCAAAGCATTTAGAGCAAATCTGACAGGAAGTAAAATTGTTGATCAGGTCACGATCTATCTGCCCTGGAATTTTCAGATGAATCGGATAATTGGTTGTTAGGTTGCTGCCCCTGAATTGGTAATTTTGAGGAAATTTTGCCGTTTTTTTGTAATTATCTTGAATATTATTATAGATAGAGATAAACTGTAAACAGCAATAATGTACAGCAAATTAAGAACTAAAAATAAGTCAGAATGACCAAAATTGTCAATTGACCCCCTAAGGAGTTATTGCCCTTCATAGTCAATTTTTAACAATTTTCTTAAAATTTGAAGATTTTCAATAACATTTTCCACAGAAAGTACTGTTATAGATAGAGATAATTGTAACCAGCAAGAATGTTTAGTAAAGTAAGATCTACAAACACATCACCATCACCAAAACACAATTTTGTCATGAATCCATCTGTGTCCATTGTTTAATTTCACATAGACCAAGGTGAGCGACACAGGCTCTTTAGAGCCTCTAGTTCGTAAATCTTAGTAATCTTTTGCAAAAATCTTCTCTGAAACTACTTGGCCAAATTAATCCAAACTTGGCCACAATCATCTTTTGGGTTAGTAGTTCGAAAAATGTGTCCGGTGACTCGGCCATCCAACCAAGATGGCTGCCATGGCTAAAAATAGAACATGGGGTAAAATGCAGTTTTTGGCTTATAACTCAAACCCAAAGCATTTAGAGCAAATCTCACATTGGGTAAAATTGTTTATCAGTTCAAGATCTATCTGCCCTGAAATTTTCAGATGAATCGGACAACCCGTTGTTGGGTTGCTGGCCCTGAATTAGTAATTTTAAGGAAATTTTGCTCTTTTTGGTTATTATCTTGAATATTATTATAGATAGAGATAAACTGTAAACAGCAATAATGTTCACCAAAGTAAGATTTACAAATAAGTCAACATGACTGAAATGGTCAGTTGACCCCTTTAGGAGTTATTGCCCTTTATAGTCAATTTTTAACCATTTTTCGTAAATCTTAGTAATCTTTTACAAAAATCTTCTCCTCTGAAACTACTTGGCCAAATTAATCCAAACTTGGCCACAATCATCTTTTGGGTTAGTAGTTTGAAAAATGTGTCCGGTGACCCGGCCATCCAACCAAGATGGCCGCCATGGCTAAAAATAGAACATGGGGTAAAATGCAGTTTTTGGCTTATAACTCAAAACCCAAAGCATTTAGAGCAAATCTGACATGTGGTTAAATTGTTTATCAGGTCAACATTTATTTGCTTTGAAATTTTTAGATGAATCAGACAGCCCGTTGTTGGGTTGCTGACCCTGAATTGTTAGTTTTAAGGAAATTTTGCTGTTTTTGGTCATTATCTTGAATATTATTATTGATACAGATAAACTGTAAACAACAATAATGTTCAGCAAAGTAAGATTTACAAATAAGTCAACATGACCGAAATGGTCAATTGACCCCCTTAGGAGTTATTGTTCTTTATAGTCAATTTTTAACAATTTTCATAAAATTTGTAAATTTTTACTAACATTTTCCACTGAAATTAATGGGCCAAGTTCATTATAGATAGAGATAATTTTAAGCAGCAAGAATGTTCAGTAAAGTAAGATGTACAAACACATCACCATCACCAAAACACAATTTTGTCATGAATCCATCTGCTTCCTTTAATATTCACATAGACCAAGGTGAGCGACACAGGCTCTTTAGAGCCTCTAGTTTTAAAAGTGTAAACATATTACTACAATTTCAATAGGTATTTTTTTCTCAATGATTTTGATGAGTAAGTTAAAATAGCTGGAAGTTTTTACTTTTTTTTTTACAAAAAGTGCAACTAAATTACATAATACCTTTATGTAAGCAAATCATATGATATATATAGGTGGAGTCCTTTGGGCCACTCTACCCTTCCTGTTTAATAACTGAGAAACGGATGAGATCCCCACCCCTCAACCATATACATTCATGTTACTGTATGGGACTTTATAACTAATCAAATGAAATATAGGGGAAGTCCCTAGGGTCACCCCATCCCTTCCTGTTTTAGAACTTGGAAACAGTCGAGATCCCCACCCCTAAAACGTATATATTCATGTATGGGACAATATAACTAATTAAATGAATTATAGGTGGAGTCCCTAGGGTCACTGTGCACCCTCCTCACAGTGGTCCTATAAAAAATTTCCATTTGATATGGCTCATTTTAAAAGAAAACATGCTAGTAGTCTGTTGTTATTTATGTATTATTGTCATTTTGTTTCTTTTGTTACATCTTCTTACATCAGACTCAGGCTTCTCTTAAACTGAATTTTAATGTGCTTATTGTTATTTGTTTACTACATTGGCTAGAGGTATAGGGGAGAGTTGAGATCTCATAAACATGTTTAGCCCTGCCTCATTTTTGTGCCTGTCCTAAGTCAGGAGCCTCTAACCTTTGTGAGTCTTGTATTATTTTAACTTTAGTTTCTTGTGTATAATGTCAATTATTTGGAGTTTAGTATGGCGTTCATTGTCACTGAACAAGGATGTATATTTATTTAGGGGCTGAAGGACCCCTCCGGGTGCGTAAATTTGTCGCTGCATTGAAGACATATTGGTGACCTTCTGCTGTTGTCTGTTATATGGTCAAGTTGTTGTCCACAAATCCATTCTCAATTTTATATCTTTCAAGCCAAAGAATGTTTGACCAACTGTTTTATAATTACCTGTCATTTTATTCCAAACTTAGACCTCGTGGACTTGGGGAGAAGGTGGGGGTCACTTACTATGTGCAGGTCAGTCAGACCTCACCTTTGATCCCTTTAGTACTTAGTAAACATTTGTTTGATTTGTGTCTCATGCCTTTTGCACTGTAGAACACAAACTCGGTTTTCTTTCCAGGGAAGCAAGTCCATTCATACTTTTACAAGCTCGTACTAAAGTCAAATTGAACTACTAAAAGTCAACTAATACCATCATTAACTATATATATATAGCTATCAACTAGAAGAACTGCAATCATTGCGAATTTGTACCACTGCAGATTCGTGACCATGAAACAAATATATTTGATTTATGTGTTGCTTTTGAAAACCTTGATAACATTTGAATTATTTGCTTTAATGATTAATTCATTAAATGAACATAAATGTACAATATATGAATGTTTAATGTTTGATCTTTTAAATCTTTAAAAAAAAAAGCAACATTGCCACAGTTTTCATAATTATGCTTGCCTTGGTTTTTGGTTAACTGCCTACAGCGCTTACAGTGCTTTGATTTTAGCTTGGCAATACATCATATACTGACTTCAGCTTGAATTGCAACATATGTGGCTCCATCTTCCAGATCACATTCCATCCTAACTTCTGCTGCCTTGCTCCTTCCCAGTCTAACCAGCTTCCTTGTTTCTTCATACTCACTGCATTAACCATTCTACTTTCTTCTTCCATTGATCGTACCTCTTACCAGGTGTCTTTTGTATACGACCGCAAAAAATTTAATTTTTTGGTTGTATATTGGTATCACTTTGGCTGCGTCGTCGTCGTCGTCCGAATACTTTTAGTTTTCGCACTCTAACTTTAGTAAAAATAAATAGAAATCTATGAAATTTTAACACAAGGTTTATGACCACAAAAGGAAGGTTGGGATTGATTTTGGGAGTTTTGGTCCTAACATTTTAGGAATAAGGGGCCAAAAAGGGCCCAAATAAGCATTTTCTTGGTTTTCGCACCATAACTTTAGTATTAGTAAATAGAAATCTATGAAATTTTGACACAAGGTTTATTACCACAAAGGGAAGGTTGGGATTGATTTTTGGAGTTTTGGTTCCAACAGTTTAGGAATTAGGGGCCAAAAAGGGCCCAAATACCCATTATTCTTGGTTTTCGCACAATAACTTTAGTATATGTAAATAGAAATCAATGAAATTGAAACACAAAGTTTATGACCACAAAAAAAAGGTTAGGATTGATTTTGGGAGTTGAGGTCCCAACAGTTAAGGAATTGGGGGACAAAAAGGGGCCCAAATAAGCATTATTCTTGGTTTTCGCACCATAACTTTAGTATTAGTACATAGAAATCTATGAAATTTAAACACAAGGTTTATGACTATAAAAGGAAGGTTGGGTTTCATTTTGGAAGTTTTGACCGTAACAGTTTATGAATAAGGGGCCCAAAGGGTCCAAAATTGAACTTTGTTTGATTTCATCAAAAATTGAATAATTGGGGTTCTTTGATATGCCGAATCCAACTGTGTATGTAGATTCTTAATTTTCGGTCCCGTTTTCAAATTGGTCTACATTGAGGTCCAAAGGGTCCAAAATTAAACTTAGTTTGATTTTAACAAAAATTGAATCCTTGGGGTTCTTTGATGTGCTGAATCTAAATATGTACTTAGATTTTTGGAAAGTTTGCTATAGCTTGCTATAGCAATAAACTTTCTTAAGGCATCGGCCTAACCGGAAAAGAGACAGCCTAACTTACTTTAGGAAGTGTGTCCTACTTCTAGATAATGTAGTACTGTTGTTTGAAAACTAATAATAGAAAGATGCTTTTGAAATTTTGAGCTCTTCTATTTTAATAGCATACAGCTTGAATAAAAAATGCACTGAATTTTCATCGATAAATCAAATAATTCAACTTCATTTGAAAAACGAACAAAAACTACTTCGCGGATCTGCGCTACGCGGAAAGTAAAATCAATACACACACGAGACAGCAGTTTCTACGTTATGATTTTATCGGTATTCTTCAGACATGCGTCAGATCCATATATGTGTGCCTCCAAACGGGAGTACTACAATCCCGGTTTCAAAGGTTTCCTACCTTCCTCCGGTTGAAGAGAAAATTAATAGCGTGTTTAAAATATTTCATGAATGAACATTTTTCGTCGCTTTATACTACGATTTTTACAAATTTCTATTCAATATGTAAAAGCCCGAGAGTATCGGAAGTATCATGGTATCTCATCTGTGTCCATACTTGCCCCAACCGTTCAGGGTTCAACCTCTGCGGTCGTATAAAGCTGCGCCCTGCGGAGCATCTGGTTCTCCTTGGGGTCTATTTAGTTGTATTTTGAGGGGCCAACAGAAGGGAGGAATTTACTAAAGAACCCTAAGGGATTTTTTTTTTAATTTTCAATAACAATAATAAATTATAAACTTGAAGAAAACAGTAAGTGACAGACACACATGGTTTTCAGTAATGATCACAGGACCATAAAACAAATCAAATTAATTAAATTTAGGTTGAGTCCATGGTGTCACCCCACCTAACCCCTCATGTTTGAATACTTAAAAACAGTCAGATCCCCACTCCTAAACATTATATGTTCTTTATATGTTACAATAAAACAAATCAGATGAAATAAAAGGCGAGTCCCCTGGGGTCACTCTCACCCCTTGTTTTTTTGAGAACTTATTAACAGTTGAGACTTCAACCAATATACCATATATATTATTGTATGGGACAATGAAATAAATCAAATGAAATATAGAGGAACTCCAGAGGGGTCAGTCACCCCACCCATAAACCATATGTATTTTTGTATGTGGCAACAAAACAAATCAAATGAAATAAAGTGGGTGTCCCTTTGGGTCAGCCCCAACCCCTCATGTCTGGGAACTTAGAAACTGTCTAGATCCCCACCGCTAAACCATATATATTTTTGTACTGGACAATAAAACAAATCAAATTCAAAAGAAGGCGAGTCCCTAGGGGTCACTCCCATCCCCTTGTTGTTTGAGAACTTGTAAACGGCTGAGATCCACACCCACAAACCATATATATTTTTGTATGAGAAAATAAAATAAATCAAAATGAAATATAGAAGAAGTCCACAGGGGTGATCCAGCCAACTTTTTTTGAAAAACTTATACGGTCGAGATGATCACCCCTAAACCATATATATTCTATTTTATGGGGCAACAAAACAAAACCAATGAAATATAGTGGGAGTACCTCTGAGTCATCCCCAACCCCTCATGTTTGAGAACTTGTAAACGGTTGAGATCCCCAACCCTTAATCATAAATATTCTTGTATTGGACAATAAAACGAATAAAGTGAAATATAATTAAGTCCCTCGGTGTAACCCCACCCCATCCTGTTTTGAGAACTTGTTAACAGTCAAGATCCACCCCCTTTTCGAAAACTTGAAAACTGTTGAAATCCCCACACTGAAACAACATATATTCTTGTACGGAATAATAAAACAAATCAGATGAAATAAAAGGCTAGTCCCCTAGGGCCACTCTTACCCTACCTCCTGCCTGTTTGAGAACTTGTAAACTGTCTAGATCCCCACCCCCAAATCATGAATATCACTTTACTAGACCGGACCAATTTGTATTGGAAATGTCAATTTGAAATATTACAATCTACAGTTGCAAACTTTCCACAGGTGCTATCCAGCACTTTGATTGATTATTGGCCCAGTTTTCAAGTTGGTCCAAATCGGGGTCCAAAATTAAACTTTGTTTGATTTCATCAAAAATTGAATAATTGGGGTTCTTTGATATAGTTGTCAAATCTAACTGTGTATGTAGATTCTTAATTTTTGGTCCCGTTTTCAAATTGGTCTACATTAAAGTCCAAAGGGTCCAAAATTAAACTAAATTTGATTTTAACAAAAATTGAATGCTTGGGCTTTTTTGATATGCTGAATCTAAACAGTTACTTAAATTTTTGATTATGGGCCCAGTTTTCAAGTTGGTTCAAATCAGGATCCAAAATTATTATATTAAGTATTGTGCACAGGTAAACGGGAAAGCGGCGGGCGTCCTAATACCACATATATGACTTTGTCCCCAGTTCATCCAAATCTCGCATATTCTCGCATGAATTTTAATTAAACGCTTGACCAACTCAGAATTCTAGGTCGCGACGGGCAAGCTTTCCCTGAACTAGAGTATTCTTGGTCACTCATGTTTAGTCACCCGCTGATTGATACTTCGACACAAACGAAAACGTTTGTGTAGATAAGTTTGAAACAACAGCAGGGGTCCAGTTTAGTTTAGAACATCTTCGCTAGCCAAGGGTTACGATCCACTCCCGTTCTCTTCATGGCTAGCGAAGATGGTTTACACAGACGGGGGAGAATTCCAAACAATAACCGACCAATCACAAACTTAGATATTTTCTTGGTAGGGGTGTGCCATTTTTGCCTCAAAAAACGTACCCATTTTAATATAACATTCACTGAAATTCAGTACCTATAGTTATATAAATATTTAAGAAAGAATGACCTATACTTATTTACAATATTTAAAATATGAGCCATGCTTATATAAGCACTTACTCACCGGGGTTCATTTGGGAACTTATTTGAAAGCACTTTGTTTGAAAGGTGAACTTTCAAATGAATTGATTTAATTTAATATAATAATTGACCATTAATAATGTATGATTCTCAATAGTATATTTATATATGATATGAAGATCATACCCCGAATCAATCTATAGTTATCAAACGTAAATGCATTTTAATATAGGATGTCATTAAAAAGGAGGGTCATTTTTATATAAAATCTCGCAAAATTATGACCCATATTTTTGGCACATCCCCGTATACCCAATAATAGGAAGTTGACCCCCGTGTATATTACATCTTTCCACTATCGACTGAGACTCTTTGTTTTCGATATGACAGAAAGTCTGTTATCCAATCTAGGATAAATTTTGTAATTGCCTATATATATATCTATAATACTAAAATTACGAGGTCCAATTTGTCAGCCGTCATCGTGTAAAAACGACAAATCAAAGAATTCAACTCTATATATAACTAATATATTTATTGAATATAATGCACATTTGTACCCATATGGGTTGAAGGCATACATAAATCAACATAGTAATTTTACAATACATCATACAGAAAAAACCAACAAAAGAACCAAACATTATATACATATATGTATCTATCATGCAGTTGTTGAGTCCACCCTCCTCAGTGACCATGACTTTTTAACAAATGAAGCAGCATACTGCATAATTGACGGACAAGAAAGACATAAAACCAATTTATCCAAATTATCCATATTATCTATATCGGAATAGATATTTTTAACTTTTTGCAAAAATTCAAATCTCAAATCTTTATTTTGGTGTAGATTAAAAATTACACCACTCCAGACCCTTTTGTTTTCCACATAATTAATATTGCCAATAATTAACAAGTTCCGGGTCTAATCCGATACCGATACCAATAGAATATATTCACCTGTTAGCTATTACCTTATCTGTACGTTCCGCATTTGACAGGCGCACCACCAAACGGTGTATTTAGGATTTTGCTATATACACGGGTCATAATCAAAGGGCTGACACTACTAAATTCAATCATTTCAAATTGTTCCCTATTGTAGCTTTATTCAGCAATCAGCAAGAAATTCTAAGATAACTAATATAGGACAATGCTGTTGATACCCCATTCCTGGATACCCTGGACCTTTTGTTTTCAAAATAATTAATATTTCCAATAATTGATAAGTTCCAGGTCGACGGGTTCAAACAGAAAGATTTGAAAGCAGAGAAAACTGTGTATCTTATAATCGACATGACTTTATCAGATGACAATACCAATTACTAAAATAAGGCTTAGGCATAGTTATATACTTTAATTCAGTCATGGACCCGCGATATCACGGGTCGGAACTTGTACTACTCAAAAATAAACAAAAGTCACACAGTACTTTGTATTTGGTTACTCTTACCAGCACAATAAAAATGATCTCACGATGTATTATGATTTCGTAAAAAATAAAAATAGGGCTTCCTATTATTTATTGTCAATATTGGTATAAGAAAACGCAAATCAAAGCATATAAATGTCAAATAACAGTTATGGCACGAAAGCACAACTTTCAAGAAACGTGGTATGACCACAAACCCAGATCAGTGATTTCTTCTACATTTTGGTATGGAATTGATTCAAAATGGTTTATATATGCATATATGATTAATTAAGGTTTGGACAATATGTATTTTGCGTTTTTTTTAGGTCGATTTACACAGATTACAAACAAAACCCACCAATTCATATCTGATTTTTCTTAGCTCTAGTTCAACCACATCAACAAACGACCACTGAACGTCATATTCCTGACTTAGATAAAGGCAACAGTAGTATACCTCTGTTCAAAACTCGTAAATCCATGGACAAAAAACAAAATCGGGGTAACAAACTAAAACCGAGGGAAACGCATTAAATATAAGAGAACAACGACACAACACTAAAATGTAAAACACACAGAAACGGACCATGCATCAGACAAAATCCCACGAGAATAACAAATATAACATCAAAACCAAATACATGAATTTCGGATAGACAAGTACCGTGACACGTCTTATCGCAATGTGAAATTACACTCAAAAAAAAGAGAAAACAAACGATGCAACGTTAAAATGTAACACACACAGAAACGAACAATAATATAGCAATAGCCATATTCCTGACTTGGTACAGGACATTTTTAAAGGAAAAAATGGTGGGTTGAACCTGGGTTTGTGGCATGCCAAACCTCGCACTTTAATGGCAATGTTTAGGACACGTTCAAACAATTACAGCGGGGTTAAACCTTTTAATGATACCAAGCCTTCACCCTTATCTGAAACAATAGTGTAACATCACAACATAGAAAGACACGCTATAAAATATCCGTTGGAATGACTTAACTCAATCAATGGACGAAGTAACACAAATGAACATACACTGAACGAATAAATTTTATCTAATGATAGAATATAAATACAAAGTTAATAAAAAATAAGGAATGAATAATTAGAGTAAAAGTATTCTACCGCTGTGAAATGCTAAAAAATTCAGAATAAAATATCAACTTCGAAAAAAAATTACGCCATTTGCAAAAAAAAAACTATACACAGGTAAATGAAAATATTTTGCTGTTACGTATACTTCTTCTGTCTGTTTAACCTTTCGTTAAGGAATATCAAGATTTTTTTGGATATCAATAAAACTATTTTAAAACTTGGTACATATGGGATGAATACACAGTCAGGATTCTACTTCGTCAAAAATTATCTCCCTATTACGCCAGTTCATTTTCACAATCGTAAATGGAAGCCATTGTAGGGATGACGCGCTGCCAATTTTGCTCTTGGAAACCGATAAATTTATCCACATTGCACCATTACGATCCTTATATGACAAATGTATCAACTAGCAAATGAGCATCAGTTAATGATCTTGTCTGCATTGATTCAACTTAAAACTATTGTCTGATCGGTTGTCGGGTGGAATTTTCGAAAATTCATAAACATTTAAAAAAAAATCTAATTAAATATTTCGTGGAAGGGCAGACTAGATTCTTTTAGTGGTTGAAGACTATAAACCCTAGTTGTCACACACAAAATAATTATAATTTTTCGAAGATATGCATTTTCATCATCCAACTTGAAAGACTGTCGTTAAGTACTTTTAGTAAAAAAAAATAGCTATTCTAACACACCTACTCTGTTTTTGTGATTCATTAGATAGGTATTTCACTTGACCCATATATTTCATCTTTTAGCACTGTGATTTTTTAATGTTATAAAGTCAACCTGTAGCTTCGATATATAAAAATGATAGAATCTGAAGCGAGATGATGTTTGAAATATTCTTGCTTTGTACGATATCAAGACAAAATATTCAACTCAAACACGCCCTAACATAAAAAGGTGCATTCTCTTTTCTCTTTTTGATACAATTGTTACCCTTTTCTTGGAATTTTTTCTTGAGTCACATAATGGAAGGTCAGACACGAAAATTACTGAACTAATAGATTGATATGTTTTCCGTCCGTGGTAATCTTTTTTTTTAATCGGAGGTTATGCATTTTCTACATCCAACTTGAAATATACCCATGTCGTCGACTTGATATCTAATTGTTTTGCTTAACTATGTTCTAGATAAATTGAAAACTTATGCAAATGGTGTCTAAAAGAAAGTACGTTATGATGGATCATTTTAAACTATATGGTTCAATTATTGAAAGAGTGGAGTCGTACCCCTATCTTGGTTTACTTTTAAACCAAAATTGGAAATTTGTAATAACGAAAAAGAAGCTAGCAGAACAAGGACAGAAAGCACTTTATGCTCTATATAGAAAGATTATGTGACTCAAGAAAAAAATCCAAAAAATGGGTAACAATTGTATCGAAAAGAGAAAATCGAGTGCACCTTTTTATGTTATGGTCTGTTCTAGTTGAATATTTTGTCTTGAAAACGTACTAATCAAGAATATTTGATATATCATCTCGCTTCAGATTCTAATAGTTTTATATATTAAAGCTACAGGTTGACTTTATAACATAAAAAAAATCACAGTACTAAAAGATGAAATATATGGGTCAAGCGAAATACCTATCTAATGAATCATAAAAACAGAGTAGGTGTGTTCGAATGGCTATTTTTTTTTAACTAAAAGTACTTGACGACAGTCTTTTAAGTTGGATGATGAAAATGCATATCTTCGGAAAAAAATCTATTTTTTGTTTGTGATAACTAAGGTTTATAGTCTTCAAACACTAAAAAAAAATCTAGTCTGCCCTTCCGCGAAATATTCAATTAAATTTTTTTTAAATGTTTATGAATTTTTAAAAATTCCACCTGCCAACCGATTAGACAATAGTTTTAAGTTGAATCAATGCAGACAAGATCATTAACTGATGCTCATTAGCAAGTAGATATATTTGTCTTTTATAATGTAACTGACATATAAGGATCATAATGGTGCTATGCGGATAAATTTATCGGTTTCCAAGAGCAAAATTGGCAACGCGTCATCCCTACAATGGCTTCCATTTCTACGATTGTGAAAATTAACTGGCGTAATGGGGAGATAATTTTGACGAAGTAGATTTCTTACTGTATATATAACCTTAAACTGAGACTACTATAACTATAGTACCCAGCCACGTCCACTTCTTATGATTTTTGTCCATCTGATGAGATAATACTTTGTCAACTGATTTTGATAGTTCGTTCTTATGTTGTACTGTTGATACCACTGTCCCAGGTTAGGGCCAAGGGGAGGGTTGGGATCCCGCTAACATGTTTAACCCTGCCATAATATTTATGTATGTGCCTGTCCCAAGTCGGGAGCCTGTAATTCAGTGGTTGCAGTTTGTTTATGTGTTACATGTACATATTTGTTTTTAGTTCATTTTATTATATAAATAAGGCCGTTAGTTTTCTCGTTTGAATTGTTTTACATTGTCATTTCGGGGCCTTTTCTCTGAGGGCCTTTTATAGCTGACTATGTGGTATAGGCTTTGCTCATTGTTGAAGACCGTATGTTGACCTATAGTTGTTAATGTTTGTGTCATTTTGGTCTCTTGATGACAGTTGTCTCATTGGCCATCATACCACATCTTTTTTATATTATGATATCTTATTACGATAAAGGTTCTTTATAATTTTTCATTGATAACATATTCTTTATTGTAGGATTATCCCAGAAAGAAATCATGCATTGGATTTGGAAGAAGTTTGAAGTCTACTGGACAAAGTGAAAAAAATAATAATTATTTTAAAATTTCATGGTCATATTGTTATGCTTGTCTCAGTATATGGAGAAATAAATATTTATGTATTTTGATATACATGTTTATTTTTATATGCCGATGATTTCTATGACTGGATTGCAGAAATTTACAAACATGCTCAGTCTGAATGACAGTTCAATTAAAAAACACACAAGTAACCACACATCTTGATATATTAAAGGGATAAGCAATACTAATACTATTAAAAGAGGAGATGTTGATATATTTCAGTAGAAAAAAGGAATAGTCTACATTAACAAAGAAATTTACAAACAATCAGATATGACAAACATGAACCACACCCAACCACTGAAATGCAGTATCCTGATCGGGATCATCAGATTGACTGTACATGAAATATTCATCATTGACAGCAGTTGTTAATCAAATTTAAATTGACAGAAAGGGTGACATCATCATATGCTATCATATTTAATTTTCTTGTTTGGATCTGACCTTGCTACATCTTTATACATTCTGCAATGTTTTTGCTTCTCAGAAATTTCACATGGAAAACTGTCAGCAGATTGTTCCTTGTTTGGGTTTACGAAAGAGGGTCCATATTTCTCGTGTTGAAAAAATCTCGATGTTTACACACATGTCAACATAGATATGATTTGTTAGACAATTTGATTATTTAGTTATGCAACTTGGAAGCTTTCTTCATATAGAAGATCTTGTGTCATTAAACCTGGAACTGCACTATGTATACATTTAATGGTATATAACTAGATTTGGTACACCAAGAATACACCACCAAAAATACTTCTTCAGTGTAGTAATATTTGGAAATTGTCAACAAAACAACGTGATATTACAAATTAAATTGAGTTTTAGATACTTTATACAACTTCAATCACTAGGGTACAAAAATTATAATGAACGTCATAAAATCTCATAAAGATTTTGTAAAAACGCAATGAACCCCATATTGAGAAATATTTGCCACTGACGCTCTCGTTTAGCTCAGAAATTGAAATTCGACAATTCTTCACCATACTTTTTATTGATCAAATTGAAAAAGGGATTTTGATTTTTATTATTCAAAATTGTTGTTTTTGTTAAAGACAATTCCTGTTAATATAAAGCATTTCGTTGTAAATGTTGCCATTAAACACAAGATTTGGAAACAACAATATACTATCTTTATCTTATTTATATAGCTCACTATGGTATGGGCTTTGGTCATTGTTCAAGGCAGTTCGATTTCGGAATTCCTTAAGTTTACCATGTTTACTTCTGTGTTGTTTGGTCTCTGAGTAGAGTCTTATTACTTACCTTTTATCTTGATTAGCCTGTGCTTTTTTCCTAAATGGCGAAGGAAACCAGAAACGGAAGAATATGTATTGTCACATTCGGGGCACTGATATATAGCTTGACGTTTTGATTGACAAGCACCTGTGGTTGCTGCTTCTTTTGTAGTTATTTTTTTTTTAAATTGATTGAAAAGGAAATCTTTTAATTATCATTTATTACTGACTATGAAAGGCATCCTTATTAGCTGAATCTTTAGAAAGCAACGACTATGTGATCAGGAATAAACCGCACACCTAATTATCAAACTAGAAATCAAAATAAATAGACAAAAGAGATAGGGTGTTGAAACCGAAAAAAATATGGGTTCAAAAATTAAATTTACGCTGGATAATCTGAATGAGGTTCTAGGTGGGGTTTCTTTATTTACTATAATAAAATATTTGATTTGATTATTTCTGTGTAATTATTCTCTATTCTTTAATTTTTTAACACCGAATTAGTTTCTATTCTTTATTTGTCGGTCCATTTTTCTCCATTCTCTACATTTTTTTGCCCATGTAAAACCCCAATTATACCCTCCCGAATCCTACCTTAAGTGCAACGACGGTAATTAACAAGGTTTACTTTCTTGTGTACAATTTGGAAATTAGTACGGCGTTCATTATCACTGAACTAGTATATATTTGTTTAGGGGCCAGTTGAAGGACGCCTCCGGGTGCGGGAATTTCTCGCTACATTAAAGACCTGTTGGTGACCTTCTGCTGTTGTTTTTTTCTATGGTCGGGTTGTTGTCTCTTTGGCACATTCCCCATTTCCATTCTCAATTTTATTACTGCAAAAACATGTAACTTGGGTACTCAGCTGTAATAATACCTTACAAGTATACAAGTTAATTGCAATAAACGGAGCCTCGTCTATCTTGTGGGCACCCAGCTGTGAAACAAATTCATCTCCCATGCTATTGAGACTACCTGTCTTTACAGGTAAAATATTTGTATATTAGATACAATTAACGGACCTGTAGCAAAACAATGTACCTAAAAGATGGATAAGATTAATCACATTTGCATTTTCAAGAGTCGCCACATAAATACAATTTATTAACGAACTATAAACTGATTAAAAATAAAATCTAGATACATGAGATATGCATGCCAAGAAATTGCCTCCGTTGAAATTCTGCAAACACCCCATAAAGCAAATTACATGGACGATTAATTTTGACCATTTGGTATATGGCCGTACATGAAGGTCATACATTAATTTCTTGAATGAAACAGGCGCGTAGAGCTCTACGTTTACGTCAAAACGCCCGGGCGTACACTTGAATTTAGGTAAATAAAAATAATCTAAATAAATTAAAAAGAACCGCATGGTTAAAAGGGGTCTCTAAAAACACCTCAAAGGACCTCCTTTGTGCACAAAGGAGCACAAATGAGCACTAAGAGTAGTAGTCTAGTGCCTGTTCTGAAACAGCTTCCGGTTTAATTTTATGCCTGTTCTGGAACACTTCCGGATTGAGTAATGATCTAAGGACACAGGAGGTCAATCAAAGTTCAAATAAGTGACATTCCAGCAATTGTCAGAATGATGTCATCAAGAATGTTGTAACCTTAGGAATGTGTAGAATGTGTGTATTTTGATTTTATGAATATACAGTATACATAGGTATACCTCATTCAATAAAGAAACTAATATGTTGTTTTCTCAGCTAGTAAATGATGTGATAAAGAAAAGATGATTAAAGCAAATTAAAATTTGTTCACATCTAACATCAGTGTTTCAAGTGGCTAAATTATTTTTTAAGTAAACATCATGTTCTCAATAACCTATATGTATATATAATATAAAATTGCGATTTTTATCCAACGCAATTATAGGTTTGAACGTAGTTTTCAATTTAGACTCGTTTATATATAATATATATATATAAGTCGTCTAAATATCAGCCCAACAAAGTTAGATCTGTAAATTTGCTTTCGCAAATGTTTTGTTCTTCCTTCGCCAGGATTAGAACTCATGGTACTGATATATCGTGCCATCAAATCGCCTCGCACTATGTCCGATGCGAAAGACCACTCAACCACCTAGGCTTTACTATGGTACATTGTTTTAAAATATGTTACCTGAGTTTTTTTCATTGAGAAAATTATGCAGTGTATAGTTGTTAAACATCAATATATAAACATATAAACATATAACCTGATATAGTATTCAAAAATATGTTACCTGAGATAGCTTTGATTTAAAGAAATACACCAGTCAAGGACAATTATGTGATAAATACTATTATGTATTTACACTATATTTTGACATTGATGACATGATGTGTAAAATAGACGATAAACAACTATACATGTCAACATCAATAATATTCATACATATGATAAAGTCTTTAACATATGTAAAAAACAAATAAAAAAAACCCGCTAAAATTGAAAACGTACCTGAAACGAATTACATTGAGCTCATTTAATCGATATCTATATTAAACTTTAAACTATAAATTAAATTTTGAACTGATATAAGGTATGAAAAAAGTTACCTTATTTTTTTTCTTCTTTGAAACAGGTTTCTAAATAAAAATAAATAAATTGATTTTTTTTTTAAAAAGAATTGCACCAATATATCATAAAGAATCATAGAATAAGTATCAAATGAAACCCATAAAAAAAACCAATCAAAGTATACACATGATTATATAAAAAATAATTTGATAAAAAATATATCTGAAACACGGCAAAACCATAAAAATGCGACAATATTCTGTATACTAAACTTGGATAAACTAGTAACTATGTAAAATGAGACATATATATAAACAATCAAAAGAATGACTTAAATATCAAACTGTAATTTATAACATAAAAATTTGTCTATAAACCCATCAAGCGCAAGACTCGAAAAATACCATTTTCATAAACACCATCTATTTTAATTGAAATACCCGACCATGTAGTAGCTGAAGGTGTGACATATCACATATCACATAATTGATTTTTGTAAAAACACGACACATACCACATTTCCTGTAAAATAAAAAACAGCAAAAACTTCCTTTCAGAACTGTCTCGAATATCTGGAATAAAAGTGGGGAATGGTAAAAAAAAAGATTAATGTATTGATAGTTAAGTTCTGTCTTTACATATTAATATTAACAACACTAAGAATGTTAAGGTATATATCATATAAAAGTCAGTTATATTAAAAGATCATATATTAAGAAAATAATTGACATAAATAAGTGTTTAATTATATAGATGAGAACGTTTACAACTTAATGATTTTATATGCATTGGTAAAGCTAGATTTTTAACATGCATTTTGAAACATTAAGGAACTCTCAAAAAGAAGCAATAAGATTGATAAAAAGAACTTCACATACAAAATTTACACAAACAAAATTTTTCCATCCATAGTATTGTATTTATGTACGCATTTATTTATCTGTTTCTGAATAAAATATTGTTTACACTAAAATTTGACAAGTTTGGTCTTATAACTGTGGTTTTTTTTTGTCTTTGAGACCTTCTCAGTACTTCCATTACATTGACATATGGTATTGGTTGATTCTGAAGGGATTATTTGTTTATTCTGAGCAAGTGCTGGAGCAATGGGATGGTCCTGACCAGCCTATGGTTTATCATCTTGTTGTGCAGCAGGGTTTTCTTGGTGGTTAAGTAAATTTTGAAGTCTTTGTACACATTTTCTTATAATTTCTATGATACCTTCAACAATCATCACCACAGCTAAGATATATTCTGTAAAAATAGTATTATCTACTTATTATTACATCTCTTGTTTCATCTACTGATATTCCATCATCAATTGATGTATAATACGGTTTATCGCTTTTATAAGATAAACCAATTTAATTAAAGAGAAATGATTGTTGCCTCATTCGGATCCGGTTCTTGTTTCCCGCCAATCAACGTCACATGACTCGTCAGCATTACATTGCACTAGCCAATCTTGTAGATATGTAAAAGTTGAAAAAAATGCAATCGTAAAATATCTTTGACATCCGCATATCCTATTCTAATATTTTGAAATGAAACTATCGTAGAGACAAGACAATTCTCCAAAAAAAGGATTTTCATTTGCAAGGGTCAGCAAACGACGATATTAAAAGGTAAACCGAACGGTCACCACACGATCCAATGCCATCAACCGAGTCATCAACACGAGGAACACATCCAGCTTCTTTCGACATGTTTATGTTTGTGAGATTATTAGAACAATTTAATAATGTATCTTCGCCATAAAAGTTATACAATGCTCGAATGACAGGGACAGCTTCCAATTTGTCAGTGGCTCATTGACCGGTGATCAATTTAATGGCAGAACAAAATCTTCACACCAGGAGCCCCCGTTTAGAATTCCACACAGCACAAGATGCACTTGTAAGGAAAACACGATTTAAAAGAAGGAAAACCACTGATCCAAAGAATTCACTACCTGTTTCCAGCGGTTTGCAGATTTCGTCAAGCTTTAACCTCGGTATGTTGAATTTATATATATATAAAAAAAAAAAAAAAAAAAAAAAAAAGTTGATGTTTTGTGGTGTATAATTATTCTAATTGATATTTATCTCATTAGGAATAAGATTATCTGATGGTGATAAGATAAGATTACTGAAAGGATTATTTATGATGATAAGATAAGATTACTGAAAGGATTATTTATTATTACAATTTGATGTCATATATTTAATTCGTGGCCTTTTTTACATGTCTGCTTTAATGTACATAAACTATATAACCATGCAGTCGTTTTGAAGACGCACCTAGCGCTATTACACACAAGATACACACGAGGGCAATAAGTGCAAATTCCTCATCTTTATTTACTTTATAGATTCTACCACTATTATACACAATTTTACACTATGTGTTAGATGGCTCAGCTGACGTGTAATAGATGAAATACACTATATGAGAGTTAGAAGAGAAATTTTGTGGCGGATGACGCGATAGCTTTAGATTAAATCCATCAGAGTCGATGGCTTAGATTAAAATATTTACAAGTGGAAATCCTTTGAACATGTACAGTCTTAAATATTTCCTAAACTGTTTGATACACTTAAAACGGCATTACTATATAAAAAAAAAAAAAATGTACATAAATTATGCCTACTGTTTTCTCGTTTGACTTGTTTAACATTTTTCTTTTTGGTTTTTAATTACTCTTTAATGCAGTATCATGGGCTCTGCTCATTGTTGAATGCAGTACAATGACTTCGTTTAATGCAGTATGGGCACTGCTCATTGTTGTA
The DNA here is from genome assembly GCF_963676685.1 of Mytilus edulis. NCBI lineage: Eukaryota > Metazoa > Mollusca > Bivalvia > Mytilida > Mytilidae > Mytilus > Mytilus edulis. The sequence goes on along the minus strand of NC_092348.1, from coordinate 52,438,598 downwards.
GGCAGAAAAGTGACTAAATGTTATTAATGCGACTTGGGCTCTGCTCATTGTTGACGGCAGTACACTGACTTATTGATATTAATGCAGTATATGGGCCCTGCTCATAAATGAAGGCAGAAAAGTGACTAATTATAGTTAATGTGGCATGGGCTCTGCTCATAAATAAAGGCAGAAAAGAGACTACTAATAATTATAGTTAATGTGGCATGGGCTCTGCTCATTGTTGAAGGCAGTAAAATGACTTTTTGTTATTATTTTATTTGCCGTTTGTTCTACTGCGAAGAGTTGTCTAATTGAATCATACCAATTCTATTTACACGAGGGAGCTTCTCAGTTACATGTATATATTTATACTTTTCAATTTGCGTTTATTTTCTTGTTAGCTTGCTTGTTTTAATTTTTGCATGTTTGCCTAGCTATTTACATTATGCATGTGTTCCTGTTGTAAAATATGCTTATATTAAATTTGATATTTGATTTTGATATGAAATATCACGTCAGTTGAACTTGTGAGAGATTTGCTGAGCTCTTGTTTACGTTATTGAATCCTACATACCAAGCCCAACCCTAAATTTTCTGACTTGCGTAAATATAGTTCATATAGTGATACAAGCAAATATAGTTATACAAGCAATAGTCTGTATAGGTTTCAAATAGCTTACTTATGCTCATGAACAGGACAATTAGTTTACCAACAAGTCAACTTAGAGAAAATAAGAGAATTATGTGCACTATTCACACAATTATCAAATTACTTTATAACTCACGAAGCAGTAGACAGAGCATGGTACACAACATCCTCTATACTTTGAAGTGCGATAATGTTATTGTATATATACACATGATACATGTACATGTATTGTTTAGATTATTTTTGATTGTCTTATCTAACTCAGATATGTGAACATTGATGTTTTAATACGTTTGTATTTTACTATCATATTTATTTTACATGTCGGCACGAACTATGGGCTTCCCCACATCTATTTTTAGAAACAAAACAAATATGCGGTATATAAGTTACTGTTAAGGACTTTTACAAACGAACACGCGTATTATCCAGATGGGAAACTCGATGAATTTTTAAATTTATTTCAAATACTCTTGATCTATTTCCTTCTATCAAAGGGAACATTTAGCATTCTTATCTAGAAGCTGATGGACACAATCTTTTTAATTCTAGTCGGAATAAATCAACTATCCATTACTTAAAGTAATACCATGGAATTTTACTCTAGCACATCGTTCTTTTAGGTCACAAAATATATTCGACGCAAAACTATTCAAGATAGAACTTTCCAAAAACATGTATTCGAATTTTTAAGTACTACTAGGAATGCATGGGGTAGCCAATTTAGTACAGGAAACGCCTAGTTCTTTTAGGTCTCAAAATATATTCGACGTAAAACTATTCAAGTTTGAACTTTCCAAAAAAGCGGCACATACTGCTTAGCTGTATCCGAATTTTAAGTACTACTAGGAATGCATGTGATTGCCAATTTTAGTCATGTTAGTACAGGATATGTGGTACTTTCTATGTATTGATTGATATGATTTTTTTTTTTTTTTTTTTTTGTGTACGTTCTACTCCCTTGGTTTCTAAAATATTGGTCACGTTACTTGTTTAAAATTAATATATAGATTAGCCTATACAAATGTACACGACTTTGAAGGAGTGCCTAGGATAGCACTTATTATATATACAGGTAATGTATTTTCGTAAACTTTGTAGAGGATTATAAAATTGAAAATGGAAAACTAATATTAGTGCATATTACAGATTAACAAAGCAATTGAGTAGATTCATGGCATACCACCATCTTGCATTGTACTTTTGCAGTGACCAATCAATCTAGTTATTACCCAAATCTCCGAATGTATACACAGATGTTCAGTTTTATTGATTATACTGTTTATTTTTATGAAGAAACTTCCTGATTTATCGAATTATATCTCTTAGAAATATTTAACAAGTTCCAAACATATGTGCTTTAGAATACATTTTGTTCAACTAAGCCGGTTAAGGCGAGATAACTCTTTTAGTAAACCCATTGGTAATTCATGATCGGTTTATCAGTGGATGTATTACTGCTAAAACAATGCGTTTTATGATGATAAATATATATATATATAACATGGATTATACAACGAAAGAAGTGATATCTTCAAAAACAGCACCTTTATAACAAAGCTATTACAAAAGGAAAAATATGATTGTCTAAGATTCAAACATATTAACAAAGAATAATGCCTTCTTAGCTAGTTCACCTAAATGGACCTTTATGTTGTAGGAAAAGGGGGGGGGGATTCTGGTGAGTGTGTATAGACACACTCAAGTGGCAAGATTAAGGGGTTATGATCGTTTCCCGTAATTGTACGTCGGATCATATTAGGTTTTTACTTTCCTGCGGTACCGCAGGAAGTTCTGTTGAGACCATCTCATGTCTACCCTGAGTGGCCGGTTCTGAATTGGTACCAGTTCGAGCTTGACTGTTCATGATACATAGTATGGCCTATGTATTCAGTGTTTTATAATATAAAAAATGTTAATCTTTACTCCCCTGAAACCAGGGGGTGATGCGAATAAGACCCGACGTATTTGGGGATCATAACCCTCGTTCTCTTTAGAATTTAACCTGGAGGAACTTGAGCATCCATTGCTACCAATGGTGCACAGATTTGTCAGTTAAAACTAGCATGTCGGCATTCTGTAATCATGTCAGACCTCGTCATTCTAAGTGAACTGTGGCCGTTATTTCCACAATAGCTATTTGTTTGTTATGTTTTTGCCTAAAAATGGATTCTGTGATTAATACGGTTTATCGCTTTTATAAGATAAACCAATTTAATTAAAGAGAAATGATTGTTGCCTCATTCGGATCCGGTTCTTGTTTCCCGCCAATCAACGTCACATGACTCGTCAGCATTACATTGCACTAGCCAATCTTGTAGATATGTAAAAGTTGAAAAAACCCACCCACCTCCCCTTGCAATCTGCCATCTAATAACAATTCTTGTGTCTGCTGCTGTTTTATTTATCTTTTCAGAATGACCAGAACATGCCGGATTCATAACTTTTTGGACAAAACAGAGGAGACAATCAAGCCGATGGATTTGCTAGCTGAATGATACGTTCGAGAACTATAATTATTATGTCAATGCTAATTTTCATGAATGGCTACAACCTTTATCTAAATATTTAGACACATTCAGTGTGAAAATGGAATTACCAATACCTGGTATTAGTTCTTCGCCTAGATGCATTTAACTTTTGACTTTATTTGGATAAAAATCATGCAGCATTTATTTTAATTACTCGATTCTAATTGTTCATTGTTTTGTAATAAAATCATTCGTCACAGTCAAAAAGAATGTCGGGATCTGGCAAGATTAAGGGGTTATGATCGTTTCCCGTAATTGTACGTCGGATCATATTAGGTTTTTACTTTCCTGCGGTACCGCAGGAAGTTCTGTTGAGACCATCTCATGTCTACCCTGAGTGGCCGGTTCTGAATTGGTACCAGTTCGAGCTTGACTGTTAATGATACATAGTATGGCCTATGTATTCAGTGTTTTATAATATAAAAAATGTTAATCTTTACTCCCCTGAAACCAGGGGGTGATGCGAATAAGACCCGACGTATTTGGGGATCATAACCCTCGTTCTCTTTAGAATTTAACCTGGAGGAACTTGAGCATCCATTGCTACCAATGGTGCACAGATTTGTCAGTTAAAACTAGCATGTCGGCATTCTGTAATCATGTCAGACCTCGTCATTCTAAGTGAACTGTGGCCGTTATTTTCACAATAGCTATTTGTTTGTTATGTTTTTGCCTAAAAATGGATTCTGTGATTAATCCTCATTTTACTTCTATCCAGTTGAAATTGTTCCATTTGAAATTCTTCAATAGGAGCTCCTTTTCTTTTGATATTTGATTATGAATAATGTTGAAGTGCTCAAAAGGATTATCAAAACTGAAAAATAAGAAGAATGTCCGAATATCATGGCTCGCACATTTCAATTATTTGGTTTTTTTCTGCCACAAGATATGATATGAATAGTTTTATTTTGAAGGCACCATATAACATAACTCCAAATGCTATAGCAAAAACCACTGAAAAGATGAAAAAAATAAAGATAGTTATTTTGAACTTACCTTTCTTCTCAGTGTTTTATTGTGTAATTATATTTTCCTTTTCTGTGATTTTTTTTCTTTCTGTAGTTGTATTTCTTTTGTTTAAGTTGTATTTCTTCTTTATGAATATGTTTTTTTTCTTTAACTGTATTTCTTATGTTTAAGTTGGATCTATTTTTTATAAATATGTTTTTTTTTCTTTAATTGTATTTCTTTTGTTTACGTTTGTATTTATTTTTTGTGAATGTGTTTTTTTTTTGTTTTTTTTTTGGCTAAAATTATCATAACATGTCAACAATTCTATTGAATACCTACTTTTTTTTATTAATAAATTTTATGAACGTTTACTTAAATATATATCCTACCAAGCTTACCCCATAAAATTAAAAAAGTAACTAAATAAACTCATGATATATTGCAAGAATGAAATTTTGTATTTGCGTAAAACACGCGTTTCGTCTTAAAAAAAATCACTTGTGACGCTCGAAGAAACAAAGTCGAGCATTATAGTCCATACCCAACGACAGAAATACAGTGTTTTGTGGTCATTGCTACACGAAATAAATGGATTTTATGTATATTTTTTTTTAAACAAATGTATGTCAAATTGTTTAAAGGACAAACAAAATATGAAATATAGAACCCCATCTTGAGCCTGATATTACACACCATTTCAGTTCCTGGTTTTTTTTAAGACCTTGCTTTACTTTTTACATCAAAAGAATGTAAAATGTCTGCAAACCTCTTAGTTCATGTTTAACGAGATCAATAATCTATTGTTATGCCAAATATAATTATCTACATGTATTGTAATTGTTTCTATCTTTTCGAATAATGACTGCATGCATTTTATTATATATATATATAAATATATATGAGACCGTTTGTTGTGTTTCAATACAAAATATGATTGGTTTAAATGACAATTATGTATTGTTTACATGTTAATATTTGGATAATGCAGTACTGTTTTCTTATAAATTTTTTTGCTGGTATATAGACTTTGAAGGGGTTCTTTTAAAACAAATACACATAAAAAAGTTAATAAACAAAAATGAAATTTGGGAGAAGTTTTCGGGGATAAAATTTTCGTTCTCTTTGTTAAATATTCATATTTTATGCAAAACAAACCCATTTTCAATGATCTCAATTTCTAGTAATCAGAATGATTTTTTTTACATTCTAAATATTCAAGAAGGTGCTATATGTATATATAAATATATATGTATTAAAAACTGTAACACAATTAAAATATTGTCCATACAATTCTGTCATTACGGCCCTCTTCATTGGAATAAGTTCCATATCTATATGTTTTAGGGTAAAAATCAATGATACAAACAAAAATAGTTCATATCAGAAAAGAAAGCAATAAAATGAATAATATGTATATATTTATAAATGTATATGTTGAAATAAAGAATTACTAACAAAATAGATAATAAGTTAACGGAAAAGAAATTTGAGAAATTTGAGGTGATTTAACCCATAAAGAAGTCAACCCATTTATGGTTAAAGTATTTTGTAATGGGGGTTTATTCTCTAAAATATTCCTTTTCATGTAAGAATTCTTTAAACTTACTGATTTTAAGAAGATGCTAATATATATATATATATATATATATATATATATATTTATTTTTTTAGAAATGTTTTTTGTTGCAATAAAAGAATCGATAGTAGTTTGTATAAGTTTTATGTAGACTGAAGATGTGCGAATATTCTGGTAGCTGCCTTGTCAAATCAAACATATATAGCTACAGAAAACTTTTGACAATATTCTGTTACACAAAAAAAACCCAACTTGTTGAAAAATCCCTAACGAAAAAAAACACCGTTATAATATGAATAATTTTTAGAAGCAGACGAATTTTTGATTAAATTTTCGTAGCCATATTTGGAATAACGTTTTGAAATGTGTAGGTATAAATTCCTGTCCACTTCCATTCAACATGTTTGTAATCTGGCAAAACTGTTCTTTTATTAGACATTTAGTTAGTAGAAATACTGGTTTGCCAAATTATTGGCTTGCCATCCTTGATGATTTTATTTTATGAACAGACTCGTACCAATACTGAGTCATACTTGAGTTTTGAGATTTCAGAGTTTCTTGTTTGAAATTATTTTTGTGGAATTCAAACAGGTGCATACGGACAGTTAACACAAAGTCAGTCTTGAAAATATCATAAACTGTACAATACCTTCAAAATAGACAAGATGAAGGCATCTCACTAAAGTTCATTTAATGGAATAATTCCCCGAATTAAAAAATATGTAGCTACTATTAGAACAGACCAATTGATCCTTCTAGGAAATCAAATACCGTCATATATAAGACCTTCGGATTTGTTAGACATTATCGGTCCATTTTTGTTTTGTTTAAAAGTTTTCTTTCTTTCTAAATTTAATTTGCCAAAACCTGATATTTTATTTATAATGGTTACTGTATACTTTTGTCCTTTAGCTTGCCTGACCTCACAAGACACACGAGATATTGCTATGACTTGGAAAATTTTGGAGTGAATAATAATGTTTTTCTTTAAGTATATACATAAATAGATAAAGATTATAGCATTAACTGGAGTTAACTAATTTATGGTTGAAGTATTTTGTGATGAATTTTATTTCTCTGTAAAATATTCCTTTACATGTAAGAATCTTTGAAGCTTTTTCTTTCCTTCTAAACTTACTGATTTTAAGAAGATGTCTTATGATGTATATATAAATGTTTTTAAATGTTTTTTTTGTTGAAATAAAAGAATCGATAGAATTTTCTGTAGGTTTTATGTAGATTGAAAGTGGGTGAATATTCTTGGTACTACCTTGTCGGCTGCCAAATCAAATACCGTAATACAATGCCATAGTACCATTAGGGCTTATACAAAGACATCAGTTTTCCATTATTTTTTTATTAAAAGTTTTCTTATTTTCTGAATTAAATCAGCCAAAACCTGATTTCTTTTTATAGTTGTTACTGTTTACTTTCACCTTTAAGCTTGCCAGACTATACTAGGTACGTAAGCTTTTGCTATAAGTTATTGTTTGCTGAAATGGTCATAAAGTTTTCAAAATCGTCACTTCGAAATCCACTTGAAAGCTCCAATTTTCACTAACGTTTGTATAAAGATCCTTAGACTATCTAAAGGATAATGTGTTTGATTGTTCCTTTCTATGAAAATATAGAATAACTTAACCTTTTATTTTGCTCATATCTTAAATAATATGATATAATGTACTAAGTCAGGAATACGGCAATTTTAATTTAATAGTTCGTTTCTTTGCATGTTGCATTGTCGTTTGTATTTTGTTTCACTTCCGCGTTCTGTTGTTTAGTTGTTTTACTCTTATAGTTGATGCGTCCTCGATTTAAGTTTGTAGTTCGGATTGCGTTTTCTCTCCATCAATTTATGATTTTTTTACAACGGTATACTACTGTTGCCTTTATTTAAAAGATTTCCAATTTGTAGAAGGTATATTGGCATTCGGAGCTAAACATATTTTACAAGAAAATTGATACCGTTAATTTTATTACTATCACTTGGTCGATGCCTCTGCTGGTGGACTATTAGTCCCCGAGGGTATCACCAGCCCAGTAGCCAGTACTTCGGTACTGGCATGAAAATACGGATTTTTTTTGTGTTATTAAAATTTGCTGTTACAAAATGATAGAAATTGTTATAAATTAAGGAATGTATCTCCCTCATGCAAAGCTCTGATTCCTTTCACGGATTTGGCTATACTTTTTGGACCTTTTGGATTATAGCTCTTCATCTTTTATATAAGCTTTGGATTTCAAATATTTTGGCCACGAGCATCACTGAAGAGACATGTATTGTCGAAATGCGCATCTGGTGCAAGAAAATTGATACCGTTAATTTTATTACAGATATCTACAATATTACATAAAAAATACAATTGTTACTAAAAAATCCGTAATTTCAAAGTTCACTGGTACAATATTGCAATCAAAAGAATGCATATTGTCTTTTTTAAATAATAAAGATAACAAATTTTATATCTGTTCAACCTTGAAAAAAGAAAAGTATATTTTTGATACATAAGTTTTAAAATGTTCTAAACATAAGCTGCCATTGATTGATTACATATTCAATGTAACAATAAAAAACAACGAGTGGAAAAAGAATCATTTGATGTATAAGATATAAAGTTATTCCAAAGTCAATTAACCTATATGAATCTACGCCTAAAAAAAGAGTTTATCAAATAATGGAAGAGTTTGTATAAAACTGAAATTATTTTTTACAGATAAAATTTCTGAAATATTTTGTTGAAAATAGACCTTACGCATATATTAATGTACTTTCAAAAAGAAAAAAAGTACAAAAAGCATACTAAATAAGTATAAATTGATCTTAAGCCTTAAACACTACAAATTACTGTGGGTCAATCAAAGCGATAGCACATATTTAATTATGGAAATTCATTCAGATGGGAGAGAAGTAGAAATTAGTTATTTCTTTTTGCTCATATCTATGCTAAGATGTTTTACAAATAAGCCTGAATGGAAAGAACGCTTGTTTTATACTGTTCTTCCAGACAATAAACATTTCTACAATTCTCTATGCAAAAGTGGAAATTCATTATGTATATTTTAACTCTTTTTAGGGGGAGGGGGTGACAAACTGATACCGGTAGTTGCAAAAAAAAAAAACCCGCAGTTTTATATTTACTGAATGCATCTCTAAGGCTTAAGAGAACACAATAATTCTGGTAGAAAATGCAGCGAATTTCTTTATAATGCGAAATAAATTAGAATAAAAACTTGTTTCTTTAATCGCAAATACAGACAGGAAAAACAATTATTCTTAAACTCAATGTTGTATTTAATTTTATCATAATTTTCAAGGGAAACTATTTGTTCACTTCCCTTATAAATAAAATAAACTTATTCTTTTCAGAAATTAATAATCAAACAATGTATCTCCTTCCCCTTTTTAGACTCCTCTGGGTTTTTTTCTTCAATAGCCTAATACGTCAATAAAAGTGTGTGCAGTGACTCGTTTTATGATATACACTTTAAAACAATATCTACCAGATCAAACTCAAAACATGGACAATTGGATGTGATAAAGACAATTTTATTCAGGTTGACGCACTGCTCACTAAACTAATATCGAACCATTTATCCAAATAAATAGGATTTCGTTTTTAAGGTATACACACATATATAACAAAAATTGGTAATGTGCAAGAAAATATGGAATTAAGAAATCAGTGGATTAAATACATTACTATCACTACAAAAAAAAATCAAAGACATTAATCAAAGCTGGCCTGCTGAATGAGGTAGATTGGAGAAGAAACAAATCAAATAAGCCTACATCTGGAATTACAGCTTTACAAAGGAATATATTTATAGCATTCTTACTTGGACATTGTTGCATTGCCTGGTGTAAAAATGCATTCGATTTTATGATTAATAGTAGGCTCAAGTAAAAAAGTTGGCTTTACACGTATGAATGTATGCTGAATTAATATAACAATTCCACAACTTGTGGCATATTCGAAAATATTTTAAACAAAACTAAATTTATTAGTGCATAAAAAATGTTAAAGGAACATATGCAGAAATCCTATTCATTTGGATAAATGGTTCGATATTAGTTTAGTGATCAGTGCGTCAACCTGAATAAAATTGTCTTTATCACATCCAATTGTCCATGTTTTGAGTTTGATCTGGTAGATATTGTTTTAAAGTGTATATCATAAAACGAGTCACTGCACACACTTTTATTGACGTATTAGGCTATTGAAGAAAAAAACCCAGAGGAGTCTAAAAAGGGGAAGGAGATACATTGTTTGATTATTAATTTCTGAAAAGAATAAGTTTATTTTATTTATAAGGGAAGTGAACAAATAGTTTCCCTTGAAAATTATGATAAAATTAAATACAACATTGAGTTTAAGAATAATTGTTTTTCCTGCCTGTATTTGCAATTAAAGAAACAAGTTTTTATTCTAATTTATTTCGCATTATAAAGAAATTCGCTGCATTTTCTACCAGAATTATTGTGTTCTCTTAAGCCTTAGAGATGCATTCAGTAAATATAAAACTGCGGTTTTTTTTTTTTTGCAACTTCCGGTATCAGTTTGTCACCCCCTCCCCCTAAAAAGAGTTAAAATATACATAATGAATTTCCACTTTTGCATAGAGAATTGTAGAAATGTTTATAATTTTAGAATTATATAGCCAAAATACAGCTTCGAAAATTGCCCACTTCAAGTTTTGTTCCAAAACTAGAATGCTGACTTTCTATCTTAAATGTTTTAATGTTCTGATATTCATATGGCTAGGATAACGTCACGTTGTATTAATCATGTGTACACTATGAATTCAGAGAAAAGTAGATTAACATTGAACAAAACGTAGTTATGGTCCTGATCCTGGTTTGTGTCAAGCAATTTAAATGTGATGTGCAAAATGAACTTACAAAAATGAAGTCCTTCATAAAAATTTTACAACCCTCAATGCTCTTCAACTTTGTACTTTTTTGGCTTTATAACGATTTTGATCTGAGCATGACTGGTGAGTCTTATGTAGACGAAACGCGCGCCTGGCGTACTAAATTATAATCCTGCTACCTTTGATAACTAATCACAAAATCTATTTAAATATAACTGCGGAATGAATGTTTTGCATGAATTATTTCACAGTTTACTTCTGAAGGATAACGAGCGCTTCAAATATACTGAAATGTACTTAGGATAACCTTTTATCAAGTAACTTATTGAAAGTGCAAAACTTTGCCTCAAACCATATTGTCTGGAAGAACAGTATAAAACAAGCGTTCTTTCCATTCAGGCTTATTTGTAAAACATCTTAGCATAGATATGAGCAAAAAGAAATAACTAATTTCTACTTCTCTCCCATCTGAATGAATTTCCATAATTAAATATGTGCTATCGCTTTGATTGACCCACAGTAATTTGTAGTGTTTAAGGCTTAAGATCAATTTATACTTATTTAGTATGCTTTTTGTACTTTTTTCTTTTTGAAAGTACATTAATATATGCGTAAGGTCTATTTTCAACAAAATATTTCAGAAATTTTATCTGTAAAAAATAATTTCAGTTTTATACAAACTCTTCCATTATTTGATAAACTCTTTTTTTAGGCGTAGATTCATATAGGTTAATTGACTTTGGAATAACTTTATATCTTATACATCAAATGATTCTTTTTCCACTCGTTTTTTTTTTATTGTTACATTGAATATGTAATCAATCAATGGCAGCTTATGTTTAGAACATTTTAAAACTTATGTATCAAAAATATACTTTTCTTTTTTCAAGGTTGAACAGATATAAAATTTGTTATCTTTATTATTTAAAAAAGACAATATGCATTCTTTTGATTGCAATATTGTACCAGTGAACTTTGAAATTACGGATTTTTTAGTAACAATTGTATTTTTTATGTAATATTGTAGATATCTGTAAAATATGTTTAGCTCCGAATGCCAATATACCTTCTACAAATTGGAAATCTTTTAAATAAAGGCAACAGTAGTATACCGTTGTAAAAAAATCATAAATTGATGGAGAGAAAACGCAATCCGAACTACAAACTTAAATCGAGGACGCATCAACTATAAGAGTAAAACAACTAAACAACAGAACGCTGAAGTGAAACAAAATACAAACGACAATGCAACATACAAAGAAACGAACTATTAAATTAAAATTGCCGTATTCCTGACTTAGTACATTATATCATATTATTTAAGATATGAGCAAAATAAAAGGTTAAGTTATTCTATATTTTCATAGAAAGGAACAATCAAACACATTATCCTTTAGATAGTCTAAGGATCTTTATACAAACGTTAGTGAAAATTGGAGCTTTCAAGTGGATTTCGAAGTGACGATTTTGAAAAGTTTATGACCATTTCAGCAAACAATAACTTATAGCAAAAGCTCACGTACCTAGTATAGTCTGGCAAGCTTAAAGGTGAAAGTAAACAGTAACAACTATAAAAAGAAATCAGGTTTTGGCTGATTTAATTCAGAAAATAAGAAAACTTTTAATAAAAAAATAATGGAAAACTGATGTCTTTGTATAAGCCCTAATGGTACTATGGCATTGTATTACGGTATTTGATTTGGCAGCCGACAAGGCAGTACCAAGAATATTCACCCACTTTCATTCTACATAAAACCTACAGAAAATTCTATCGATTCTTTTATTTCAACAAAAAAACATTTAAAAACATTTATATATACATCATAAGACATCTTCTTAAAATCAGTAAGTTTAGAAGGAAAGAAAAAGCTTCAAAGATTCTTACATGTAAAGGAATATTTTACAGAGAAATAAAATTCATCACAAAATACTTCAACCATAAATTAGTTAACTCCAGTTAATGCTATAATCTTTATCTATTTATGTATATACTTAAAGAAAAACATTATTATTCACTCCAAAATTTTCCAAGTCATAGCAATATCTCGTGTGTCTTGTGAGGTCAGGCAAGCTAAAGGACAAAAGTATACAGTAACCATTATAAATAAAATATCAGGTTTTGGCAAATTAAATTTAGAAAGAAAGAAAACTTTTAAACAAAACAAAAATGGACCGATAATGTCTAACAAATCCGAAGGTCTTATATATGACGGTATTTGATTTCCTAGAAGGATCAATTGGTCTGTTCTAATAGTAGCTACATATTTTTTAATTCGGGGAATTATTCCATTAAATGAACTTTAGTGAGATGCCTTCATCTTGTCTATTTTGAAGGTATTGTACAGTTTATGATATTTTCAAGACTGACTTTGTGTTAACTGTCCGTATGCACCTGTTTGAATTCCACAAAAATAATTTCAAACAAGAAACTCTGAAATCTCAAAACTCAAGTATGACTCAGTATTGGTACGAGTCTGTTCATAAAATAAAATCATCAAGGATGGCAAGCCAATAATTTGGCAAACCAGTATTTCTACTAACTAAATGTCTAATAAAAGAACAGTTTTGCCAGATTACAAACATGTTGAATGGAAGTGGACAGGAATTTATACCTACACATTTCAAAACGTTATTCCAAATATGGCTACGAAAATTTAATCAAAAAATTCGTCTGCTTCTAAAAATTATTCATATTATAACGGTGTTTTTTTTCGTTAGGGATTTTTCAACAAGTTGGGTTTTTTTTGTGTAACAGAATATTGTCAAAAGTTTTCTGTAGCTATATATGTTTGATTTGACAAGGCAGCTACCAGAATATTCGCACATCTTCAGTCTACATAAAACTTATACAAACTACTATCGATTCTTTTATTGCAACAAAAAACATTTCTAAAAAAATAAATATATATATATATTAGCATCTTCTTAAAATCAGTAAGTTTAAAGAATTCTTACATGAAAAGGAATATTTTAGAGAATAAACCCCCATTACAAAATACTTTAACCATAAATGGGTTGACTTCTTTATGGGTTAAATCACCTCAAATTTCTCAAATTTCTTTTCCGTTAACTTATTATCTATTTTGTTAGTAATTCTTTATTTCAACATATAAATTTATAAATATATACATATTATTCATTTTATTGCTTTCTTTTCTGATATGAACTATTTTTGTTTGTATCATTGATTTTTACCCTAAAACATATAGATATGGAACTTATTCCAATGAAGAGGGCCGTAATGACAGAATTGTATGGACAATATTTTAATTGTGTTACAGTTTTTAATACATATATATTTATATATACATATAGCACCTTCTTGAATATTTAGAATGTAAAAAAAATCATTCTGATTACTAGAAATTGAGATCATTGAAAATGGGTTCGTTTTGCATAAAATATGAATATTTAACAAAGAGAACGAAAATTTTATCCCCGAAAACTTCTCCCAAATTTCATTTTTGTTTATCAACTTTTTTATGTGTATTTGTTTTAAAAGAACCCCTTCAAAGTCTATATACCAGCAAACAAATTTATAAGAAAACAGTACTGCATTATCCAAATATTAACATGTTAACAATACATAATTGTCATTTAAACCAATCATATTTTGTATTGAAACACAACAAACGGTCTCATATATATTTATATATATATATAATAAAATGCATGCAGTCATTATTCGAAAAGATAGAAACAATTACAATACATGTAGATAATTATATTTGGCATAACAATAGATTATTGATCTCGTTAAACATGAACTAAGAGGTTTGCAGACATTTTACATTCTTTTGATGTAAAAAGTAAAGCAAGGTCTTAAAAAAAACCCAGGAACTGAAATGGTGTGTAATATCAGGCTCAAGATTGGGTTCTATATTTCATATTTTGTTTGTCCTTTAAACAATTTGACATACATTTGTTTAAAAAAAAATCTACATAAAATCCATTTATTTCGTGTAGCAATGACCACAAAACACTGTATTTCTGTCGTTTGGTATGGACTATAATGCTCGACTTTGTTTCTTCGAGCGTCACAAGTGATTTTTTTTAAGACGAAACGCGTGTTTTACGCAAATACAAAATTTCATTCTTGCAATATATCATGAGTTTATTTAGTTACTTTTTTAATTTTATGGGGTAAGCTTGGTAAGATATATATTTCAGTAAACGTTCATAAAATTTATTAATAAAAAAAAGTAGGTATTCAATAGAATTGTTGACATGTTATGATAAATTTAGCCAAAAAAAAAAAAAAAAAAAAAAAAAAACCACATTCACAAAAAATAAATACAAACGTAAACAAAAGAAATACAATTAAAGAAAAAAAAAAACATATTTATAAAAAATAGATCCAACTTAAACATAAGAAATACAGTTAAAGAAAAAAAAAACATATTCATAAAGAAGAAATACAACTTCAACAAAAGAAATACAACTACAGAAAGAAAAAAAATCACAGAAAAGGAAAATATAATTACACAATAAAACACTGAGAAGAAAGGTAAGTTCAAAATAACTATCTTTATTTTTTTCATCTTTTCAGTGGTTTTTGCTATAGCATTTGGAGTTATGTTATATGGTGCCTTCAAAATAAAACTATTCATATCATATCTTGTGGCAGAAAAAAACAAATAATTGAAATGTGCGAGCCATGATATTCGGACATTCATCTTATTTTTCAGTTTTGATAATCCTTTTGAGCACTTCAACATTATTCATAATCAAATATCAAAAGAAAAGGAGCTCCTATTGAAGAATTTCAAATGGAACAATTTCAACTGGATAGAAGTAAAATGAGGATTATACATCAATTGATGATGGAATATCAGTAGATGAAACAAGAGATGTAATAATAAGTAGATAATACTATTTTTACAGAATATATCTTAGCTGTGGTGATGATTGTTGAAGGTATCATAGAAATTATAAGAAAATTTGTACAAAGACTTCAAAATTTACTTAACCACCAAGAAAACCCTGCTGCACAACAAGATGATAAACCATAGGCTGGTCAGGACCATCCCATTGCTCCAGCACTTGCTCAGAATAAACAAATAATCCCTTCAGAATCAACCAATACCATATGTCAATGTAATGGAAGTACTGAGAAGGTCTCAAAGGCAAAAAAACCAACAGTTATAAGACCAAACTTGTCAAATTTTAGTGTAAACAATATTTTATTCAGAAACAGATAAATAAATGCGTACATAAATACAATACTATGGATGGAAAAATTTTGTTTGTGTAAATTTTGTATGTGAAGTTCTTTTTATCAATCTTATTGCTTCTTTTTGAGAGTTCCTTAATGTTTCAAAATGCATGTTAAAAATCTAGCTTTACCAATGCATATAAAATCATTAAGTTGTAAACGTTCTCATCTATATAATTAAACACTTATTTATGTCAATTATTTTCTTAATATATGATCTTTTAATATAACTGATTTTTATATGATATATACCTTAACATTCTTAGTGTTGTTAATATTAATATGTAAAGATAGAACTTAACTATCAATACATTAATCTTTTTTTTTACCATTCCCCACTTTTATTCCAGATATTCGAGACAGTTCTGAAAGGAAGTTTTTGCTGTTTTTTTTATTTTACAGGAAATGTGGCATGTGTCGTGTTTTTACATAAATCAATTATGTGATATGTGATATGTCACACCTTCAGCTACTACATGGTCGGGTATTTCAATTAAAATAGATGGTGTTTATGAAAATGATATTTTTCGAGTCTTGCGCTTGATGGGTTTATAGACAAATTTTTATGTTATAAATTACAGTTTGATATTTAAGTCATTCTTTTGATTGTTTATATATATGTCTCATTTTACATAGTTACTAGTTTATCCAAGTTTAGTATACAGAATATTGTCGCATTTTTATGGTTTTGCCGTGTTTCAGATATATTGTTTATCAAATTATTTTTTGTATAATCATGTGTATACTTTGATTGGTTTTTTTTATGGGTTTCATTTGATACTTATTCTATGATTCTTTATGATATATTGGTGCAATTCTTTTTTAAAAAAAATCAATTTATTTATTTTTATTTAGAAACCTGTTTCAAAGAAGAAAAAAAATAAGGTAACTTTTTTCATACCTTATATCAGTTCAAAATTTAATTTATAGTTTAAAGTTTAATATATATATCGATTAAATGAGCTCAATATAATTCGTTTCAGGTACGTTTTCAATTTTAGCGGGTTTTTTTTTATTTGTTTTTTACATATGTTAAAGACTTTATCATATGTATGAATATTATTGATGTTGACATGTATAGTTGTTTATCGTCTATTTTACACATCATGTCATCAATGTCAAAATATAGTGTAAATACATAATAGTATTTATCACATAATTGTTCTTGACTGGTGTATTTCTTTAAATCAAAGCTATCTCAGGTAACATATTTTTGAATACTATATCAGGTTATATGTTTATATGTTTATATATTGATGTTTAACAACTATACACTGCATAATTTTCTCAATGAAAAAAACTCAGGTAACATATTTTAAAACAATGTACCATAGTAAAGCCTAGGTGGTTGAGTGGTCTTTCGCATCGGACATAGTGCGAGGCGATTTGATGGCACGATATATCAGTACCATGAGTTCTAATCCTGGCGAAGGAAGAACAAAACATTTGCGAAAGCAAATTTACAGATCTAACTTTGTTGGGCTGATATTTAGACGACTTATATATATATATTATATATAAACGAGTCTAAATTGAAAACTACGTTCTAACCTATAATTGCGTTGGATAAAAATCGCAATTTTATATTATATATACATATAGGTTATTGAGAACATGATGTTTACTTAAAAAATAATTTAGCCACTTGAAACACTGATGTTAGATGTGAACAAATTTTAATTTGCTTTAATCATCTTTTCTTTATCACATCATTTACTAGCTGAGAAAACAACATATTAGTTTCTTTATTGAATGAGGTATACCTATGTATACTGTATATTCATAAAATCAAAATACACACATTCTACACATTCCTAAGGTTACAACATTCTTGATGACATCATTCTGACAATTACTGGAATGTCACTTATTTGAACTTTGATTGACCTCCTGTGTCCTTAGATCATTACTCAATCCGGAAGTGTTCCAGAACAGGCATAAGATTAAACCGGAAGCTGTTTCAGAACAGGCACTAGACTACTACTACTAAGGACCCTAAAAAAGTTTGATAAAAGCACAAAGGACCTGAAATTCCCTTTAAAGCATAAAAATATTCTGATTCCTGAAGAAAAATGTAAAAAAAATAAAATAATTTCAATAAAAATTGCGATTTTTATAATGTACGATTGGATGTTATCACCGATATCGGATTGGAACCGACTTTATATCCGGGAAAGTGATAGCTCATGTATGTAAAATTTTATATAGTTGTAATATGATATAAATGATAAAAACGTCAATTATTATTCTTAATATTTTGTTGTTGTAATATATTTTAAGATAACAGACTTTACCAAAACTACGAAAATTATGTAAGGATACCGATGTTTTGCTTTCATATTTCATCATCAGCTAGCTTTCTTATGTATGGTAATATGTCAGTATTGCTATGACGAAAACGTTTCTAAAGGCACAAAGGGAATACTATGGCAATAATTATAAAGGTAGGTAATTAGTTTAAATTTGTCAATCCGTATTTCATAAACTTCAAAATACACTATGTTTTTATAGTGTTTTTAACTGGCTGTTTATGTATTGGCACTGGTATAGATTCAAGGTTTGCTGTATTGGCCTCGAGACCCGTAGGTATATTATTATTGTGCATATGTCTATAGTTTTCTTTTGTTTTTTTTAAATATATTTATAATTTAAAAATACATATTTTATTATTTTCTGAATGTAATTGTTTTTAAAGACAGTCTTTTAACGCTAATAATTAACTGTAAAGAATTTATAACGTTTTTTCATCCCAAGTGCTATCAAGTCTTCAATTCTTATTAATACTCGAGTCGAAATCTTGACCAACAATGTTTGCTTTATTTTTGTTCGGTTTATTACCCAGTCTGTATTTATATCATATGTTTGTGTTTTCTCAATATTTTCTAATTCATGAATGTATTACTAAGTAAAATCTTATAGAAAAGGGTCGTAATATTATGCATATCCGTACCCATTACAGAACACATGACTGTGCAGTTCGTATATCTTCAACTTTAATACCAATTTAACTTAATGCATATTTTTTTTCTTAAAAAATATTACAATAAAATATTAAAAATAATAAATGACGTTTTTATCATTAATATCATATTAAAACTATTTAAAAATTCACATACATGAGCTATCATATAGCCCGGATATAAAGTCGGTTCCAAACCGATACCGGTGATTATACCAAATCGTACATCATAAAAATCGCAATTTTTATTGAAACTATTTTATTTTTTTTACATTTTTCTTCAGGAATTATAATATTTTAATGCTTTAAAGGGAAATTAAGGTCCTTTGTGCTCTTATTAAACTTCTTTGAGGTCCTTAGTGCTCCTTTGTGCACAATTAAAGGAGGTCCTTTGCGGTGTTTTTAGAGACCGGGTTAAACGCACATCAGCCTTGTAAATCATCAGACAGTAGCTTTTAATTGCGAATACAAGTGACATATACTTTTCAATCGAATGGTACCGTGTTATATATTTGTTCATTTTCTGTCAAAGTCTGAATCTTCTGTGAATGCTACTTATTACTATCCTTTTGTTCAAAGCATGTCATTGCCTGCTGAGATTCGATATGTGGTTTGCCTTTTTTTTTTATTGAGCCTGCGATATATATGCGAGACAAACCGATCATAGATTTCGTTGGCGTCGTCACCATTTAGGTGGTTAAAGATCTTTGTTAAATATCATTAATTTTGTCAAACCTTCATGAAATTTTACAAAAGTTAGACAGTTCTAAGCTTTTTGTGATCAAAAGAGTATCCAGAGCATAATGATGAAATGTATTTTTTTTATTTTCCCGTATTTTATTGATAGAAGGAATTTCTATTTGAATAACAAGTCGATGGGGTCTGGGGTTAAAGTTTGTTACACATCAATTACTTTTTTAAACTGTCATCGAATTTTATGAATCTTTGGCAGAAGCTTTTTCATGATTAATGTCTAAAGTAAAATTTTGAAAGTACTTTTTTTCATTTTTCAGTTGACTTAAATTTTCTTACTTAACAGACGGTCTGGGATTATTATTTTTTACATGATAAACCAGAAAACCTTCAGACATTGTCATGAAACTTGGGAAGAAGTTAATATTCCAGATAAAGAAAAAAATATCTGTAATGTACTGATAAATTGATTCTCTTTTCGGGGAAGTTATCCCAGGCGAGAACCAGGGTTCCACAGGACCCTTTACGAATGTTCACAATGCACCTGAACATCTATTAAAATTAATGAATTCATGTCCAATAACGAAATTTGCACAAACAAGGGGTTTTGATCACAAGCACTTGTCTAAAAAAAAATCATATATACCTTAATATAACACATATATTGTATATAGGAATATTTTTTTTAGACAAGTAACTATGGTTTTAACCGAATGAGGCTCCTTTTATACATATTTTAAAGTAACTGGTTTTGGACATTTCCCCTTAAACCAATGACCATTAGATTCCAAATCACTACACAATTAATAAAGCAAACACCAGAGATAAACAAATTAGACTCTCAAGTATGTTGCTATTGATGATTTTTTAATGACAAAAATGGTATCTCATTCTCCATAACTCGTTAGCCTCAGGATGTGGACCACTGGACGCGTTAACCTGAACCCGATTGGGGACCCCAAACCCCTCGCCGATGTTTGGGCGTACACTTGAAAATAGCCTAGCCACGCCACTGTGAAATCAAATCTTTAGCTACTAATGACTGCCGTACATAGCCAGAAATTAGTAGTGGTTTTGCTGATTAATATTCATAATATGTAAATGAGAATTGTACCACGTGATAGTACTTTGAACTGGACTGGCTTGACATCATTAAAATCTTTAAAACACGGATATTATAAGTTTCCCGTCACAGAGTCCTTATTTACAATCACTTTGATATTTCCGTAAAGTTGTCAGGCGGTCAAAATCAAAACAATGAACGCGAATTTAGTGAATTTTTCGTGCTTTCGTGAGTTTATTTTTTTTGAAATAGTGACAAAGAGTTCAAAGACTACACATACAAGGTTTGGACTTGCCTATTCTTTGGAAATTCAAGTTTCATATTTCACCCCGGCAACCTGTTTTTGTAAGGCAGTGTCTGCGCGTACCCGCATGTGGGTACGAATAGTCAAATGATCTCAAATTGCCTTTCTAGCCTGTATTTTACACTGCAATGTTAAAAGCCTCTCGCTTCGCTTTTTAAATAGCTCAGGAACCTGTATTTTTGCAACAACAGTCATTATGTTTCGTTTAAATGGTGTATATTGTTGTGTATATTCATTTTCTGCCCCGGCAACCTGTCTATCACTTAAATTAAAATTAAAACAGACATTTTTTCAAAATTCCCTATCATTTTAATGTAATTTCCGTGACCCGTATCCGATTTCTTTAGTATAATATTCAAATAAGCAAAGTGGCGTTGATTTCTGGATATGAGGGGGTCGACCGGAATTTTTAGCGAGGATTTCTTGACATGAATAGTTCTAACAGAGACATATGAGGCCCCTCATGGGGGGTCCTAGTAATCACATAATCACCATTTTTTTGCCAATATAATCACATAATCATTAAATATTTGCCTATCTTTAGTAATCAAATAATCATAAACTAAAAATACAGTCCTAGGTAATCAAATAATCATGAAATATTTGGCTTAATAATCAAATAATCATTAAAAAAAACGGCCAAGTAATCACATAATCAAAAACCCCATGAGGGCCCTCACATATATACACATATTTGTATATATGTCTCTGGTTCTAACAAAGATACAAATAAATTATTTTCCTTTTTCCACTAATTCAATTTTGTTTTTAATTTATTTTTAATTATATCCGATACTGTTATAATAGTCTCAGTGATTTGGTGGTGATATATATGTCGTCTGCTACTCTTAAATACGAAACTTCGGTTAAATACGAAACTACGTTAAAATAACGTAGCTAACAAAGTGGAGACTCACGGCAGCTGACTAAAGTTCTCGTCTATTTATTTCCCTGAGAAACAATTTCCCCGGGAAACAAAATAATTTTTAAAACCACCGGTAGCCGATGGAAATCCATACGCAAAAAATAGTGCACCGTACTTCTAGTTTAGCAGACACTGTATACTGATTACATTACGTAACACAGATCACACATAATTAATTAATAATGTTTAAATTTAAAGAAAAGGAGTCATATTCACTTATCATAGATTGATTAATTATTTTTTAATGATTCTAGTAGATAGTAGGGGAAACATTGTTTATGTCAAACAAGTTTGCATTATGTCCGCCCATTCACTAGTGATCACTAGTTTGACATTCTGTCCGTCAGGACAATTTTTTAAACAATTTATCCTCATGTTTTGAATATATTTATTAGATATTTGGTATATACCATGAACATTTAATAATGCTATCAGGGGGGGGGGGGGGGGTCATTTTTTTGTGTTTCAAGTCAAGGACGTATATTTATACGTCCTTGTTCAAGTTAAAACATTTTTTTTTGTGTTTCCAGAGGAAACATATTGTTATGTTTCCAGGGGGAAACATATTGTTTTGTTTCCAGGTTTGTCTAAAAATTTGTTAACTACTTGTCAATTTCCCCCCTTCCAAGTATGGGTTTATCTTAGAAAATTTTCATGTTTCCAAGGAACACATTTCATTCTTTTTTTTATGTGTTTGCAGGGGGAACACAGATTTTTTTTTGTGTTTCCAGATTTGTCTAGTAATTATTTTTTAACTATTTGTTAATTTATAATGATGTCGCCTAGTATTGGTTTCTCTGTTCCTGAAAGATTTCGTTTTTGTGTTTTTAAGGGAAACATTTTTTGTTTCTGTTTCCAGGGTAAATTTTATTTTGTGTTTCCAGGGGAAACATTTTTTTTTGTGTTTCCAGGGGAAACATTTTTTTGGGTGTTTCCAGGCGAAACATTTTTTTTGTGTTTCCAGGGGAAACATTTTTGTTTGTGTTCCATGGGGAAACATTTTTGGGGTGTTTCTAGGGGAAACATTTTTTTGGGGTGTTTCTAGACGAAACATTTTTTTTTCCAGGGGAAACATTTTTTGTTTGTTTCCAGGGGAAACATTTTTGTTTGTGTTCCAGGGAAACCTTTTTTTTTTGGGTGTTTCCAGGGGAAACATTTTTTGGGGTGTTTCCAGGGGAAACATTTTTTGGGGTGTTTCCAGGGGAAACATTTTTTTCCCAGGGGAAACAGTTTTTTTTTGTGTTTCCAGGGGAAACATTTTTTGTTGGTGTTTCCAGGGGAAACTTTATTTTGTGTTTCAAGGGGAAACATTTTTTTAATGTTTCCATTTTTGTCTAGTCATAATTTTTTAACTACTTAGAAAAGATTTCATTTCATGTTTCCAAGGGACATTCTAATTATTTTTGGAGAAGCATTTAGTTTTTGTGTTTCCAAGGGAAACATTTTATTTTGTTGTTTCCAGGGGAAACTTTTTTTTTTGTGTTTCCAAGGGAAACATTTTATTTTGTTGTTTCCAGGGGAAACTTTTTTTTTGTGTTTCCAAGGGAAACATTTTATTTGTTTCCATCGTTGTTTAGTAATTATTGTTTAACTACATGTTAATTTAAAAAATGGTAGTAAAATAATGTTGATATTACTTTTAAAAAAAATCTAAGAAATAACTAAAATACACAAGAAAGCATTAAAACAAATAATTGTTGACAACCGAAGCGCTATCCAAAAAGCATACCAATCAACGGATAAAACACAAATCAGCTTTGGTTTAGTACTGTTAGTTTAAAAATTCCGCTTGAAACTTTAAAAAATATGCTTCCCCTGTAAGAGAAACCAATACTTGGCCTCAGAATAATAAATTAACATGTAGTTAAACAATAATTACTAAACAACGCTGGAAAGAAATAAAATGTTTCCCTTGGAAACACAAAAAAAGTTTCCCCTGGAAACAACAAAATAAAATGTTTCCCTTGGAAACACAACAAAAATGCTTCTCCTGGAAGCACCAAAAATAATAAGAATTGAATGTGTCCCTTGGAAACATGAAATGAAATCTTTCATAAGTAGTTAAAAAATTATTACTAGACAAAAATAGAAACACAAAAAAAAATGTTTCCCCTTGAAACACAAAATAAAGTTTCCCCTGGAAACACCAACAAAAAATGTTTCCCCTGGAAACAGAAAATAAAATGTTCCTCCTGGAAACACGAAAAATAATTAAAATTAAATGTGTCCCTTGAGAACTTTCCTAAGAGAAACCAATACTAGGCGACAATTAACATTATAAATTAATAAGTAGTTATAAAATAATTACTAGACAACTCTGGAAATACTAAAAAAAATTGTGTTCTCCCTGCAAACACATGAAAAAAGAATGAAATGTATTCCTTGGAAACATGAAAAATTTCTAAGATAAACCCATACTAGGAGGGGGGAAAATTGACAAGTAGTTAACAAATTTTTAGACAAACCTGGAAACATAACAAAATGTTGTCCCTGGAAACACACAAAAATGTTTCCACTGGAAACACAAAAAAATGACCCCCCCCCTGGTAATATTATCCAATGTTCATAGTATATATCAAATATCTAATAAATATATTCAATCGTGAGGATAAAATGTTTGGAATATTGTCCTGACGGAAAGAATGACAAACTAGTGATCACTAGTGAACGGGCAGACAAAATGCAAACTTGTTTGACATAAACAATCATTTTTTATTATGTTTCCCCTACTATTTACTAGAATCATTAAGAAAATAATTAATCAATCTATGAAGAATGAATATGACCCCTTTTCTTAAAATTTAAACATTATTAATAAATTATCTGCGAAAATAGAAGTACGGTGCACTATTTTGTGCGTATGGTTTTCCATCGGCTACCGGTTGTTTTAAAAATTACTTTGTTTCCCGGGGAAATTGTTTCTCAGGGAAATAAATTGACGAGAACTTTAGTCAGCTGCAGACTCACATTACACAAATTAGTGTAGAGCGAAGCAGTCCATAGCTTTTTTAGAAAGCTAAAACTTGTTTATATATAATTTTCAGAATCAAGAACGCGCTTTTGCTCATAGAGTTTAGACACACATTGCTGACAAACTATTAGATACAGAAATGAATATGCGGCAAAATCGATTTTCCCGATTTTTAACATACTAACAAACTTATTAACTGATGATGTCTTCTCTAGAAATGGAACAGTTAAACAGAATGAAAGCTAGATTCGAGGCATTACGTGCAGAGGTACCTCTACTCTAGTCAATCTGTTAAGCAAGCTATAATGTTAAATTTGTTTTGTTAAAAATTAGACCGTTACGGCGTTAAATTATTTAAGGCATGCCGTTTATATCTTTTTTATGTTGATGCCTTTTATACAAGAACAGGGGCTGATCAAGTCATTTTTAAAAGAGATTCCCAACCAAGGATAAAAAGGGGGATGTGTGGTGGTTCCAACTATATGATTAATTTACTTTATGTCCCATTCAACGGATCATCAAAATAAAAGGGGGAGTTCCAACCCCTGGACCCCCCACATTTCAAACCTCTGGATCTGACACTGACAAATAACTTCATCAGCACTATTTAACTAAGGACCAACAACAACTTTTAAATGATTGTTTGATTAAACCGTTATAGTCAAAGCACCACAGAAATGTTATTTTATCAATGAGAAATCCATGGCATGTGGATCAAAATAAAAGGTTATATCTCCAGGAGAAAAATAAATCTTTATAATGATCGGATTCTGGCAACGTCTATGAAATTATACGAGTTATCCTACTGTTTTACATAACGTAAAGGTACCCAACTTGCAACGAGTACCCAAATTGCACCTTTTTCATTGTTTTTAGTGAAAACTTAGTTTGATTTTAACAAAAATTGAATCCTTGGGATTCTTTGATATGCTGAATCTAAAAATGTACTTAGATTTTTTATTATCGGTCGTCCAACTGTCTATATCAATCTGCTCAGCTCTTAATAAAACTCCATATCACGGCTTTGTGACGTCAAATACGTTGCCCTGGCCTTAATAACTTTGACCCGGACATATCAGCGACGTCATAATGTTTGAACCGACGTTGATAAGTTTGACCCGAACTTATCAAGTCAACTTCTGGTTGCTGGTGAAACTAAGATAATACTTCCAAAAGACGCAAATACAGCCTGATAAATCGATTATCAGGTTATCGGCATATTAATATTGTAAAATATTAGCTGCTCGACATAATATGAAGACTTTTTGATCTCGTTCGCTGCGCTTACTCGACAAAAAGCTTCATATTATGTCTCGCAGCTGATATTTTACGATATCAACATGCAGACAACCTGATAATCGGTACTTATTGGCCCAGTTTTCAAGTTGGTCCAAATCGGGGTCCAAAATTAAACTTTGTTTGATTTCATCAAAAATTGAATAATTGGGGTTCTTTGATATATGCCAAATCTAACTGTGTATGTAGATTCTTAATTCTTAATAAAGTCCAAAGGGTCCAAAATTAAACTAAATTTGATTTTAACAAAAATTGAATTCTTGGGCTTTTTTGATATGCTGAATCTAAACATATACAGGCCTCTACAATAACTTTTTTTTCAACTTGTCCTGGACAAGTACATATCAAAATTAACTTGTCCGAATGAAGTTGTTACTTGTCCAAAAAATTCCTAAAAAATAACCTTATTTAAGTAAATTTACATTTTTAGTTGATTAAAGGAACAAAACAAATTTAAACAATAAACAGGATTTGATGTATTTCTTTTGATTTGAAATACTTTCCAAAAATATGAGTCAAGTTCAACAGAATCTAGTCATGTCACAGGACTTAGGTTCAAGTTTTTCATCAATGCCTGTCTTATCAGATTTAAACATGAGGCGCCATCTGGTAGACCTGTACACTCATTGGATTTGTATCCCGTTTTTTTTTTAAGTTGAAAAAAGTTTATTGAAATGCAATCAATAAAAAGAAGATAAGGTACATGTATGATTGCCAATAAGACAACTCTCTGCAAGAGACCAAATGACACACAAATCACCAACTATAGGTCTCCATATTGTCAGTATTGTTTTTTTCTACTTATGATCAAATATGATTTTGTGAATTAAAAATTGGTACATTTAAATAAAAAAAATATTTTTGTGAAAAAATTACTAGTATGGTATTTTTAATAAGGAACAGAATAAGGTAGCAAAATGAGGTACTGATTTGTCTTGGTCCCGAAATGTCTACTGCCTTGCCAAACTGTCTATCAATCATGTCTACTAAATATGTCTCCTACGGTGGCAAACTGTCTATTAAACTTGGAGCTAAACCTATCCAGTGTAAAGTTACCTTATCTACCAAGCCATCATCATTCATTTGATTTGGATCAGTAAGACTGGTTTCCGAGAATAGTATACATTTTACCTGTTAGAAAGTACCTGACAAAGAAACAGTCAGAAATTATCGATTGCAAGTAAACATGTTGAAGAAAAAGGTTTTGAATTTGAATAAACAAAACGCAGAAACATGTCAAATTAATATTTGTTTTCTTGTTTTTTGTTTACAATTACTACGTTCATCAAAGTTGGATTAAATTGATTTTCTGCTGAATAATTGCACTTGTCCCGACGGACAAGCTTGATACAGCTTTTACTTGTCTGACCTTTTTTCCCTCTGGTACCGGACAATTGGACAGGGGCGTAGCTATAAAGAAACGATGTGGAAGCAACTACTAAGAAAAAATTTTGGGACCCTATTATGCAGAATTTTTTTTTCGGTTTTCGGTCATAGGACGGTTAAAAGAGGAGCTATATGTAGATAAAAATTTATGAATGTAAAACTATAAATAAATCTTCTGAATATAGTAATAGATAAACAACACATATTTGTGATACAGAATTTACTCAAAATTGTCCAAAATCTGCTCTTCGGGTCTGGGCAGAAAGAAACTTCTCTATTACTTTGTCAACATTCACACTGAAATCCCGATGAATATGCAGTAATGCTATGTAACTTTCGTTGTTCATTGTTGATCGTACATTTGTTTTCAATTACATACGTACTGAGTATCATGACTGATAGATCTCAGGGCCATCATGGCATGGTAGCACTCGCGAGATGTTATAAACCAGCGTACGTGTTCAGCATCGAGCGACCTCCCAATTAAATTCGTCAAAATTAGATGCTAGGTCAGTTTTGTATGTTTCAGACAATATTGAGATTTGTTCGTTTGTTATATTTCCTACAACAGGATGAAGCAGATACAGCACAAAGAAGCGATTTTCTGATACTTGACGCAACTCCACTCTCCAGTTGCCTTATCATATGGTCTATGAACGCAAAAAATAATGAGACTTTCCAATACTGTTTTGGCGTGGTTGCAGGGTGATTGGCTCCGGTAGTCTGTCAACCACATCGCCTCGGCATATTTTCAACGATATCGAAGGGATCTGATAATT
This sequence comes from Mytilus edulis, assembly GCF_963676685.1. Lineage (NCBI taxonomy): Eukaryota > Metazoa > Mollusca > Bivalvia > Mytilida > Mytilidae > Mytilus > Mytilus edulis. The sequence continues at coordinate 52,410,446 of NC_092348.1, read as the reverse complement.
CTAATGCCGATTGGTACATCTCATTCCAAACTGATGAACTGTACAGTAACACTGTAAAATGTGCTCCAAAACTACATATCTTAGACTGAGTATTACAAATTCAAAAGTAAAAATCTTGTAAAAGATACAAGTAAACGGCTTCCGATTTTGTCATAATCTCCAAAAAATAATTTATTTTGAAACCAGATGTCGTTATTTAATGATATTTCATCAATTAAAAAAAGTGACAACATAGGTGTTTCCTTTAACATTCAATTAATAAATTTTTATTTTGCCATTTCTTTTTTTGCATGCCGAATCAATGTGCACGCAATTTCGGAGCTACGCATGATCTTTTTCTGAATGAAAAGCTTCATCAACACTTGTAACTAGGTTGTCAAACTAATATCCGGGATAGGCGGAAAAGACAGCAACAGTCTCCGATTCCGATTGACCAACTCATCTCTCTCGTGAAAACGACGTGGATGCACGTGCTGTCGTGCCTCCGTGTAGCTACGCCCCTGTTGGACAAGCGTTATTGTCGAGGCCTGATATACTTAGATTTTTGATTATGGGCCCAGTTTTCAAGTTGGTTCAAATCAGGATCCAAAATTATTATATTAAGTATTGTGCAATAGCAAGAAATTTTCAATTGCACAGTATTCAGCAATAGCAAGAAATCTTCAATTGCACAGTATTGTGCAATAGTTAGCAATTTTCAATTGCACAGTATTGGGCAATAGCAAGAAATCTTCAATTGCACAGTATTGTGCAATAGCAAATATTTTCAATTGCACAGTATTGCGCAATAGCAAGAAATATCTAATTGCAATTTCAATTGGAGTTATCTTTCTTTGTCCAGAATAGTAGTTGAATCAACTTAAATCATTGTTTTATACAATATATATAATTGATATTTCAATTGGAGTTATCTTTCTTTGTCCAGAATAGTAGTTGAATCAACTTAAATCATTGTTTTATACAATATACAATGTATATTCACTTTTACTACCAACTGATAAATTAAAACAATCTTTACCATTCAGTGATAACAAGCACTTTATTTTACATTTTAATCATTTAATATTTTATGATGTATTTAAATGAGTAGTTATTGTTGCAAACTCCATTAGGAATTTGAATCGAGATCAGTTTTGGAAAAAGGGAAAGGGGGATGTGAAAAATAAGGGGGGGGGGGGGTTAAATTTTTCTCATTTCAGATTTCATAAATAAAAAGAAAATTTCTTCAAACATTTTTTTGAGAGGATTAATATTCAACAGCATAGTGAATTGCTCAAAGGCAAAAAAATATTTTAAGTTCATTAGACCACATTCATTCTGTGTCAGAAACCTATGCTGTGTCAACTATTTAATCACAATCCAAATTTAGAGCTGAATCCAGCTTAAATGTTGTGTCCATACTTGCCCCAACTGTTCAGGGTTCAACCTCTGCGGTCGTATATAGCTGCACCCTGTGAAGCATCTGGTTGGTCATTATCTTGAATATTATTATAGATAAAGATAAACTGTAAACAGCAAAAATGTTCAACAAAGTAGGATCTACAAATAAGTTCGTATGACCAAAATTGTCAATTGACCCCTTAAGGAGTTATTGTCCTTTAATGACAATTTTACACAATTTGTTCATCATATTTGCTAACTTTAAAAAATCTTCTCCTCTGAAACTACTAAACCAATTTCCACCAAACTTAAGCTGAATAAAGTTTGTGTTTTATTTTCTGTTTTGTCAAAAAATATGGTTGCCATAGCTAAAAATAGAGCATAGGGGTAAAATGCAGTTTTGGGCTTATATCTCAAAAACTAAAGCTTTTATAGCAAATTTGACAGGTGTGAAAATGTTTATTATGTCAAGATCCATCAGCTGACACAGAAATTAACAACTATAGGTTACTGTACAGCCTTCAACAATTAGCAAAGCATAATAACCAATTTGGCTTTTGACCCCTTAGAATATTGGCCTTTTAACTCAACTTTACACAATAGTTCATCATGTTGTTTAACTTTTAAAATATTGTCCTCTGAAACTTATAAACCAAACTAAGGCTAAAGGATCCATATTGTGTTTAGTATATATCTATTTTTAGCTCACCTTTCCTAAAAGGAAATGTGAGCTTTTGCCATCACTTGGCGTCCGTCGTCAACGTCCGTCGTAAACTATTTCAAAGATCTTCTCCTCTGAAACTACTGAACCAATTCCAACCAAACTTAAGCTGAATGATCCTTAGGGTATCTAGAATAAAGTTTGTGTTTTATTTTCCATTTCGTCAAAAAACATGGCCGCCATGGCTAAAAATAGAACATAGGGGTAAAATGCAGATTTTGGCTTATATCTCAAAAGCTAAAGCATTTAGAGAAAATCTGACATGGGATAAAAATGTTCATTAGGTCAAGATCTATCAGCTCTGAAATGTTCAGATGAATGGAAAAACCCATTGTTTGGTTGCTGCCTCTTAATTGGTAATTTTAAGGAAATTTTGCAGTTTTTGGTCATTATCTTGAATATTATTATAGATAAAGATAAACTGTAAACAGCAAAAATGTTCAGCAAAGTAAGATCTAGAATAAGTCAAATGACCAAAATTGTCAATTGTCCGGTACCCCTTCAAAGACATGAAGACATTTTTCATAATTTTTTTTTTTGTTGGCTTACTTTAAAAAATCTTCTTCTTTGAAACTGCTGTATCAATTTCAGTTAAACTTAGGCTGAATGAATTTCAGAGTATCTAGTATAATTTTTTTATTTTATTTCCTTGTACATTGTATGTCAAGAAACATGGCCCCTATGGCTAACATAGAATATAGCCGAAAATGCATTTTTTTTCGCTTTAGAAGAAGATATGACAGATTAAAAGAACATTTATATCAATTGAAAAGCCAAAATAATCATTGGTGAAAGATTTAAGCAAACAATTTAAGGTGAGCGATTCAGGCTCTTGAGAGCCTCTTGTTTTGTATAAATATTGATTTTGTTATCAGTAAATTAAAGCAAACTAAATATTACTAGTATGTTATATACATGTACACATATCATGGATCTACAATCTGTCGATACCTGTAACTTGACATTGCACAAGGTCATGTTTTTCTCTAGCTGTTTATGACGTCTTTACACTAAATCCATTGGATGTTGGATGTGTACGGATTGATAGTTTAGTCTTAGATGCATGATTTTTTTTATTAGTTGTTATTGGCTTTGAACTAGCTGTCAGATAACTGTGAGTACTCTCAGATCTGTCTCTAGTGTCTTTTTGTTGTCGGGATGTACAAGTACCCGGCCACGTCCACTTGTATTTTTGTCCATCTGATGAGTTAAGCCTTTTTCAACTGAATTTTAGCTCACCTGACCTGAAAGGTCAAGTGAGCTTTTCTCATCACTTGGCGGCCGGCGTCCTGCATCCGTTGTCTGTCGTCCGTAAACTTTTTCAAAAATCTTCTCCTCTGAAACTACTGGGCCAAATTTAAGCAAACTTGACCACAATCATTATTGGGGTATCAAGTTTAAAAATAGTGTCCGGTGACCTGCCAAACCAACCAAGATGGCCGCCATGGCTAAAAATAGAACATAGGGGTAAAATGTATATTTTGGCTTATAACTCTGAAACCAAAGCATTTAGAGCAAATCTGACATGGGGTAAAATTGTTTATTAAGTCAAGATCTATCTGCCCTGATTTTCAGATGAATCAGACAATGGGTTGTTGAGTTGCTGCCTTGAAATTTAATATATGAAGCAACTTTGTAATTAAAATGTATTCAATAAATGTCAAATTATCAAATAATTCATTTTAATTGTTTATATGAAAAAAAATGTGACTTGGTACTTAAATTGCTTCATTTTGCCAATAAATATATTCTTTGCATGTTTAAAATTTAATACATTTTCATTTATCAATGTGTATATATATGTATCATGCCAGTCCAGCAGTTTCAACAATATAATACACAGAGATTTGGTAGTTTTAAGGAAGTTTTGTCCGTTGTCAGTTATTATCTTAAAAATTATTATAGATAGAGATAAACTGTAAACAGCAATAATGTTCAACAAAGTAAGATATACAAATAAGTCAACATGATCAAAATGGTCAGTTGACCCTTTAAGGAGTTACTGCCCTTAATAGTAATTTTTTACAAATATTTCGTAAATTTTTGTAATCTTTTACAAAAATCTTCTCCTCTGAAACTACTGGACCAAATTTAACCAAACATAGCCACAATCATTATTAGGGTATCTAGTTTAAAAATGGGTGCGGTGACCAGGCCAACCAATCAAGAAGGCCACCATGGCTAAAAGTAGAACATAGGGGTACAATGTAGAATTTGGCTTATAACTCTGAAACCAAAGCATTTAAAGCAAATCTTACAAGGGGTTAACTTGTTTATCTAGTAAATATCTATCTGCCCTGAAATTTTCAGATGAATTGGACAACTGGTTTTTGGGTTGCTGCCCCCAATAGTTAATTTTTAAAGAAATTAAGCTGTTTTTATACGACATGAATTTATCTGTGTCCATTGTTTAATATGTACATAGACCAAGGTGAGTGACACAGGCTCTTGAGAGCCTCTAGTTATATATATATATTAGTCCGTAAATTTTCTCGTTTGAATTGTTTAACATTGTCATATCAGGGCCTTTTATAGCTTACTATGCAGTATCGGCTTTGTTCATTGTTGAAGGCCATACAGTGACCTATAGTTGTTAATGTCTGTGTCATTTTGGTCTCTTGTGGACAGTTGTCTCATTGGCAATCATACCACATCTTCTTTTTTGTATTTCACCAACTTGCAAGAAATTGTGGTGAATTGTTTATATCTATTGACATGAGCTCCCTTTCGATTCTTACATGTCTTGTGATTTTAGATTTTATGTTTCCTACATTGTAGTTACACAGTTTTTGTCTAGCTTGACAGAGTCAAAAAGTGAGACATAGGTATGCTGTTTCTGGTGTCAGCAATAATGAAATGAAAAGTATATATATATATAATGCTTACTACAATGTTCTACCATTTAAACTCAGTTTAATATTTAGTTATAATATTGTGTGTTTTTTTTGGTAATCAATTTTATTCTAAAGTATTGTGATAAAAGTTGTAGATATTCAATCTATAAATTAAAATTAAATTTTGGCACTTACTCATTTTTATACGACCCCCAAAAAAACTTTGGGATCGTATAATGGTATGATGTCGTCGTCAGAACACACATTTGGTTTCCAGACAATGACTTTAGTTTAAGTGAATGGATCTCTATAAAATTTGATAAGAAGGTTCAATACCACAAAGGGAAGGTTGGGATTGATTTTGGGGATGATGGTTCCAGCCGTTTAGGAATTAGGGGCCCAAAAGGGGCCCAAAACGCATTTTTCTGCTTTTAGGATAATAACTTGATTTCGGCAGTTATGGTGCTATCAATTTAGGAATTAAGGGCCAAAAAGCTTTTTTGTAGTTTCTTGCCAATAACGTGTGTTTAAATGTATGGATTCATCTGACATTGTAACACAAGGTTCCATATCACAAAAGGACAGCTGGGATTGAGTGTGGGGGTAATTGCTCAATTCATGCAGGAATTAGGGGTCAAAAAGGGGCACAAAACAAGTATTTTTCTACTTTCAGGACAATTACTTGATTTCAGCAATTATGGTGCCATCAATTTAGGAATTAAGGGCCAAAAAGGGACCAAAAACAAGCATTTTTGTAGTTTCTAGCCAATAACTTGTGTGTAAGTGTATGGATCTCTGACATTGTACCACAAGGTTCCATATCACAAAAGGTAGGATGGGATTGAGTTTTGGGGTAATTGCCCAATTCATGCAGGAATTAGGGGCCAAAAACAAGCATTTTTCTAGTTTTATACAACCGCCAAAAAAAAATTTGCGTTGTATAATGCGTTGTATAATCTCATCGTCTGTGTCGTGGTCCAAAGACACATCTAGTTTCTGGACAACAACTTTAATTTTAGTGAATGGATCTTTATAAAATTTTACTACTACTTTATTACTACTATAGCAAGGTTGGGATTGATTTTGGGGGTTATGGTCCCAATAGTTTTGGAATAAGGGGCCAAAAACAGGGTTGGCAAAGTATTACCCGCCAGGGAATTCCCGGGTCCGGGTTTTCCCGGGCTGGGCAATACTCCCAGAAATGGGTAATACTGGCCATTACTGGGCAATATGATTTTTTAAGCTTATTTTAACACATAATAGTTAAGACTTGGTGTTATTTTATAGTATCACAGCTAAATATATACTTTTTATACAGATAACCATTGAGTCATTTCTAGTAGAATGAAAAATTCAATTTCATTCTGTTCTTCATTTATCATGTTTATTCTATATGTAAGCAGAATACAAGATTTGCACATTTAAGGATACCTTGTTTATCAATAATTCCAAGCATTGTTTCAATAACCCAAACTTTGATAAAAATGCATTTTTTAAGTGAATTGTTATTTTAATTGTTGTACATTCATATTGCTAAATAAACACCCTAAGGGGGTCATGCCATTAACATTTATAGAATTGAAAGGGCTGATTATTGTTACATAAACAAATCTGTGTTCTAATCTAAATAATTACTTATTAATTAGTGACAGTACATATACATTATTTAAATGTATTTTTTTCTTACTTCTTAGTAAGAGTTATACTTATTTGAAAACAAAATTTTTTTTTGCTTTATATTTACAGTTTGACCAATCTAGACAAATAAAACAAGTTATATACATGTATATATCTCAAATATATTACATTTGTGTTTGATCACTGAATCCTCTATAAAATTTAGACCAGTATTTTATATTACCCATTATTGCCCAGTATTACCCACTAAAACCCAGTAAAACCCGGGTTTCCCACTGGGCTGGGCAATACTCATAAAACCTGGGTTTTTGCCAACCCTGGCCAAAAAGGGGGCCCAAATAAACATTTTTGTAATTTTCAAACAATAACTTGTGTTGAAGTGTATGAATCTCTCTGAAATTATACCACAAGTTTCCATACCATGAAAGGAAGGATAGTATTGATTTTGGGATTTATGGTCCCAATAGTAGGAATTAGGGGCCCCAAAATAAGCATTTTTGTAGTTTTCAAACAATAACTTGAGTTTAGTTTATGAATCTCCCTGAAATTATACCACAAGTTTTAATACCATGAAGGGACAGTTAATATTGATTTTGGGGGTAATGGTCCCAACAGTTCTGGAATTAGGGGCCAAAAAAGGGGCTCAAAATAAGCATTTTTGTAGTTTTCTAACAATAACTTGTGTTTAAGTGTATGAATCTCTCTGAAATTATACCACCAGTTTCCATACCATGAAGGGATAGTTAGTACTGACTTTGGGGGTTATGGCTCAAATTGTTCTGGTCAATGGACAATTAAGACAATTTTAAAGCAGTGTAAGGGAGGTAATTCTAAAACATTTAACATATAATGTTGGGTATGTTCGTTTTTACCTCCCTTACACTACTTGTAAATAATGTATAAAGTAATGTCAGGTTTTGGACTAATTGCCAAAAAAAAGAGGGGGGGTAGTTTTCAATTTTTTTCCCCCCAATATTTGAAAAGTTTGAAGAAGAAATCTTTAATTGCACAACATTGTGCAAAAAAAAATTGTTCACAATCCAAATTCAGAGCTGTATCAAGCTTGAATTCTTTGTCCATACTTGCCCAACTGTCCAGGGTTCGACCTCTGCCGTCGTATAAAGCTGCGCTAGGTGGAGCACCTGGTTAGACAATAGCTTGTGTTTAAGAGTATGGATCTCTGAAATTGTACTACAAGGTTCCATACTACAAAGGATTGATTGATTGATTGTTGGTTGCTTTACGCCGCATTAGCACAAAAAGGCTATATTGCACATAACTACAAAGGAAAGGCTGGGATTGAGTGTGGGGGTAATTTGCTAAAAGGGGGATTCAAAAAGTTTAGGGGGTTTCAATTTTTTAAAGGAGTTTCATTTTTTTTTCAAAATTTTTCAAATTTCAAATTTTTGAAAAATTTCAAGAAGAATCTTTAATCGCATGCACAGTATTGAACAATAGACATTTATTTTGTGTCAGAAACCTATACTATGTTAAAAACTTGATCACAATTCAAATTCAGACAGTACAAAGCTTGAATATATTTTCCAAATTTGACCCAGCTTGTTCAGGGTTCACCCTCTGCAGTTGTATCAGGCTGCACTCAGTGAAGCAATTTATTTATGGTTGGTCGTGTGCGCATAAAAAATGAGCAAGTGGATGAGATTTAAATTTAATTAGATTGTGTCGGCTAAAAAAATGATTTTGGAAAAAAATGGGAAGGCTATAAAAATAAATAAAGTGGAGACTATTCCAACCTTAAAGTGTAATATCGAATATTACAAATTTATTTATAAAAGTTTGTTATTATTCACTTCTTCAATTTAATAACACAAAGTTGTACAAGTAGTAGTCTCCTGACTGACCTATATTTCTTAATACCATGAAGTATTGACAGATAGTTTGAATGTTTATTATTTATTCATTATAGTATTTTTAGATGAATTTTGTATACAAATTGTTTAACCTTTATTAATGGAGTTTTCTCTTTATGTTTTCAAACCATCAAAAAACTTCCTTCTTTATGTTGCCAAATGTACGTAAAGTTTCCCTTTATATAGTCATATGTAGTTGGCTAGTAACTACCTTTTTTAAGGACAATTGTTGTATTTAATGTTTTCTATTTCTTGTAGAATCAAGTTTGTAAGAGGAAACTTGAAAGCAAATGCCAAGCACTTATGATTATAAGTAAAGAGTTGGACCATTGCAGAAGTGAAAGGGACCAGTTTAAATTAATGGCTGAGCAGTTACAAGAGAGATACCAAAATATTAAACGACAACTTGGACATGTAAGTTTTTAGTACAAATGAGATTCCAAAATGGAGAACTTTTGTCTAGCCTGCATCATTAGGATGCCATATGCCTAAAAAATCAACCCAACATTTATTTCCTCTCCAGCTGGGCTTTTTCCTTTATACATCTAAAAAAACAGAAGTGACAATAAATTGTTCAAATAGTGTCTTTGAAAATAGTGAAATAACTTTTGAATTGTCAAATATTTGTTGGAAGTAAATTGCATGCTGATATAGGTGATTTTGAATCTGTACAAAGTTTGAATTTTCTACCCTATACTGGTACACAGGGGCCGAAATTAAAGCTGGTCTGGTTCTCCAGGACCAGTAAAATTTGCGTCAGAGCAGTAGATTTTGTCAGCTGGTGGTAGCTGACTAGTAGAAATTTGTCATTAAAATCAAGGATTACATCGCTTATAACTCAACCAAAGCATTTAGAGCAAATCTGACATTGGGTAAAATTGTTTATCAGGATAAGATCTATCTGCCCTAAAATTTTCAGATGAATCAGACATCTTGTTGTTGGGTTGATGCCCCTTAATTGGTAATTTTAAGGAAATTTTGCTGTTTTTATATGCCCTTGAAAATTCTATGCCCGTCAAAATTTTGACGGGACGTATTATGGTATACAAATGTCCAGTGTCCGTCAGTCCGTCCGTCTGTTCATCTGTCTGTCTGTCCGTCCATCTGTCTGTCTGTCTGTCCGTCTGTCTGTCCGTCTGTCTGTCCGGCGTCAACATGTCGCACCGTAACTTGTGAACGACTTATCTAAATTTCATGAAACTTTATATAGTTGTTTTTTATGATGGTCAAATGATCTGTATACTTTTTGGTGAAAATAAGATTTAAACTTTTTGAGTTGCGGCACTTTGTAACTAAAACAGGGGAGTGTTTTTTTTCACATGTCGCACAGTATCTCAAAAACGATTCTTGATTATTGCTTAAAACTTTACACACTTCTTAGTTATATTAATCTTAATATCTGTATACTTTTTGGTGATGATTCAAAATTTCATTTTTGAGTCATTGAGTATTTTGTAAAAAAGAGGGAGGGTTTTTTTACATGTTGTGCCGTATCTCAAAAACGATTTATGATTATTGCTTAAAACTTTACACACTTCTTTGTTATATTAATCTAAAGATCTGTATACTTTTTGGTGATGATTCAAAATTTCATTTTTAAGTAATTGAGTATTTTGTAAAAAAGGGGGAGGTTTTTTTTACATGTGGTGACGTATTTCAAAAACGATTTATGATTATTGCTTTAAACTTTACACGATTCTATGTTATATTAAAACTTAAGATCTGTATACTTTTTGGTGATGTCAAAAATTTATTTTTGAGTTATTGAGTAGTTTGTAAAAAAGGGGACGTTTTTTTTTTACATGTCGCGCCGTATCTCAAAAACAATTTATGATTATTGCTTGAAACTGTACACACTTCTTTGTTATATTAATCTAAAGATCTGTTTACTTTTTGGTTTGATTCAAAATTTTATTTTAGTGATATTTGTAAAAAAAAAACAGGGTGGGGGGGTTTCACATGTCCCGCCGTGTCTCAAAAGCAATAAATGGTAATTGCTTAAAACTTTCTCAGAAACTATTTATGATTATTGCATAAAACTTCCACACAAGACGTCGGGCGTATCATGCGCTCATGGCGCAGCTGTTTATTGGCTCACCTGACCCGAAGGGCCAAGTGAGCTTTTCTCATCATTTTGCGTCCGGCGTTGTTAACTTTTACAAAAATCTTCTCCTCTGAAACTACTGGGCCAAATTGAACCAAACTTGGCCATAATCATCATTGGGTATCTAGTTTCAAAAATGTGTTCGATGACCCGGACAACCATCCAAGATGGTCGCAATGGCTAAAAATAGAACATAGGGGTAAAATGCATTTTTTGGCTTATAACTCAAAAACCAAAGCATTTAGAGCAAATCTGACATGGGGGGTAAAATTGTTTATCAGGTGAAGATCTATCTGCCCTCTAATTTTCAGATGAATCGGACAACAGGTTGTTGGGTTGCTGCCCCTGAATTGGTAATTTTAAGGAAATTTTACTGTTTTTGGTTATTATCTTGAATATTATTATAGATAGAGATAAACTGTAAACAGTAATTGCTACATCATTAGACTTTAATATTTTTGTAATTTTATCCAATAAAATTTTAAAATAAGTAAACACTGACCTTTATTGTGAAGGTATGTACAAAAAAAAAGTCTTTAAAAAAAAATGGCACTTTTAAAATCAAAGCTTCCTTGTAACTATGTTTTTAAGTCTGATAATGTCAGTATGTGAAATAAGTTTGTATTGGTACATTAGCTCTATAATAAAGGGTATATTGGTGCTCTAAATTACATATTTTATTGCTTTAATGGACACCAAAAAGAGGCTCCCAAAAATGTCAGGAGTGTGACAACTGTTTTTTGGGATAAGCTTGCTTTCAAGCAATCTGCAGACTTATACCAGTGGCTCAGGACAATGCCCTCACCACAACCTTTTTATTCTAAACATTTAGGACCATCTCAGATTCTTATGATTGTCTTGGTTTAAAAGGTAAAAACAAACAAAGGGATTGAACTTAAACAACTTTCCTATAATGTTCTTTTCATAATCTTCATGTTTGATATTTCCCTTGACCTATATGCGTGTTTTTCACAACACGGAAAATCAGAATTAAGCAGTATTAATATTTAGTATTTTTATAAATTTAAAAACATGTCAGAGGGAATTCCCCAGTTGTGGATAAAATGTGAGAGTTCTCTGAATTCCGATAAATCTATTTCTGTTATATAAGAACTTAAATGTGGAGTTTTACTTATATGTCACCATTATTAAACTGATATTTTATATTGTACTTCCATAAAAAAAATTTGAGAACCATTTAGGTTTAATATACGTTCTTACTACAGGGTTTGTTTAGGTAATTCATGTAATTATGCACATGCGTATAGTTTTTTTGACTTCAATCAAGAGGTACCTATAGGTTAAATGGTTGCTCTGGATTCACCACTCAATTGATTAATTTATAACTCATGGGATCCTTTCTATGTATGTCTGCTATTGAGGGTTATTGTTGTTGCATATTTTTAAATCATATGCATCATCTAAATTAAAATAAATGTAGTCCACATCGTAAAGGTTTACTTTCAGCACCCCTTCAGGCGAAATGGAGTCTTCCATATTATTGTTTCAAGTTGTCTCCCTTCTGGAAGTCGCTTCCGTGAATTCTGAATCAAAACAAATGTTGAGAAAAATTAACTCGTTCTGTCGATAAACGTCGTATTATATTAAAAATGATCTCAATTTAAACCGAGGAATGTGTACAGAAAGGAGTCATGATCACTGACCCAAAGGAAATTAAATATTTAAAGAGTTAGGAATGGGGTTCTTCCTAGAATTAACGTAGGAAAATAGGTGATAAGATACGAAGTGAAATACTTCTCTCACTCTGAGTCTCAGTGACTGCTGTGGAAAGTAAACTTGGAATTGATAGTACAAAAATTAAACACAATAGGCCTAAGTACATTGTTCATACACTTTTAACCGGGATTGGCTATTTTGTAACTATTCAGATTACGTAAATTACATTTTACATGTGCAGTTGAATAAGTTGTGAAAATAATATTATCCAGCTACATGTATACATGTGTCAATGAAAACAATGGCAATCGTATCCCTCAGAGCAATCTGATCTTTGATTAAACATCTACCAAAGAATACATAGGACTTAAATGTTTTCTTCTTCTTTATTTTTCAGAAGTGGTTATTCCAAAGAGAAAAAAATTTATTACAACTGTGATATGTTTATATCATAGATGTGGGAGTGCATTATATATGTCAGGAGTGTGACGCTTTTTTTAAGGCATTTTCTGTCAATTCATAATTTCACATGAAAAAGTTCCACAAGTTTCTTTGTGTTAGAAATGTTAAAACCAAGTTACATTCCTATCATTTACCTCTTAAATGTGTTATTTATCATGATTGTTTTGGCACAATAAGTTTTAATTAGTCATTTTTCTATTTTTTGTGCACAATGATGCAAATTTATGAAAGGAAATAAGTGTCTTCAACTATAATATCATATAGGAAAGTGAGGAAATGTGTTTTGTACAAATAGATCAATTATTTTGATTTAAAATGGTATATTTAAAGAAGTTTCAAGGATTAATCATTCAAATGTTATTAGTCACACTCCTGACATGAATTTAACATTTTAAGAAAAATATGAAAATTAGCTATATTTTTAGGACAGATAATTGAAAGACAGCTAGAAAAATGAAGAAACTTATGATAAAACTAATTAAACTTCCATTCCTTAAAACATCCACTAGGCTTTCTGGCAGTTGTTTTCTAGTGCATTGTACACGTTTGTTTTCTCACTGTAGATCCAGAATCTGGCATGGTCACAGGTCTGTTTTCATTTGAATCAGCTGTTTTTGTTCCATTCTAAGTCCCAATTCAACCCAACTTTTTTTAAATTTTTATGCCCCACCTACGATAGTAGAGGGGCATTATGTTTTCTTGTCTGTGCATCTGTCCGTCCGTCCGTTTTTCGTCCATCTGTTCGTTCGTCTGTCTGTCCCGCTTCAGGTTAAAGTTTTTGGTCAAGGTAGTTTTTGATGAAGTTGAAGTCCAATCGACTTCAAACTTAGTATACATGTTCCCTATGATAGGCATTCGTGTACTGGGGACACATTCTTGTTATTTCTTTTTCTACTGTTTCTCTGCCACTGCCTTTGTTTTTCTTTATATTGTTTACCAAATTTGGAATTCAAAGTTCTTCTTTCTTTAAGCTTTTTTTTGTTACCTTGGTTTTGTAGTTTTTAATTTTGTTTAAGATTGTCTAACTTCCTCTGATCATTTTTCAATTTCAGATTCTGCCAGTATTTGCGGGTTCTCTCTTTTGAAGTCTCTTTCTTTGATTAATTTCTTCTAGAGAATTTTGCCTGGCTTATTTCAGCAAGTCTAGTGGATGTTTTAAGGAATGGAAATTTTATCAAAAGTTTCTTCATTTTACTATCTGTCGTTCAATTATCTTCCTAAAAATATAGCTAATTTTCATATTTTTCTTAAAATGCTAAATTCATGTCAGGAGTGTGACTAATAACATTTGAATGATTAATCCGTGAAACTTCTTTAAAATATACCATTTTAAATCAAAATAATTGATCTATTTTGTACAAAACACATTATCTCACTTTCCTATATGATATTATAGTTGTAGACACTTATTTCCTTTTGATAAATTTGCATTACTGTGCACAAAAAATAGAAAAATGACTAATTAAAACTTATTGTGCCAAAACAATCATGATAAATAACACATTTAAGAGGTAAATCATAGGAATATAACTTAGTTTAAACATTTCTAACACAAAGAAACTTGTGGAACTTGTCTCTGTGAAATTATGAATTGACAGAAAATGCCTTAAAAAGCATCACTCTCCTGACATATATAGAATGAAATTCAAAACAGTGTGGCTGTGGCCATTGATTGACACATTAAATTCATCCATTGACTGGGACAATTTAGTGAACGTTTGTATGTAACAACTACTGCTCACTATGTACTTTTTAAAGACACCTAAACTATGGGGTCACCAAAGGTTCTCAACACCTTAATAAAGTAATTTCTAAAAACTAATCAGAAATAACACGATGTTTTGATTTATATCAATTATATAAATCAAAACATAAACATGATAAAGGTTATTCCTGATTAATTTTTTGAATTATTTTATAATTAAAGGCGTTAAGAAACCTTTGGTGACCCCACAGTTTAAACGTCTATCGTAGGTACGTCGTGAACAGTGGTCGTTACAGACAAACGTTCACGTAAATTGTCCCAGTCAATGGATGAATTTAATGTGTCAATCAATGGCCACAGCCACACTGTTTTGAATTTCATTCTAATGCACTCCCACATCTATGATATAAACATATCACAGTTGTAATATTTTTTTTTCTCTCTGGAATAGCCACTTCTGAAAAATTAAGAAGAATAAGAAGACATTTAAGTCCTATGTATTCTGTGATAGATGTTTAAAGACAGTTGTCACACTCCTGACATTTTTGGATGCCTCTCTTTGGTTTTTTAAAATTGCCCTAAAAAGAAAGTCCTATAGTAAAAGATATCAGTAATTGAAATCAATGATATAGCAATGTGCTAAGTGATTTTTTGTGTAAGTTTATAGCATTTTTCAATCTTTGTAAAATATGTCAGTCGTGTGACAAAATACTGAAAATAGAAGGCTTTTTCTACATATAATTACATAAAAACGGTACAATGAAATGACATTTTTATTTTTGCAAATGATCACAAAAACTCAGGGCTTTCAAATTTACTATTTTAACTGAAATATATTAAGATTCTTTTTATTTGCAAAAACTTCAATCACTAGTTATTATTATTTTTTTCAAATTAAGCTATTCAATTTGATTGTTATTACTGTGAAAGTACCATTATTCGTGGGGTACCAATTTTCGTGGTTTTCGTGGATGACTTTATCCACGAATTTAAGTGTCCAACGAAATATCCCCATCGGGTAGGTTTGACTACTGATATGATCTAGAGAATATATTGAATAACGCCAAATCTGATATTACTTTAATAGCAGTCACAGAACTACAACCGCATGCAGGATTATACCTATTTAATCTTTAATAACCTAAACGGTACAATTTTTGATCTTTTAATTCTCATAAAAAATATTTTTGATCGATGAAAGTTAGATTTCCGGTATTGATATGCCAATATGATAAAGTGTTTATTTTATATCCTCATAATTATCTTACATATGGCATGTATGGGAAATAATAATTTCATGCTGGGCTTGATTTTGACAAGAATTATTTGACAATTCAAGATACGTTTAAAGCATATGTTTATGTTACTGTTTTCTTTAGGTGACATGTTTATGGCCTAATGAGCACCTTTGATGGTCTTTATTCTGTTGATCACTTTATCATGGGTTAATAAGTGTTATCACTACGATTTACACGGGTCAATGTTTACTTTGCAATTTCCTTCAATCAAGACTATTTGTAACCTTCGTTTCTAAAGGCTTTTATTTTTCAATTATTTTTATGCCCCACCTACGATAGTAGAGGGGCATTATGTTTTCTGGTCTGTGCGTCCGTCCGTCTGTCTGTCTGTCTGTCCGTCCGTCCGTCTGTTCGTTCGTCCGTCCGTCTGTCCCGCTTCAGGTTAAAGTTTTTGGTCAAGGTAGTTTTTGATGAAGTTGAAGTCCAATCGACTTCAAACTTAGTACACATGTCCCCTATGATATGATCTTTCTAATTTTAATGCCAAATTAGAGTTTTTACCCCAATTTCACGGTCCACTGAACATGGAAAATGATAGTGCGAGTGGGGCATTCGTGTACTGAGGACACATTCTTGTTTTTTATAAGAAAACTAAAATCCACGAATTTAAAAACCCACGAACATGTTAATATTTCCCAAACCACGAAAATTGATACCCACGAATTAACGTACTTTCACAGTATATGATTAAGCAGAAAATATGGAAATTTTGGTATTAGAATTTTTCTTTTTTTATTGACTTTTATTTGGAAAAGGTTAGAGCAATGATTTCTTGACTGTTTTATTACAAAACTTGATTATAAGTAGTATGGTTTCTGTTCAACTTTTTTGAGATGTATGCTATTAAAATTTAAAATTATTCAACATGTCTGTTTCATTCTGCCTGAACCTTTGGAATTATAGAATTTAAAGTATTGGTAATAGGGCAAGACAAAAAAAATACAAAATATTGAGTTTGAAATTGGACCCCCCATGTCACACTTTTGTCCGTTCGTCCCGCTTCAGGGAAAAGTTTTTGGTCAAGGTAGCTTTTGATGAAGTTAAAGTCCAATCAGTTTGAAACTTAGTACACATGTTGCCCATGATATGATTTTTGTCGAGCCTGCAACTTTTGTTGCAGAAAGCTCGACATAGGGATTGTGATCCGGCGGCGGCGTTAGCTAACTTTTTAAAAGCTTTATATTTTAGAAGGTGGAAGACCTGGATGCTTCATACTTTGTATATAGATGCCTCATGTTACGAAGTTTCTGTCAGTCACATGTCAAATGTCCTTGACCTCATTTTCATGGTTCAGTGACCACTTGAAAAAAAAGTTCAGATTTTTTGTAATGTTGAATTCTCTCTTATTATAAGTAATAGGATAATTATATTTGGTATGTGCGTACCTTGCAAGGTCCCCATGCCCGTCAGACAGTTTTCACTTGACCTCGACCTCATTTCATGGATCAGTGAACAAGGTTAAGGTTTGGTGGTCAAGTCCATATCTCAGATACTATAAGCAATAGGTCTAGTATATTCGGTGTATGGAAGGACTGTAAGGTGTACATGTCCAACTGGCAGGTGTCATCTGACCTTGACCTCATTTTCATGGTTCAGTGGTTTTAGTTAAGTTTTTGTGTTTTGGTCTATTTTTCTCATACTTTATGCAATAGATCTACTATATTTGTTGTATGAAATGATTGTAAGGTGTACATGTCTAGCGGGCAGATGTCGTCTGACCTTGACCTCATTTTCATGGTTGAGTGGTTAAAGTTAAGTTTTTGAGTTTTGGTCTTTTTATCTAAAACTATATGCCATAGGTCAACTATATTTGGTGTATGGAAATATTTTATGATCTATATGTCAGGCGCGCAGGTTTTATTTGACCTCGACCTCATTTTCACGGTTCATTGCTCAGTGTTAAGTTTTTGTGTTTTGGTCTATTTTTCTTATTTTTCTTAAACTATAAGTAATAGGTCAACTATATTTGTTGTATGGAAGCATTGTTAGCTGTACATGTCTGCCTGGCATGATTCATCTGACCTTGACCTCATTTTCATGGTTCATTGGTCTTTGTTTAGTTATCTTTGTTAATGTTAAGTTTATGTGACAGTTTTTAATAAAGCTTTATACTTAGAACTATCAACATAATATCAATGATTAGTAAAGAAGCCGAGACATTTCAGCGTGTGCACTCTTGTTCTAATTTTAATGCCAAATTAAAGTTTGGACACATCCCTTCGTCTGTTCGTTCGTCCGTGCAACCGTTCCTACGGCTTTAGGTTAAAGTTTTTGGTCAAGGTAGTTTTTGATGAAGTAAAAGTCCAATCAACTTGAAACTTAGTACACATGTTTCCCATGATATGACCTTTCTAATTTTAATGCTAAATTAAAGTTTTGATCCCAATTTCACGGTCCACTGAACAAAGGAAAAAGATAGTGCAAACTGCATAGCTCAGGTTGAAGTTTTGGTTAAAGTTGTTGGTCAAGGTAGATTTTTATGAAGTTGGAAGTCCAATCAACTTGAAACTTTGTACACATGTTCTCAATAATATGATCTTTTTAATTTTAATGCCAAATTAAAGTATTGACCCCAATTTTATTGTCCAATGAACAAAGAAAAAGTGCGAACTCACTGCTCAGGTTAAAGTTTTGGTTAACGTTTTTGGTCAAGGTAGTTTTTGATGAAGTTGAAGTCCAATCAACTTGAAACTTAGTACAAATGTTCCCTATGATATGATTTTTATATGACTGCAAATTTTTTGCGTTCTTATATTGGTATCACGTCGGCGTTCTCGTCGGCATCGTCAGAATCGTCCGAAGACGGACAGTTTCCATATAATAACTTTAGTATAAATAAATAGAAATCAATAAAATTTTAACACAATGTTTATAACCACAAAAGGAAGCTTGGGATTGGTTTTGGGGGTTATGGTCCCTAGGGTTTAGGAATTAGGAGCCCAAAGGGCCCAAAACAAGCATTTATCTAGTGTCAGGACAATAAGCTGTGTATAAGTATTTCAATTGTTCTGAAATTGTAACTCAATGTTTAATACCATAAGTAGAAGGTTGGGATATATTTTAAGGGTTATTGGGCAAACAGTCTAGGATTAAAGGGCCGAAAAGGGGCCAAAAACAAGCATTTTTGTAGTTTCAAAACAATAAATTGGAGTTATCGTTCTTTGTTGTTGTTGAATCACCTAAAACCAATGCTTTATGAAATATTCTTTGAAAATTGGAGTTATCTTTCTTTGTCCAAAACAGTAGTTGAATCAACTTAAATCAATGCAATATACAATATACCATGCAATATTCACTTTTACTACCAACTAATAAATTAAAACAATCTTTTCCATTCAGTGATTATAAGCACTTTGATTACCATTCTAGGGTTATGCCCCTTTACAAATGAAAAAAATTGAAAAAAAAATTGTTTCTGTTCTCTTAACTTAAGTTTGTCTCAACTCAATTTAATGAAATGTGTATATAATGCTTATTACCTCTAAATTCAGTTTAAGTTCAATTTTTGGCAGTGTCACTTTTACAGTTCTTGAGTTATGTCCTTTTATAACGTTATATGCTAGCGGGGGCATCATCTGTGTCCCTTTGGACACATTCCCCATTTTTTTTTTTAGAAGTTACTATTAATTGATATTAATTTTAACCATGACTATAATGTATTTAAATGAGTAGTTATTGTTGCAAACACCATTAAAAATTTGAGATCAGTTTTGGAATAAGAGAAAAGGGGAGATGAAAAAAAAATTGGGGGAAGGGGGTAAACTTTTCTCATTTCAGATTTCAGATATAAAAAGAACATTTCTCCAAACAATTTTTTTTTTTGAGAGGATTAATATTCAACAGCAAAGTGAATTGCTTAAAAGAAAAAAAGAATTTTTAAGTTCATTAGACCACATTCATTCTGTGTCAGAAACCTATGCTGTGTCAGCTTTTTAATGAATGGCTATTATCTATTTTGAATTTATTGAACCATAAAACTAATTTTTGACTCTTCACATTGAATAATCCGCGAAGTGGATTATGTAAAATGTGAAGAGTCAAAAATTAGTTTTATGATTCAATAAAATCAAAATAAATTATTGCCATTCATTATAAATAAATTTCTATCAAAAATTAAGGCACAAAGAACTTTTTATATAATTTATATTAACAAAAACAACGTACAAACATGTTGGCGTATGAATACTAAACTTCAGAGTGGGCGTGTCGCCATCAAAATTGACAACATTGAAAATAAAACTAATAATTTTAACCAATCAGAAGACAGTAAATACACCAAATTTATTTATTTAATCACAATCCAAATTCAGAGCTGAATCCAGCTTGAATGTTGTGTCCATACTTGCCCCAACCCTTCAGAGTTCAACCTCTGCGGTCGTATAAAGCTGCGACCTGCAGAGCATCTGGTTCTAATTTTAATGACAAATTTAAGTATTGACCCCTATTTCATGGTCCACTGAACATGTAAATTGTAGTGCAAGTGGGGCATTCGTGTTCTATGGACACATTCTTGTTTTCTTTTATGCGAAATGTGAAATATTTTCTATAGTACTGGACAGGATAAAACTTTACCCATGCCAAGTATTTCTGTATTAATAAAACAAAGATAAATTCTGCACAATTTTTTGAAAAGTGCAAATTTATCAAAGACTAAAGTAGAGAAAATAAATGGTGGTATTACACCTTATATGGGAATATTGAAAACAACACGTTATTAATTTCTTGTGTCCGAAGCGCTTTTCTGGATTTACCTTCATCAGGAACGCTCAAACCAATCATTTGAATTCCATAGATATATAAGTACCAAAACCGTTAAAGAGCTATATGTCAAAAATACCTAAAATAAATAGCCAAATTCATCTTAAGCCATCTTTGCCTGAGGGAGTTGAAACCTTAGTTTCTTAATATTTTCTAAATTTATAAAAGGACAATTTGAATAAAGTTTATTAAATCATGTCAGTACCAAAATACTGACTACTGAGCTGATGATAGTATTTCGGTACTGACATGATTTAATAAACTTTATTAAAATTGTCCTTTTATAAATTTAGTAAATATTAAGAAACTAAGGTCCCTTGGGGACTGATAGTCCACCAGCAGAGGTACCAACCCAGTGATGAAAAAAATATTGAAAACAACACGTTATTAATTTCTTGGGTCCGAAGGGCTTTTCTGCTGTACATGCACCTATGACCTTGTGAGTAGTCTCATTTGTTAAAATTTCTTGCTATTTAAAGGAAATATTATAAAATATTAAATGTTCTGAGTGGATTGAGTCTCCAAAACACATTTTATGAGAAAAATTCTTTGAAATAGGACGCTACCTTGAATATTCAGTTGACAGAACAAGCCATACTCGGTGTTTTGGGGAGCTTTTTCTCCTAATTTCTTATATTCTGCTATGATAGAACATTTTCCTAGGAAATACTTTAATAAATATATAGTTGTAAGAAAATAATTTTTTTTTAATACTGTATTACAACAAATTAATCACTTAAAAAGAAACCTTTTATGTCCCTCTCTGAAATGTGGTGTAAATTTAATTTTTACGTAAGAACTTATTGAAACTTCCTTGGAGACAGTTAACTTTTATATTGGTTGTTCATTCTGCTTGAATACTTCAAGTCCGAAGGGCCAAGTGAGTTTTTCTCGTCACTTGGTGTTCGCGTCTGGTGTCGTCCGTAGTTGGCGTTTACTTTTTACATTTTGAACTTCTTCTAGAGAACCACTGAATGGAATGAAAGAAAACATGGCATGATTGTTCCTTATGAGGTGCTACCCAAGTGATGTTATTTTGTAGCCGATCCATCATCCAAGATGGCCGCCAGTGGGGGGACTTAGTTGAACATAGGACCCTATGGGAAATGCATACTCATGACTTTTTTTTAGAGAACCACTGAATGGAATGAAACCAAACATGGCATGAATGTTCTTTATGAGGTGCTGACTAAGTGTTGTTACTTTGTAGCGGATCCATCATCCAAGATGGCTACCAGCGGGGGACTTAGTTTAACATAGGACCCTATTGGAAATGCATACAAATTACTTCTTTTAAAGAACCACTGAATGGAATGAAACCAAATATGGCATGAATGTTCCTTATGAGGTATTGACCAAGTGTTGTTATTTTGTAGCCGATCCATCATCCAAGATAGCCGCCAGCAGGCCCTTCTGGTTTGCAAAGTAACACTTCTTTGCACCTAACTTTAACCCTGCTGATCGAAATCTTTCGAAAGTTTCGTTCAAGTCGTTCAAATGTTTCTCAAATGTTTCCGAGCAGAGCAGGACGTCATCCAAGTAACACAGACATGTCCTAAATTTCAATTCATGGAGCACCTTGTCCATTAACAGCTGAAAAGTATTTGGAGCAGTTTTTAGACCCATCGGTAAAATTTTGTACTAAATCCGACATAGATTCAGTTAATTCTTGCAAATTTGGAACAACGTACTTGAAATCCTCTGTTTGAGCGTTCAAATGACGAAAATCGCAGCAGAACCTAAAATTTTGAGAAACCTCTTTATCGGTATTGGCACTGCGCTTTGTTACTAAAACGACGGGCTGGTGATTGGCAATTCCTCTGATTCACTAACAGGTGTAATGATACCTTGTCGTAGTAAATCTTCCAATTGTTCCCGTAATATTTCACGCTTATACGGTGGTAACCTATATGGATTCTGATGTTTTGATACTGCATTTGGTTTGAGATTTATTTTATGTTCATGTAAATTCGAGATCCGGGTTCTCTTTCGTGACAAACAAATCTCGATTTTCATATAGAGACATCGTTGTAGTTGTAGCAGTTGTAGTTCAGTCAAATCTTCGGCAAAATTTGGCAAACATATTCACACTTGAATCTACTGATTTACTCGGGTTGAAAGGAAGGTCCTGTCCTTCAACAATATCAATGCTTTAAGTCACAAGTTCTATATTTTGTACTTTAGAACTGTCTGTATTGTCACTCATTCTAACATATGAATTATCATTTGATAAAACAGTAAATTCTGCAATATTTTTGCCTTTGGGCAGTGTAATACGAACGTTACTTGCATTTAATATCTTTATACGAACCCTGTGATTATGGGGTACAACAACAAGCGATTTCGCTATCATAAGTCCCTGATGTAACGCAAATTGACTATTCAAGCATACCCCTTGCAACCCTACCATTACACAATTTGACACTTTGTCGTACGACAAAAGCTCAGTGTTTGGCTCAATAAAGATTTTCTTTGTAGTCTGGACATGTATGTTCTTTACACCATAAGAAAAATCACTAAAATCTAACAACACTTTATGAGTCCGTAAATATTCAGTCCCCAAAATTATGCGAAACAGTTGGTAGAATGTAAATATCAATAATTTGCTCCTGGTCATCAATGATAGCTTTTAACTTCGCTGTTCCAAACACTTAAATCTTGTCGTTATTAGCTAGTCTAATTTCAGGATCTGATAATTGTTTAAATGAAATTTTCAGTTTATCAGAAATTGAATCAAAAAGGTTCTTTGATGGCGTTACCTGTATCTATAGGTGTAGCTACATTCAACTGATCAAAAACAACATGCATATATATACAAAAATTGAGAGTTAGCAGTCACGCTGGCACTTACTGCGGAAACCCCGGACGGCTGTGCCTGTCGGCCAGGTTCATTTGGTTTCCCTGAACTATATTACTTATTGTAAAACAAAAGGCTGTGGTGTGTCCAAACTGATGACATAGCTGACATTGAGCGTTCGGCTGTGACGCACCGGCACTGTTCCAAAATGACCCAACCCTTTACATTTTCTGCATTCTGCGTTATCAAACCTAGATTGACGGGGAAACCCATTATTTGGGGGCATTTCATTTCGTGTATTTGATTGCTGACCAGTATTTATTTTAGAAACAAATTCTGTAAGCAGCTTTATTTGCTTCTTCATTTCGCTTAGCTCTGAAGCTTTCTCTGGGGGTTCCACATGCTGAAGTTGCGGCTTATGTTTTATTGCATTAACAACATCATTATGCATTTTAGCTGCTGTTAAAGAACTTTGAATGTCACTCAAATGACCAGTTCGGACAAAAAATGACATCTTATCTGGAAGCCGACTAATAAATTTAGCTACTACCTCATCATCTGGCTTCTGCAAAATTTGTGCTTTTTCTAGTATCTGACTATAATAATCCTCGAGCGACTGATCAGGGGACAAGACCAAACTTTGAAATAATTTCGCTCTCCATTATTACAGTGGCGCTATGTAAATTAAAATTTATGTATTTTTCTTTAAACAAAACACAAATATTTTGCCAAGACTGTTTTGAATCATCGCTTAAAGAATTGAACCATGTAAGTGCGGGTCCTTTTAAATGCAAGTGAAACGCCGTGATTCAGCGTTTTCCCTTCTCAGTTAAGTCGTAAAGTAAGACATTAGATTCAAATTCTGCTAAAAACCGCTTAGCATTATCATGTGGGTACCCTGAAAATGTGCTACATTTAGCCATTTTATCCATAGTTACGAAATGTCGGTAATGGTGCAGGCGTATCTGGGACTGTAGCTATATTAAATGGTTGAGGGGAAGTGTCGCTTTCATTACTGGGTGTGGGAACAGTATCAACAACAGAGGACTTGGATTGATCAAGGTCTGGAAATTCGTTTTCCTCAATAAAACTATCATTCAAAACGGAAGCATTATCGTCATCAAGATTACTGTTTAAAGGAACTGTAATACTTATATTCATTTCACATATTCGGCCCGTGTGACAAGACAACCCTCACCAATACCATGTAATCCTACCTTTATGTATATATAGATATAATCAAACTGTTTTATACAAATAATGATCCAAGAATATATGGCAAGGCAGTCCTCACAAAACGACCCTTTTTTATATATATATTTCCCTGATTTGGTATACAATACTAGAAGTGACGAGGCAGTCCTCACCAATTAATACATCAAGCAGATTTTTGTTGTTGAAACAGTTGAAGTGGCAAGGCATTCCTCACCAATAAATATCATCTATATATAAGCCAACTTTGAAAAAACTCATTTAACCATAACGATGCAGAAAATAAATCAGTAGTGTCAATCTTAACAAGGTCACAACGTGCGGACAAAAGACACCAAAATGTCAATCACTTGTTACCTGCTCGTCTCCTCAAAATTTCATGAAACTTAACAATGTCTGTAAACTAGTTTATCATCTTTT
The DNA here is from genome assembly GCF_963676685.1 of Mytilus edulis. NCBI lineage: Eukaryota > Metazoa > Mollusca > Bivalvia > Mytilida > Mytilidae > Mytilus > Mytilus edulis. The sequence goes on along the minus strand of NC_092348.1, from coordinate 52,385,569 downwards.
AAAATCCTTCACCATATCGTGTACTCGGCTGGGGGACTATGATAATCACAAGTAACGAGAGACGAATAAACTGTTTCTCAAATCAATTTTATTACATCTCCATGCTACTGCACTGGCAGAAGACACCTCAACGTAATCATATTAGCTAAAACATGTTCCACGTTTTCTGACATAATAGTATAAATTGTGTGAGGCAGTCCCGATAACCAGAAGACCCAAAATAGGAATATAACATATGGCTCAAACTGTTTAGGAATTAGAGGCAAAAAGAGGGAAAAACAAGGGTTTCTTGTTTAATGGCCAATTAAGACAATTTGAAACCAGTGTAAGGAAGGTAATCCAAATATATTGAAGTAATCCAAACATAAGGTATGATTAACTCTCTTACACTGCTTTAAAATTATGTGTAAAGCTTTTTTTCAGAAATTTTGCAAAAAAAGTGGGGGATACATTTTTTTCTTCTTTTTCGGGTTGGGGTCAATATGCAACAGCATAGTGTATTGCACAAAATAAAAAAAAAACGGGGGTTGGGGGGTTATATTTCTAATTTTGGGAGGGGTGGGGCAATTGGCAATAGCGTAGTGCAAAAGCAAAAAATTAAGTATAAATTCAAATATATAACCAATTCTGAGTTCTTTGACTACAGTTATTCTGTGTCAGAAACCTATTTTGTGTCAAATATTTAATTACAATCCAAATTCAAACCTGTATCAAGCGTGGATATTGTGTCCATTTTTGTTCCAACAGTTCAGGGTTGGACTGGTACTAGTACCTCTGTGGTCGTATCCAGCTGGGCTTGGGGAAGCAATTTATTAAATACTTAAAGTATATATATATTAAGTTGCGAATATAATGAAACTGATCTTCAAAATAAGTTTAAATGCCTTGATGTGGAATAAATTTGGTAAATTGATCATACTTCTTAATTTCCTTATTTCACTCAGTTTTAAATATTGTATACTTCCTTAATGCTAACATGACTTTAATAACTGTTTCAATTTGTTTGCTGGGCATAACCAATTATAGATTTGATAATTTCCGCTAAAAAAAAACTGAAGTTTACCGAATTTGAACCACCACCATCACATACATCAAACAACATCATCACCATCACTGATCACCTTTATCAACAAAAAACATATACTGTTGTAACCACTGCATATAATGTTGTGAACACTGCATATAATGTCCCAACAACTGCAAATAATGTTTGGACCACTGCGTATATTGTTGTGAGCATTTCATATAATGTTGTGAGCACCGCATATAATGTTGTGAGCACTGCATATAATGCTGTGAGCACTGCATATAATGTTGTGAAAACTGCATATAATGGTGTGACCACTGCATATAATGGTGTGACCACTGCATATAATGTTGTGACCACTGCATATAATGCTAATCATCTTTATAAGGCAGTCAGGGTGTTCCATATGATACACAAGATGATTTTGAGACGATAACTTTTCAAGTCAATAAATACAAATAATGGGGTAAATTTCACTCATTTATCATAGAAATGTTATAAAAACTAGAGGCTCTCAAGAGCCTGTATCGCTCACCTGATTCTACTTGGGTTGAAAAATGTTAAAATTTGGCTACAAAGTAACAAAACTTGGCCAGCACTTCATTAAGAAAAGAACATTTATGCTATGTTTGGTTTCATTCAATTCAGTGGTTCTCTAAAAGAAGACATTTGTATGTATTTCCCATAGGGTCCTATGTTAAACCAAGTCCTCTGCTGGCCGCCATCTTTGATATTGGATCGGCTACAAAGTAACAACACTTGGTCAGCATGTCATAAGGAACATTCATACTATGTTTCGTTTCATTCCATTCAGTGATTCTCTAAAAGAAGTCATTTGTATGCATGTCCCATAGGGTCCTATATGTTAAACTAAGTCCCCCACTGGCAGCCATCTTGGATGATGGATCGGCTACAAAGTAACAACACTTGGCCAAAACCTCATAAGGAACATTCATGCCATGTTTGGTTTCATTCCATTCAGTGGTTCTCTAAAAGAAGTCATTTGCATGCATTTCCCATAGGGTATGTTAAACTATGTCCCCCGCTGGGGGCCATCTTAGAGAATGGATCAGCTACAAAAATAACAACAGTTGGTCAGCACCTAATAAGGAACATTCATACCATAGATATAGGAAGATGTGGTGTGAGTGCCAATGAGACAACTCTCCATACAAATAACAATTTAAAAAGTAAACCATTATAGGTTAAAGTACGGCCTTCAACACGGAGCCTTGGCTCACACCGAACAACAAGCTATAAAGGGCCCCAAAATTACTAGTGTAAAACCATTCAAACGGGAAAACCAACGGTCTAATCTATATAAACAAAACGAGAAACGAGAAACACGTATATATTACATAAACAAACGACAACTACTGTACATCAGATTCCTGACTTAAGACAGGTGCAAACATTTGCAGCGGGATTTTTTGTTTAATTCCATTCAATGGTTCTCTAAAAGAAGTCATTTCCATGCATTTCCAATAGGGTCCTATGTTAAACTAAGTCACCTGCTGACGGCCATCTTGGATGATGGATTGGCTACAAAGTAACAACACTTGGTCAGCACCTAATATCGTACAATGTTTTGTTTCATTCCATTCAGTGATTCTCTAAAAAGAAGTCATTTGTATGCATTTCCATTAGGGTCCTATGTTAAACTAAGTCCCCTCACTGAAGTGCGTTTTTCTTGGTCTTGAGCTATCAAAAGACGGAATACGCCCTCCCAAGGACTGTATTCAGGCTATAACAGATTACCCAGAACCGAAAAATGTTAAACAGCTCCGTCGTCTTATCGGCATGTTCAACTGGTTTAGGAAATTTATTCCCAATTTCAGTGTCCTGATTTATCCACTTAATAGACTTTTGCAGAAAAATCACCGTTTTGATTGGAAATCTGAACAAAGAATAGCATTAAATGAATTGAAAACACGTCTCATTAACTCGGAAATTTTAAGTTCTCCGTCTTTTGACATACCTTTTTGGTTGGCAGTAGATACATCTTCTCGAGGCATTGGATATATGTTTTACCAAAAAGATTCACAAATTAGTAAACCGAAAATAATCCGCTTTGGTTCAAAATCTCTAAAGCCTTGACAACAATCATATGGACCGACAAAGTTGGAACTCTTAGGTATGGTGACGAGCGTACTAGATTGTGCCAATTATGTAAGGGGTGTTAAATTCATAGTCAAATGTGACCACCAGGCGCTTCAACCTCTTTTTCAGAAACAATTTAAAGGGGCCATATATGAAAGATGGCTCGCCGCTTTACAACAATTTTTATTCGTAATTGAGTACAAACCTGCTGAGCAGATGCAGGTTGCGGACGCTTTGTCTCGCTGTGAAAACCCAAATAGTTTACAAGTTGAAAGTCCAACGGAAGAAGATCCTTATTTCCCATATATAACTGATGAAGTCTGAGAAATTGAATAACAAGGTGGTAAAGACTTTGCGGAATTATTTAAACATCAGAAATCTACGTCTTAATGATATATCCGACAAAGATATTGTTCATACTGGAAAGGAAATACCGATAGTTTAAGTATTATTTTGCGACAAAAATCAGGACCCATATGACGCCGACACTGATGAGCCTACGGCCATGGGAAACAAAAAGAACGTTACCAGGACACGCAATATCAATATTTTGAACCACAACTGCTACAACTACAGTGATGTCTATATTCACTTCCTACTGTAACAAACATTATCATTGGTTACTTAATATGTAACATACATTGTGATTGGTTGTTCAATAAGTGAATGGTTACTGAATATGTAATGAACATTGTTACCAATTTGTGAGTACAATTCAAGATGACCACATGACAGTGCTAAAAGTACAAATTCTGCGGAGTCAACAAATGAGGAAATAACTGACGATAAGAATCATATTGATTTGTGTAAGGGAGTAAAGGACATGGCAAAAGTAAAAAATGAACAACGGAATGATTTTGAATATAAACATATTATTACTTATTTGGAAGATAACCAACTCCCTCTGTCTCAAAAACATGCTCGGCGCATACTTCTGAAAGCTCCAGATTATATATTGATACATGGTGTACAGTATCGAAACAGAAAAGCTAAATCAGAGCGAAATAAAAGCAAGTCCGCATATCAGTTAGCTGTTCCTCACAAAATGATCGATACGATATTATTTATGATTCATGACTCGCCGCTAGGTGGTCATAGCGGTATTCAAAATACGCTGGAGTTTTTGAGAGATTATGTTGCGTCATGTCATGACTTTCAATCCAGAAAATTACGAATCTGAAAACAAAAGCCAAGATTGTTCCGTATTGTACACCAAGTGAGCCATTTCAGGTATGGAAAGTTGATTAGTTTGGGCCGCTAAAACATCTCCGAACGGAAACCAATATTTATTTACTGCAAGCGATATGTTCTCAAAATATCTATTTGTATTGCCTATTCGGAATAAGGATATGCTTACTGTTTCAAATGCAGTATTTAGTCTAGTATATCAATTTGGAGTATGTGAAACACTGATTTCAGACCAAGGTTCTGAGTTTATAGGAAGTTGTACACAGGAAGTTTGTAAAATGTTTGGTGTTCATCAGGATTTTATACCGAGTTTTATGTATCATTGTCTCGGGCTATGGAAAGAACACACAGAACACTAGCGGAATACATTACCCCATATATAGAAAAATGGAAAGAATGGGAATTCATATTACCCGCTGTTGTGTTTTCAATCAATGGGTCAATCAATCAAAGTACAGAGGCCAGCTTTCCCGTTATCCACATTTCCTTCAACAGATTTAAATAATAGATTCTGATTTTACAAATTTAGATTCTGTTGCGTTGGAAACAGTCAATGGTGGCGTTTTTAAAGTCAAACGTATTTTGGCGAAAAAGCGAATAAGGGATGATTCCTATATCTCGTGCAAAAAGTTGGTGAACCTGCCTAAAATGCCAAGTGGCTTACAGGTTCACAATTACCACCGAAAACTCAGGAACTCATGATTAAACGACCTCCTTCTTTAATTGAATGAGGACTACGTAGTCAACATATGTTAGATTGCGCTTTGTGTAAATAATTTGTATCAAAGATCTATTCCCATTGAAATTTACAGTGTTTTGGTGATAATTGTATCGCCAAAGAAATAATAAGTGTTATATGATGCTGATGTACAGTCGGAAAGAAAATCCCGTTGTATAAAGACATTGGTTTCCGATTTTGTTTGGTGATAATTGTATCGCCAATATCAAAATAAGTGTTCAATTATGTTGTGGTACAGTCAGAGAGAAAATCCCGTTGTTATATATATAAGGCGTTGGTTTCCGTTTTTGTTTGGTGATAATTGTATCGCCAATGTTATAATAAGTGTTCAGTTATGCTGGAGTGCAGTCAGAAATAAAATCCCGTTGTTATAAAACTTTAATTTCAGTTTTGTTTGGTGATAATTGTATCGCCAATACTTAAATAGTGATCAATTATACTGGTGTACAGTCAGAATGAAAATCACGTTGTAATTATACCGTAGTTTCCATTTTTGTTTGGTGATAATTGTATCGTCTATATAATATGTTCAATGAGAATGGATTATAGTCAGAGATAAAATCCTGTCGTTAAAACATTAGTTTTAGTTTTATTGGTGATGATTGCATCTCAACGATTTATATAAAAAGAAGACTGCGTTTAGCTACAACTACCATTATGCCGATATTTTATTACTGTATACTAACTGAATTTAAGTCAACCAAATTTACTTGCAATTAAGACATATTGTGGAATATAAAATTGTGCTTGGTACTTAATTTCGTGTGTGAGTTACACATAAAATCTTCTGTTTCATATTATTATGTTGATCTTGTATGTGTGTGTGATTGTGAGTGATGTGTGCGTGTCTGGTTGTAAGCTTTTGTAGTTTGATATTTTCATTTGAAGTCAATTTAAGAGTATATATCTCTACTAATTTCACAAAGATAGGAACGCAAAGTTACCATTGCAAAATATACAATATCATGACATAGACATGTGTGCTTATTTAAGTAATTGTAGCAAGAAATGGTATGAAATATCTCAGAGTATACTACAGTATGAATGTAGAAATATATAATGGATTAAGGAAGAAAGCAGTCTTTCAAATTATATTGTAATGTGTTCGGCACTTCCGATAACCAGACAAAATTTTTCAAATTTGATTATTTGGGGCGGGGATGTTATATTCCTATTTTGGGTCTTCTGGTTAATCGGGACTGCCTCGCACAAGTTATACTATTATGTCAGAAAACGTAGAACATGTTTTAGCTATTATGATTACGTTGAGTTGTCGTCTGCCAATGTAGTAGCATGGAGATGTAATAAAAATTGATTTGAGAAACAGTTTATTCGTCTCTCGTTACTTGTGCTTACCATAGTCCCCCAGCTAAGTACACGATACATAACCCCACCCTCCAAAGCCAATCATTACCATCCCTTTGTGGTATGGAAACTTGTACAATTTCAGAGAGACCCATACCAACACAAGCTAATGTCCGGAAACTAAAAAAAATGTTTATTTGGGCCCCCCTTTTGGCCCCTAATTCCTAAACAGTTGAGACCATAACCCCCAATTCAATTCCAACCTTTCTTTAGTGGTTATAAACCTTGTATTAAAATTTTATTGATTTCTATTTACTTATACAAAAGTTATTAGACTTCAGACTTTCTCGGAATAAAATTTCCTTCATAATATAAGTTCCAAAAGGAAAAATTATTCTGGAATATTATTTCCATAGGATTAAATATTACAGTATATGTTCCTAACGGAATAAATAATAAACATTATCTTACCTCCTATACATTTCCAGGAATATGATTGGTTAAAAGCGTCCGCGTGCAAACCGTGTATATTTGATATTAGGTTAGTAGGGAGGCGGGGCTTATCTCATACACGGTTAGTAGTGGAGTTACGTCCCTTTATATTCCTTATTAGGTAAGAAGGGGGTGGGGCTTATTTCATACACGGTTAGTAATGGTGTTATGTCCCTTTGTAAAAAACAAAACGGTACTGAGAAAAAATCTTAAAAGTTCCAACAGACGAAGAAATAGAACAAATTCATAAAACACATTTAAACCTTACAAGTCGTTATTGTTGGCTTCTGTTTTTGTAGGATCAATGGAAGTATTTTCTTAGCGCTAACAGTATTGAAGACTTGCTCGTTTTGAGAATCACTAGTCTTAATTTCACACGTTAAGATAGTCGGTAAGATAAATTCGTTACATAGTGTGCTAGTGACGTAATACGGTATATATGGGGTCAGTAAATTCCATATGGGGATTTGAGCTTCGCTCTCACCCCATATGGGATTTACTGACCCCATATATACCGTATTAGGTCATTAGCACACTATGTAACTAATAATATTAGTTAGGTATAGATATTAATGACAATGTTTATAACAAAGTTTCTATTAAAACTTCTGTTAGGTGGAACTAATGTACATCGACAGGACGACGATGACGACGACAACGACACAACGTAATAGCAATATAAGACCATTTAAAAAAAAATTGCGGTTGTATTAAAACATATATTCCTCTTTTATGTGTTGTTGCTATCATCTGAACCTTAACACACATTTTAATCAGAATTAACCAATCATAAAACATAGGTCGAGGCAACCAACTTTTTTCAAGGTCCATTATTATCAAAGAAGTGCGATCTAAAAGATATCATTTCTATGACTTAATGTATCTTAACCAGAATTAATTAGGTCAAGATGACTCTTTTTTCATGGACAATCGTTACTATCCAATAATTTGTTTCAATCTTTACCTAAATGCAAAAACTTAGGGGCATGATTTTTTTTTATTAGTTGTTTGTGGCTTTGCACTAGCTGTCAGTAACTGCGAGAACTCTAAGATCAGTACTTAGTGTCTTTTTGTTGTTGAGATATACAAGTATCGGCCACGTCCACTCTGTTTTTTTGTTAGATGTATTTATATTTGTATCCATCTGATGAGTTGAGCCTTTTTCAACTGATTTTCATAGTTTGTTCTTATGTTGTTCTGTTACACCACTGTCCCAGGTTAGAGGGAGGGTTGGGATCCCGCTAACATGTTAAAACCCACCACATTCAGTATGTATATGTCCCAAGTCAGAAGCCTGTATTTCAGTGGTTGTCGTTTGTTGATGTGTTACATGTTTGTTTTTCGTTCGTTTGTTTGTACATAAATTATGCTGTTAGTTTTCTCGTTTGAAATGTTTTGCATTTATCATTTCGTGGCCTTCTATAGCTGACTATGCGGTATGGGCTTTGCTCATTGTTGAAGACCGTACTATGAACTATAGTTGTTAATTTCTGTGTCATTTGGTTCCTTTGTGGAAAGTTGTTTCATTGGCACGCATACCACTTTTGTGCATATATATTAACTGCGGACTGATGAACAAACGTAGTAAACGTTTTATTCATCCCCACAAACTAAGTTTTCATAAGAGATGATAACTATAAATGAAAATGTTAAACTGGATCTTGAAAGGGTAAATTTTTCTTATGAAACTGCTTGACATGCTAAAAAGCTTGTAAAAAATTGGAATAATAGATGTAAAGTTATGTTAAACACCTACAATGAAATGCTTTAAACTGCATTTTCCATATCTGTTAGAAACTTATTCATGTAAAAATATCAAATTCTGAAAATTGATGCCAAATAATGATCATGATATATATAAGTGAATGAATATGGCACTTAGGTCTTATAGAAAGCCGACTATTTTTTATTTAAAATGTAATTAGTTTTTTAAAACTAAATACCGACTATTGAGTGGCATCTTGCTAAAGATCTTCAGTAGGAAATGAACTCGAGGCATATATCATACAAATTTTCATTAACTAAAATTTTTATTATTTAACTAACATTATGCCATGCATATTTCTTACGACGAACAGACCTAGTTCATTCATTCACCTCTTAGTTTCATCTGTTCCTCAGAATGAATTTCCAATAAATTAATAACATTATGTCTGTCCAATTGTAGACAATAGCAGGCGTTATTGTTTTCTGATATAGTTCAAACAAATTGCCTTGATAACATGACTTCAACAACTGTTTAAATTTGTTTGCGGGTCACTATCAAACATAAATTTGAGAATGGAAATGGGGAATGTATCAAAGAGACCTCACCCGACCATAAATCAGACAACAACAGAAGGTCACCAACAGGTCTTCAATGCAGCGAGAAATTCCCTCACCCGGAGGCATCCTTCAGCTGGGCCCTAAACAAATATATATACTAGTTCAGTGATAATGAACGCCATACTAAACTCCAAATTGTACACAAGAAACTAAATTAAAAAATAATACAAGACTAACAAAGGTCAGAGGCTCCTGACTTGGGACAGGCGCAAAAATGCGGCGGGATAAAACATGTTGATGAGATCTCAACCCTCCCCTATACCTCTAGCCAATGCAAAAAAGTAAACTCATAACAATACGCACATTAAAATTCAGTTCAAGAGAAGTCCGAGTCTGATGTCAGAAGATGAAAATAAACAAAATGACAATAATACATAAATAACAACAAACTACTAGCAGTTAACTGACATGCCAGCTCCAGACTTCAATTAAACTGATTGAAAGATTATGATTTCATCATATGAATATCAGGCACAATCCTTCCCGTTAGGGGTTTAGTATCATACCATCATAACATATATGAGAAGAACATAACCCGTGTCATGCCAACAACTGGTTTTTAAATAAATGTGTTTAGTTCCGATGCAAAGACCCTATAAGTGAATCAATACTAACGCCAAAATATGCAATCTTTAATGACCTGACAACAGTATCGTAACTATATCCCTTCTTAATAAGTCTATTTAAAGGTTATGTTAGCTTCTGATGTGAATACTGACATTTTTGAAAATTTCCATAAAATATTGGTTGTGAAATACCTGAACGTATAAGAAGTCTGCATGTTGAGCTATATTTACGAATGATGTCCTTATACCGACGATAAAATTTAGTTAATGATTTGACTAGTTTGTGATATCGAAAACACTTGTGTAATAATTTTTCTGTAATACATACATTTTTCTCTTTAAAGTCTAAAACATTGTATTTGGTAATTTCCAATAAAAAATTCCAAAGTTTACCGAATGAACCACCACCTTCACATACATCAATTATCATCATCACCATCATTGATCATCACCTTCATCAACAAAAAACGTATAATGTTGTGACCACTGCATATACATGATATAATGTCCCGACAACTGCATATAATGTTTTGACAACTGCGTATAATGTTGTGAGCACTGCATATATTGTTATGAGCACTACATATAATGTTGTGAGCTATGCATATAATGTTGTGAGCACTACATATAAAGCTGTATCTCAGAAACTATTCATGATTATTGCATAAAAATTCACACACAAGATGACAGGCGTATCATGCGCTCGTGGCACAGCTGTTTATGTTTATTTAGATTTTCATTACTCAAGGAACCACCACTCACTAACAATGCCATTTCTAGTCTATTTGTGAAATAAGACTTTGCATAGATAAAATCAAATGACATTTATTTATTTCAGCCATGTTATTCACCATCCTTAGATGAAACCAAATCCAGATGTTCAACCAGCACTAAGGTGATTTAATTATAATACAGTATTATCAAATGTATATTTTAAAAACTCTTTATGCTTGCTTTTCTTTAGATTTTATATAATGAAATAATACTTCTTATATAAGTATTAGTATCAGCATTTTATGTTATTGCTGAATAAGAAACACACACTAAGTTATTTATAACTTTTATATTCTGAGTACAATTTAAAGCTTTTGTGCACAGAAGACTAAGTGTATGATATATGCATGCATTGCTTTAAGAATTGGATTAACATTATTTTTTACCAGTCACTCGTTTATTATTACTTTGACATTAGTTATTATTAGCATAAAAATGCTTCTTATAAAATTTAAACAAAATTTTTGTTATGAAATTATCTTTCATTGATTACGAGAATTATCTTTCTTTGGTTTTAGAATTAAGAGCTATTTTCAAATTATGTTTATCTGCTAATAAGCTTTAAATTGAATTTGGCCGTTTCAATTTTGAAATGTAAAGACTCTGTCACCACCTAACTGTTTTAGTTCTACTAGTAAAACATTCTGCCAAGTACCCTCTGAATTTGATAAATATCCCTTTACCCAACATAATTTTAGATATGTACAGAAAGACTGCAAATGCACCATATTTTAACCTCCCTGTGAAAAATCTGCAATAAGAGTATTCCGCTCTTACCACTCCAAATGAAATTAAAAAACATAGCACTCAGCTCATATAATTGTGAGTGAGGTAAATTTGGCAGGGCAGTCAACAAATGAATCAGTCTCGGCAATGCCAGAGTCTTAATTACAGTGCTTTTACCTAGTAATGTTAATGTTCTATGTTGCCAGTTTTTTAGTATAGCTGAATATAATTTTTAAATCAAGTGAAAAATCTATTCCTAAAAATCTAAAGTTTGTGTGTGACCACATAAGATATTATAAGGACACAATATTTGATCAAAATATTGTTTTTTACCAATCCAAACAGCTCTTGTCTTTGAATTGTTCATTTTCAACCCAGATAACATATAAAAAGAATCAAAACAATTAAAGTTAGAAAAGTATCATCTGCATACTGACTTAAAAGTTTTTGTTTTTCATTAATGAGGATACCATGAATTTTTGGGTTTGACTTAAGTTTCAACAATAATAACTCTTCGCCAATAACAAACAAATAAGAGGAGAGCAAGTCACCTTGTCTGCAACCTCTCTCGAGATTGAAAAAAATAGATAAATTGCCATTGTGGATTACACAACTTTTAACACTTTTGTAGAGAGTCTCGAACTATCTGCACATCGATTGACCAAAATTAAAACTGGCTTTTGTAAAAATACCCAGTCAACAGAGTCAAATGCCTTTTCAAAATCAACCAATAAAAGTAAGGCGCTCATGTTGTGATATTCAAGATAATGCATCAAATCATACAATAATCTAGTATTCTCCCCAATGAATCTCCCCTTGATAAATCCCTCTTGAGTGTCACTAATAATAATTGGTAATACTGACTTGACTCTGTTTGCTATAGCTGCAGAAGCTATCTTAATGTCTGTATTTAATAGGCTAATAGGTCGCCAATTACCAATATATCGCCTTTCTTTTCCTTCTTTTGGTATAAAAATTATGACACTTTGATATTGAAAATCTGAAAAAAAGTCCACTCATATCCATAGAATAATGATCGAAAAACAAATGGTCCAAGATCTGTAAAACTTGGTTGGTTGATAATATATTATAACTCCAGCTCCTGTGGAGAGAAGAGTCAACATTACATAGTATACAGATATAACACATTCCTGCGTCTTTCTTTAAACTAAAAGTTAATTGTCTGTTGGCAAAACTTGAAATGTTAATGGTCTATTCCATGCAAGAATTTAAAATATTTAAGAAAACAAAACAAATGTCTAAAATTTTAACATTGTCAATTTGAATGTTCGGTTTCAATTTCATGGTCCTTTCCCAGTACTGAGAACTTTGATCAAGGGATGGAAATCAGCTCCTGCTTTAGTTAAACAATCCGATATCTGGCGGCTGCTTTTAATCCATGTGACTGTGATGTCACTAAGACTAACACTTTCTTTGAAGCTAGCTAAATCTAAACACAATCGTTTCTCAGAAATAAGTTTTGTTGAGTGTATGTTTTGACACAGAAATTTGTTGTCTGTGAAACACTTGATTGGAATAGATTCTCTTGCATTTAATTTTATCATTTCTTGAAGAATGCTCCGTACAAAATTGCAAGCATCTAGTCCATCAACAAGTGGTAAAGCTTCCGCAGCTAGAGTACTTTTAATATCACATATCCACCGGCACTTGAAACACGATCAGATAAATTGGCATATGAAGCATCGGTATAGAGTATTACCTCAATGTTCTTTAGACTTTCTAAGTTTGGATATTTATTTATGTATGAATTGTTTTTATCTTTTCTGATTACTTTATTCAACTTTGATTGAGTCTTAGCTTCACTTAGCTGTACAGAAGTGGAAAGATCCAAAACATCAACGCACAAATCAGGTCTACTCTGTGTGGCAATCCAGTGTAACTGACCAACAATTTCTGGATATATGCCATTCTTTATGTCAGCTCTTGCTTCTTCAGTTCATCTGTATAATCATGTTGCTGTAAGTATATATAATTGCCTTCATGTTGAATATTGAGACCTATATATCTGAAATTACTGTCTAGTTCTTTCCCACAATCAAATTTGTCCCTTAGATGACATATAACCTGCTTTTTGAAATGTTCACTTCCTACCCATAGAAAATCATCTACATGCATTAGGAAAAGTCCTTCAAGATTGTTGTTGTTGTGCCAATAAATAATGGCAGGATCAAGCTTAGACTGAATAAACTCTAGTTGTAGAAGTTCCCTTTTAACACTAAGAAACCAGTTCCTAGAGGTATCAATAAGTCCATAAACACACTTGTTTAGATTTCATGCTACTGATTTATCAGAAGAAAGCTCTTTTGGAGGTTTTACAAAAATAATTCTGTCTATTTCTTTACCTTGTAAAAATGCTGCCTTTATATCTATTGAATGAATGTCAAAATCAGAAGTAGAAGCTATAGGTAAAAATAATCTTAGACTTTCTTTGTGAACGGTTGGTAAATCTGATTTTACTTCATATTTTTCCTCAAACCCTCTCACTACCAACCTAGCTTTCACTTTTCTTTCTCCATTCATTTCTTTTTCTGTAATAACCCATCTTCTTGACATTAATTTTTGGCCTGAATATGGAATTTCATCATAAACTTTAAATGATTTCCAATTGTCCATTTCTAGCTGTTTAGCATGTTTCACTTGGTTCTCATTATGCCTAGATTGAGGAACAACAACTGCATTGTCTTCATCTACATCTTGTTCTGTACACCACTCTTGAACATCTTTAGCAAAATCTATGCCAACCTGAGCATCTTCATTCTCATCCTGAAGGTTCAAATAAGCCCAATTTTTTCCAGTTGATTAACCACCTTTACTCACAACCTTAGCTTTGACTCATGTGTCATTTTCTTTCATTTTGTATACTATATTTTCACATACATATGGAATGTCTTTGGTCTTATTTTATTTTGGCCTTACATGCTGTTCAAGGTAATCAAATGCTGCTCCAGGTGCAATATTTTGATCTACTTGTTCATTGTCATCATTTTGCATTTGAGGAAGTTGTATATTTTGCTGATGATCATTTTCATTTTGTACAGGTTCTTGTTCCTCTATATTCGGTTCCACATTTCTATTGATGTTTTCCTCAGTTTGATGAATTTTCTCTCTAACTGGTTGTGCATTGTTTTTGTTTACATTCAGTTGCTTAGATGGCATATCATTTAACTCTGTTCCACATCTGATAAGCCTACATGGATGAACCCTGACATATATACTTCCATGCCTTACAGACACTACTTTGCCATCTTGACCAAGGACGGTTCCAGGGCCTTTCCACTTATTATCATCATCTCTTTTGTAATAAACTTTATCTCCATGCTGAAAACATTCACCAGAAGCTCTAATCTTATGACTTAGAGCCCTTCTTATTCTTTCTGATGACTCTGCTTGTATGAAAGCACGCCTACCAGAGTGCAATGCATTTAGATGAATGGCAAATGTCCGACTGACTGTATTGTGCTCCAAAGTAGGAGGTTTATCATTGAGCACGTTTGGCAAGTTTGGGTTTGTTCCAAAAACAAGTTGATATGGGCTTCATCCATATACCATGGAGAGACTGTTTTTTGCATTCAAGGCCCATACTGAAGCTACGTTTAAATTTAGTTTTGGTTGATCTTCCAATATTTTTGCAACAGAGTCATCAACCACAGCATGATTACGTTCACAAATACCATTCTGCCAAGGACTATAAGCAGCAGTATTCATTACATCAATGTTAAGGTTAGCACACATAGCACGGAAAATTTCATTTGCAAATTCACCACCATTGTCAGCTAAGAAACGCTTTGGAGGTCCCATTCCACTCCCTATCCACAGAAACATTATCTTGTCCGCTATGACATCTGGTGTTTTCCTTTTGATAACTGTAGCCAGACTAAATCTTGTAGCAATATCAATTAAATGCAAAAAGGATGTGTTAGGTTTCCATTCCTTTAAATCAACGGCAACCACTTCATTGAACTCTGTGGCCCAATGAAGTGAGACAACTGGTCGAGCTGGAGTTTTCTTATACTTCTTGCAGACATCACAACCTTCTGTTTTTCCATCCACACAATTTAAGTGTTCTTTGGTATAACCACCTGCATCTTTCAACAAAGTTTTCAGTCTTTTGGCTGATGAATGAGCAAACTGCTTATGTAGTTTTTCTATGATTTTGGTTTTGTCTTTGGTCATTTTTGTTGCTACAAGTGCAGCGGCTGTAACTTTAATATCAATTTTCAATTGATCTATTGGTACACAATAATGCCCTGAAGATGTGCTCTGCAGTTGAACATCTTTTCCGAATATATTTGCACTATCATTTTCAAGATCTAGCTTCATTTTTGCTTTCTTCATGGAGTCCTTACTTAACAACAATGGTATATCTCTTGTTACAACATCTGCTTGAATTTCACATTCAACACCTGCAATAGCACATGGAAAAGTTACCTTCTTTGTTGATTGCAGAACTGTACCTCCACCAAATTTGAAAAGAGTTTCACTTGGGTTTTCTACTTCTTTTTCTCTTATAAAAGAGTCGAGGGAGTCTAAATAACATTTCATCCATGTTTCCCCTGATACAGTGGAAGTACAAGCACTATCTAATATTGCTGAATTGGCAGATTCTGTCAAAAAAACAAGAGCTTCCTGTGACTTATTTCCAGTAAACAACACAGCTTTTTCAACACCTTGATTTGACTTGGCCATATTTTCATAAGAGTGTGGGCATTGCTTTACCAAATGTCTAATTGAATCACAACTGAGACAACGTAGTGGCAAACCATCAGGTCTATTTGAATTGACAGATTTGTTGAATTTTGCTTTGTAATTAGAGTTGCTTTGTGGTCTATAATCACTTGCTCTATTTGTACTTTGATTCCCTCTATATCCTCTACCTCGCCCAAAACGATTCCTTGAATAATTTACCTCTTTATCAGCCATACATGCTGCTTCCACTTTAATTCTGTCTCCCATATCTTTGCTAGCTTGCTGTCCAAAAACCTTTTCAAGAGAAGTTGCCATCTGCTTGAAGAGTGATTCAACTTGCTCGTAATTGACACAGGCTGTTGCAGTTCCATTTTAAACTTTTTGGTTTTGTTATACAATTTCTCAAATTCTGTTACATACTCCTCCATTGAACTAACCTCACTCCACCTAAATCTATCAAATTCAGAATATGCTTCATAAGCTTCACTTAGCTCATCTTTTTTGAAAATTTTGTCCATAAATTCAATGAGCTTATCTACTCCATCATCTGCATTTAAGGCTTCTAAACTTAAGTTGCTAAACACTTTATCTCGAATGGAATTTAGTCCTTCTTCAGGGAGTGACAATGCTATCTCTATAGCCATCTTCTTTTTGTCTAGATCAATCAAGCCCTTCCATGCTTTAATTTCATCAATCCATCTGCTATGAAGCTTCTGTTCAGTAAATACAGGTGGTACTTTATAGTTGACCGATGCTACCATTTTAACCCTACAGTACAATTCGCTAATCTACAATTCATTTCGCTAATCTACAAAACACTTCACTTATCTCCAATACACTAAGCTAATCTACACTAAGATGAGTGTCACTTTACTATACTAGAAATCACAACACTGAATATTTAGTCTCTACAATGTTATTTCTCTACAAAAGTCAATTTCTAATCTGTTTTCTTCAAAATTGGGTGGATCTCACTCTGCTGCCATGTAAAACTTGGTTGGTTGATAATATATTATAACTCCAGCTCCTCTGCAGAGAAGAGTAAACATTACATAAAATACAGATATAACATGATCTCTCCAAAAGAATTTGTAAAAATCGACAGAAAATCCATCGCTTCCTGGGGATTTCCCATTTTTCACCTTACTCAATGCTTTAGCACATTCCTCATATGTCAAGTTACCCTCACACAGGTCATGTTGTTCCTGGGTGAGGGCAAAATCGTGAAAAAAAGCTATCACTTGAACAATCAATGTTTCTCTTTGAATACAATTTTTTATAAGAATTATGTTGTTCTGAGAGAATCGTGGATTGGTCTGATATATGATTACCTTGATCCCCAATCATTTCAACCGTTGTCTTCTTTTTAAAATTTCTCTTTTCTAATTTTAAAAAGTATCAACAACTGTGAATTAAACTTCCAATATCCCTTACCCCTTTTATCAAGACTGGCAGAAAAGGTAAAAAACAATGGCTGAGTGATCTGTTTTGTATCCAGGAATAATTTTTATACGACCGCAAAAAAATGAAAATGTTTTGGTCGTATATTGGTACGACGTTGGTGTCGTCATCGTCGTCCGAAGACATTTGGTTTTCGCACTCTAACTTTAATATAAGTAAATAAAAATCTATGAAATTTAAAGACAAGGTTTATGACCATAAAAGGAAGGTTGGGATTGATTTTGGGAGTTTTTGTCTCAACAGTTCAGGAATTAGGGGCCAAAAAGGGGCCAAATAAGCATTTTTCTTGGTTTTCGCGCAATAACTTAAGTATAAGTAAACAGAAATCTATGAAATTTTAACATAAGGTTGCCACAAAAGGAAGGTTGGGATTGATTTTGGGAGTTTTGGTCCCAACAGTTTAGCAATTAGGGGCCAAAAGGGTCCAAAATTTATACTTTGTTTGATTTCATCAAAAAACAAATCTTTGGGGTTCTTTGATATGCCGAATCTAACCGTGTATTTTTATTCTTAATATTTGGTCCTGTATTCAAATTGGTCTATATTAAGGTCCAAAGGGTCCAAAATTAAACTTAGTTGGATTTTAACAAAAATTGAATTCTTGGGGTTCTTTGATATGCTGAATCTAAACATGTACTTATATTTTTTATTATGGGCCCAGTTTTCAAGCTGGTCCAAATCGGGGTCCAAAATTAAACTTTCAATTTGTTTGATTTCAACAAAAAATTATTATACGGGGTTCTTCAATATGCTGAATCTAACAATGTATTTAGATTTTTAATATTTAAGCCCGGTTATAAAATTGGTCCAAATTGAGGTCTAAAGGGTCTAAAATTGAACATTATTTGATTTCATCAAAAATTGAATTCTTGGGGTTCTATGACATGCTGAATCTAACCATGTATTTAGATTTTGGATATTGGACCATTATAGGTAAAAGTCCAATTTAAAATTTTTAAGTTTTTAAGTTTAAGTTCATAGACCATATTCATTCTGTGTCAGAAACCTATGTTGTGTCAACTATTTAATCACAATCCAAATTCAGAGCCGTATCAAGCTTAAATGTTGTGTCCATACTTGCCCCAACTGTTCAGGGTTTGACCTCTGCAGTCGTATAAAGCTGTGCCCTGCGGAGCATCTGGTTGTACTTTTCTTAAGTGAAAATAAGTTTTCACTTAATAAAAATAATTTAATCGACTCTGCTTGATAGGAGAGGTTTGATGCCAAGTAAATTTTTTGTCATCTGGATGACAGGTTCTCCATGGATCTAAAAGTTTTTGAAATTTCTTCAATCTTATTAGGAGAGTTCAAATTTCTATTGTGCAGAATATTATAAGTGTCCATATGAAAATCTTGTACAACATTCCAGTCACCACACATTAAGATGCTAGTACATGTATTAGTAAAGCAAGAGATGTTGTGTAAAATATCACTAAACAATGATGGTTCATCAGTATTAAATCCATAAACAGTTACAAAGATTAGCTTTTGTTCATATAATGATAAGTCTAAAACAATAAAACGACCTTTCTGGTCTATCTTAGAATCTTGAATCTTAAAATGTAGACCCTTTTAATCATCACACTAACACCAGCACTTTTATTGTTGCAGTGACATTCATTTTGCCAAAGTTTCTCGATATCCACATTACTGTGAGTCTCTTGAAAACAAACAATAGATGCATGTTTACCTCTTATGCCCCTTACATTCATAGATAAGACTGAAATATTTGATCAATACTCATTAAGTAATATGTTCAATCAGAGTGCCAAATGAGACATCTTTCCACCCAAGACACAATCTTGTAAAGTAAGCAATTTTAGGGTTAATACTGAAAAGTAAGCTATAAAAGGACCAATAATAACATGTGTAAACCCCCCCCCCCCCAAAAAAAAAAAAAAAAAAACACAAAAAAAAACAACAACAACGGCTTCATTTAATATACAAAAGAAGAAGAAATGTATCACAAAAAAATGAAAGAAATATAATAGCTTTATTTCCAATTCCACAAAATATATCAATGCTACCACCTTGTCGCACATAAAATAGATATCATTATTAATGGTTTTAATAAGGTTGGTAAATGTACGAGTCCATTAAAAAAATCCAATGTCTCTGTTAGAAAAAAATCGAACTTTGCAAAGACGAAAATAAAATGACCGAACTACAGTTGCTGCTTCACTACCTTTAGAACAAAATGACCAGTAAGTCCCAAGTACAGAAATATGTAAAAAATCAATTATACCTATAGATTTTTTTAACACTGTCAGACAAGAATTCAAAAAGGTCTTCACTGGCGGATCCAGAATTTTTCAAGTAGGGGCCCATTGACTGCCTAATAGGGGCCCGCTTTGGTATTGCTTTGGTATTGCTTCAGTGATTCACTATATTAGCACCACATTTTTTCCCAGAAAGGGGCCCCCACTAAATCTGCCTCTGGGTCTTGTGTAGTTTCGATGAAATATGATGGATGATATAGGCTTTGTGCATGTTCTGTACCTTTTCAAATTCTCAAAATGAAAATATTACCTAGTGTTCTACAGACGTTACTAAATATATTTCACAATGGAAAATCAAACATTCTGAAAGATGTTTGTATACAAAAATAAGAAGATGTGGTATGATTGCCCATTTAAGCTCAAATGAAATGGATGTAAGTAGTGATAGGAATCTGTAATGCCTTCAACAATGAGAAATACCCATACCGTATAATCGGCTATAATTTGCCCCGATTGATGAATATTCCTTGTTGTTTAAGACAAAGAAGTAAACACATTCTTTTCCTCGAATTAAATTACTTTTTAATCATATAAGAAGGTACAATATCATAAAATTAATATTGTGAAATCTTAGAAAGTTTAGTAATCTCGTCAGATCTTTAACAAACTCTAAGTCTTTGCCTTTTTACGAACACAAAATTCATATGATTCTAATTTTTTATTAACTATCTATAGCTACAAGCTATACAACAGTTGCTGAACCCCACGAATATTAGCACCGGCTGTTATCGACGGCTAACTTTACACTAGTAAGTTTGTCTGATGGGTAATTGTATTTTTCACTGTTGTTTCGCTGCTGTCTGCTGGACAAATACCTGAAATTTCATTGTCATCATCAAACTATTACTGGCTGTACATCCGGTTATTCAAACACTTGTTTCTTCGCATAGAAACAACTTTTCATTAATCTGAGCATGGAACGAATACTTTATATCACGAACTATAAATTTGGATACAAAAAATGAAAAACTAAGCCATATTGTCAATCCTGCATTGCATAAACAAATGTGTTTATTTCAGTAAATAACATGCTTGTTTGGTTGATTGTAAACACGTAGTAGTCCATCATGCATTGTTACTCATTTAGTTGATTGGTCAAAAACCCAGGTAAAAGTAAATTTCGTCAAACGTAAAAAACAATTACATGTGCGAGGACATTAGTATGCGTATTCATGCATTTCCATATAAGGTAGTGTTCCCGACCTGTGTAAGATGTTAAAGCATTGCTATTTTGATTTCAACATTAGCGTAGTCAAAATTACAATAAGGCGAGACATATCTCTGTGATAACAGTTTATGTTTTAATTATATTTTGAAACCCCACTCAACGAAGTTGCGGGAGGGTATACTGTTTTTGATCCGTCCGTCCGTCAGTCCTGTTTTTTGTCATCGCAACTCCTTTCAAACCACACAACAGAATTTCACGTGTCCTTTTTCGCTCACCTGGCCCAAAGGGCCAAGTGAGCTTTTCCCATCACTTGTCGTCCATCGTCCGTCGTCGTCGTTGTCGTCGTCGTCGTCGTTAACTTTTACAAAAATCTTCTCCTCTGAAACTACTGGGCCAAATTAAACCAAACTTGGCCACAATCATCAATGGGGTATCTAGTTTAAAAAATGTGTGGCGTGACCCGGCCAACCAACCAAGATGGCCGCCATGGCTAAAAATAGAACATAGGGGGTAAAATGCAGTTTTTGGCTTATAACTCAAAAACCAAAGCATTTAGAGCAAATCTGACGTGGGGTATTATTGTTTATCAGGTCAAGATCTATCTGCCCTCAAATTTTCAGATGAATCCGACAATCTGTTGTTGGGTTGCTGCCCCTGAATTGGTAATTTTGGGGAATTTTTGCTGTTTTTGGTTATTATCTTGAATATATTATTATAGACAGAGATAAACTGTAAACAGCAATAATGTTCAGCAAAGTAACATTTACAAATAAGTCAGCATGACCAAAATGGTCAGTTGACCCGTTTAGGAGTTATTGACCTTTATAGTAAATTTTTAACCATTTTTCGTAAATCTTGGTAATCTTTTACAAAAATCTTCTCCTCTGAAACTACTGGGCTAAATGAATCCAAACTTGGGCACAATCATCTTTGGTGTATCTAGTTTAAAAAATTTGTGGCCTGACCTGGTCAACCAACCAAGATGGCCACAATGGCTAAAAATAGAAAATAGGGGTAAAATGCAGTTTTTAACCGGATTTTTGTCACAAAAATGTCGGTTATTGATTTGGGGATGTACGGCGGCCGGGCGGTCGGTCGGTCGGGCGGGCGACAATCAAATGTTGTCCGTGCATTAACTCATGAACCGTTCAACCAAAGCTTTTTAAATTTTAATATGTTGTTACTGACAACTAAATGAAGGTCAAGTTCAATAATGGCGATTTTGACTTCTACTGTTCAGGAGTTATGGTTCTTGAAAGATTGAAAAATGGTGTTTCCAGTCGTGTCCGTGCATTTACACATGAACTGTTCTACCAAAGCTTCCCAAATTTTAATATGTTGTTACTGATGACAAAATGGAGGTCAAGTTCAATAATGACGATTTTGACTTTTACCGTTCAGGAGTTATGGTTCTTGAAAGATTGAAAAATGGTGTTGCAAGTCGTGTCCGTGCATTTACACATGAACTGTTCTACCAAAGCTTCCCAAATTTTAATATGTTGTTACTGATGACAAAATGGAGGTCAAGTTCAATAATGACGATTTTGACTTTTACCGTTCAGGAGTTATGGTTCTTGAAAGATTGAAAAATGGTGTTTCCAGTCGTGTCCGTGCATTTTCTCATGAACCATTCAACTAAAGCTTTTGAAATTTTTATATGTTGTTACTGATGACAAAATGGAGGTCAAGTTTAATAATGACGATTTTGACTTTTACTGTTCAGGAGTTATGGTTCTTGAAAGATCGTAAAATGGTGTTTCCATTCACGTTGTTCCATTTACTCATGAACCATTCAATGTAAGCTTTTCAAATTTTAATATGTTGATACTGATGACAAAATGGAGGTCAAATTTGATATTGACGATTTTCACTTTCACCATTCATCAGTAATGGTTCCAGGGTTTCCCTTGGGTCAATTATTTTTTTCGCCACCTCTTTCGCCAAAACAATATATTTTTCGCCACTTTATTATTTTTTTCGCCAAGTAAGATATAACTATATTTTTCTTTAAAAATTTACCTTTTTTTCTTACACCCCACCCCCTTTTCCCCTTAAATGAGGTGATTTTGCCCAATTGTGTCTATGATTATTCTAGAGTCTACATTTAATGAATAAACACTAAACATTTACTTTAAAACAACAGATTTTGTTTTTAACATAAAAGGGAAAAATATTCATTGTATTTTAAACAACTTTTCTAAATGAGGGGGCCACTATACTTTCAATAATAAAGAAGATATAAGTCCTGGAATACAACAAAATTAATGGACAGGTTTTGATTATATAATACAAGTAAAGTTCATAGGGAAAGTTTCTTTAAAAGAAAAATATTGATGTGCCCTTTAATTTTGTACTAAGAAGTGGTTTTTACAACAAAACAAAAGCTTTTATCACATGATATTTTGATCCCTCATTTCATGTGTAGTCATCACATTGAGGGGCTACTCTCATTCAAGGGGTTGTTCCCAACCTTTTGGATAGATTTCTTCATAACGACAGGTTTCATTTTTTGACCATCGTAAATGAAAAAGTTGAGACGTAAAACTATGCTTGAAACACACGTGTCACTCAAACGACTTTAAAGTAGTCTCCCTAATCAAATACCTATATTAAAGTCAAAGGATAATTAAAGTTTTAAATCGGAGATTTTTCTTGTTTTTGAAAATTTTTCGTCACAACAACAGCTATCTTTTCTAAACTATCTTTAAAAAGAGAGGAGACGTCAAAAGTTTGCTTCAAACACGTGCGTCGCAAAGTGGTAAATAAATTCTGTATGTGACATTTAGCGGAAGCCATTTAACCATATCATTTTGTCAAACAATTCAATCAACACCTTTATTAATTAGTCCTTTGTTGTCGATAGCTATAAAATGCAATCAGCTGATTATTGATTTTCTGTCCAAATCTTAATGATGTCAAGGTGAATTCCGAGTATTGTCTGATAGGTAAAGTCCGAGAAACTCGAAAAAAGTAAATAAACAAGATGGAGGAAAATAAATCGTTCTATATATTTCTTTCGCCAAATTCTTTCGCAAATGACGAATTTTTATCGCCACAATTATTATTTTTTCGCAAATTGCGAAAATGGCGACCGCCAGCGGAAACCCTGAATGGTTCTTGTGATATTGCCAGGACACAAATAAATGTTAATTAAAACCCAATTCTTCAGAGAACAATTGAAATTCTTTCCACCTCGATTATAAGAATGAAATTTAAAAAACGATGTTAGAAAATGTCACTCCTTGTTGATGTTATTAGGTTCTTCGAATTGATATAAAAAAAAATAAGATTAATAGGTATATGCAGAAGACTTAATTGTTTTAGTATGAACAGAAAATAATTTTTAGCAAAGGTCAAAATCTAGAATGTCAAATTGACCTTTGACTTTGACTTCAATTTCAAGGTAATAGGTCAGTGATCTCAAATCAAAAGACCCCAGGTCAATCATTTGTGTGGTTGTGGAGAAATACTGATTTTAAATACATAAGGGGAGAAAACTCCTATAAGGGTTAAACAAAACACTTCGACTGAAATAGGTTGAAGTTACGCCTTTTTGTAAACAGTAATTTGGCAAACAAATCATATCATTAATTGTAACAGTTTCTTTTGAATAACGATAACAAGCAAAATTCAAAATTTATAACATGACCTTGACCTATGACCTTGATCTCAATTTCAAAGTCATAGGTCAGTGAACTCAAAACGGAAGACCGGAGGTCAATCACTTGTATGGTTGTGGAGAAATACTGATTTGAAATACATAAGGGGAGAAAACTCCTATAAGGGTTAACCAAAACACTTTGACTGAAATAGGTTGAAGTTGCGCCTTATGGTAAACAGTTCTTTGGCAAACACATATCATTTACTGTCACAGTTTCTGTGGAATAACGATAACAAGCAAAATTCAAGATTTAAAACATGACCTTGACCTTTGACTTTGACCTCAATTTCCTTCTAATGGACCAAGTACTTCATATCAAAAGACTGTAGGCCTCTACGACTTATAACGTATGAATTTATCCAACAAATCGCCTATCTTAATTTTTTAAAGGGAAATAACTCCTATAAGATATCTTTCGATCACTCAAGTCAAAATAAACCAAATCATTTTGAAGAATAAACGAACAATTTGGTGAAAACAGTTTGTTAAAATCTTATACGGTTTTAGAGATATAGCGATAACAAGAAAAAAGGGATGCGGGGAGATAACTCCTATAAGAATAAGTGTTCGGTCACACAGGGTGAGGTTTGAAACCCTCATTACTGTACAACATCATTGGCCAAAAAATCCATTCGATATGTTGTAAGACAAAAAAGCATCTCAGACGGCAGAAGAAAAAAAAATTATCAGAAGAAAAACAAAAGGTCTTTCCACGAAAAGTGGAAAGACCTAATAAATCCGGTTTGCTGTCGTGACAGCCTCTTGTTGGCTTATAACTCAAAAACCAAAGCATTTAGAGCAAATCTGACATGGGGTAAAAGTGTTTACCAGGTCAAGATCTATTTGCCCTGAAATTTTCAGACAAATCATACAACCCGTTGTTGAGTTGCTGCCCTTGAATAAGAAATTTTAAGGAAATTTTGCAGTTTTTGCTTATTATCTTGAATATTATTATAGATAGAGATAATCTGTAGACAGCAATAATGTTCAGCAAAGTAAGATCTACAAATAAGTCAACATGACCAAAATTGTCAGTTGACCCATTAAGGAGTTATTGCCCTTTATAGTCAATTTTTAACCATTTTTCTAAAATTTTAGTATTCTTATAAAAAATCTTCTCCTCTGAAACTACTGGGCCAAATATAACCAAACTTGGCCACAATCATCATTTTGGTATCTAGTTTTAAAAATGTGTGGCGTGACCCTGCCAACCAACCAAGATGGCGCCATGGCTAAAAATAGTACATAGGGGCGAAATGTAGATTTTGGCTATATCTCTGAAACCAAAGCATTTAGAGCAAATCTGACAGGGAAAAAATTGTTTATCAGGTCAAGATCTACAAAACAGGCGACCGACCTGTTGTTGGGTTGCTGCCCCAGAATTAGTAATTTTAAGGAAATTTTGCAGTTTTTGGTTATTATCTTGAATATTATAATAGATAGAGATAAACTGTAAACAGCAATAATGGTCAGCAAAGTAAGATCTACAAATAAGTCAACATGACCAAATTTTTTAGTTTACCCCTTAAGGAGTTATTGCCCTTTATAGTCATTATTTAACAATTTTCATCAATTTTTGTAAATTTTTGTAAATTTTTAGAAAATATTTTCCACTGTAATTACTGGGCCAAGTTCATTATAGATAGATATAATTGTAGCAAGAAGAATGTCCAGTAAAGTAAGATCTACAAACACATCATGATCACCAAAACACAATTTTGTCATGAATTTATCTGTGTCCATTGTATGATATGCACATAGACCAAGGTGAGCGACACAGGCTCTTGAGAGCCTCTAGTTAGATAAAAAGGACATATTTTGTAGATGTGCATTTCGTCAGGAAATTACAATTCAATTTTTTTTCTAGGAGTTACGCCCCTTTGATATTATTTTCTTTAATGTACTTCTGCAACAGTCTGTCATCGCAACTTCTCTGAAACTACACAATAGAAGTTCATGAAACCTTTTAAGATAAAAAGGACATACTATGTAGATGTGCATATCGACAGGAAATTACGATTCAATTTTTTTTCTAGGAGTCACGCCCCTTTGAACTTATTTGCTTTAAGGTACTACTTCAATAGTTTGTCATCTCAACTCCTCTGAAACCACACAACAGATTTCATGAAACTTTGTAGATAATAAGGACATACTACGTAGATGTGCATACCGACAGGAAATTACGATTCAATTTTTTTCTAGGAGTTATGCCCCTTTGAACTTATTTGCTTCAATGTAATTTTACAGCAGTTTGTCATCTCAACTCCTCTGAAACCACACATCAGAATTTCATGAAATTTTGTAGATAATAAGGGCATACTATGAAGAGGTGCATTTTGACAGGAAATTTTTATTCAATATTTTTTCTTAAACAATTTTTATACGACCGCAAAATTTGAAAAATTTTTCGTCGTATATTGCTATCACGTTGGCGTCGGCGTCGTCGTCGTCGTCGTCGTCGTCGTCCGGCGTCCGAATACTTTTAGTTTTCGCACTCTAACTTTAGTAAAAGTGAATGGAAATCTATGAAATTTTAACACAAGGTTTATGACCACAAAAGGAAGGTTGGTATTGATTTTGGGAGTTTTGGTCCCAACATTTTAGGAATTAGGGGCCAAAAAGGGCCCAAAAAAGCATTTTCTTGGTTTTCGCACTATTACTTTAGTTAAAGTTAATAGAAATCTCTGAAATTTTGACACAAGGTTTATGACCACAAAAGAACGGTTGGGATTGATTTTGGGAGTTTAGGTTTCAACAGTTTAGGAATTAGGGGCCAAAAAAGGGCCCAAATAAGCATTATTCTTGGTTTTCGCACAATAACTTTAGTTTAAGTAAATAGAAATCAATGAAATTGAAACACAATGTTAATGACTACAAAAGGAAGGTTGGTATTGATTTTGGGAGTTTAGGTCCCAACAGTTTAGGAATTAGGGGCCAAAAAGGGACCCAAATAAGCATTTTTCTTGGTTTTCGCACCATAACGTTAGTATAAGTAAATAGAAATCTATGAAATTTGAACACAAGGTTTATGACCATAAAAGGAAGGTTGGTATTGATTTTGGGAGTTTTGGTCCTAACAGAATAAGGGGCCCAAAGGGTCCAAAATTAAACTTTGTTTGATTTCATCAAAATTGAATAATTGGGGTTCTTTGATATGCCGAATCTAACTGTCATGACTGTGTAAGTAGATTCTTAACTTTTGGTCCCGTTTTCAAATTGGTCTACATTAAGGTCCAAAGGGTCCAAAATTCAACTTAGTTTGATTTTGACAAAAAATGAATCAGTTAGGTTCTTTGATATGCTGAATCTAAAAATGTACTTAGATTCTTGATTATTGGCCCAGTTTTCAAGTTGGTCCAAATCGGGGTCCAAAATTAAACTTTGTTTGAATTCATCAAAAATTGAATAAATGGGGTTCTTTGATATACCAAATCTAACTGTGTATGTAGATTCTTCATTTTTGGTCCTGTTTTCAAATTGGTCTACACTAAAGTCCAAAGGGTCCAAAATTAAACTTAGTCTGATTTCAACAAAAATTGAAATCTTGGGGTTCTTTGATATGCTGAATCCAAAAATGTACTTAGATTTTTTATTATGGGCCCAGTTTTCAAGTTGGTCCAAATCAGGATCTAAAATTATTATATTAAGTATTGTGCAATAGCAAGTCTTTTCAATTGCACAGTATTGCGCAATGGCAAGAAATATCTAATTGCACAATATTGTGAAATAGCAAATTTTTTTTTAATAAGAGTTATATTTCTTTGTCCAGAATAGTAAGCAAGAAATATCTAATTGCAAAATATTGTGCAATAGCAAGATTTTTTTTTAATTGGAGTTATCTTTCTTTGTCCAGAATCAACTAAATCACTTTTTACTACCAACTGATAAATTATAATAAATAACATTCAGTGATAACAAGCAGTTTTTTTTACATCCTAATATTTTATGATGTATTTAAATGAGTAGTTATTGTTGCAAACTCCATTAGAAATTTTAATTGAGATTAGTTTTGAATAAGGGAAAGGGGGATGTGATTAAAAAAATTGGGTTCAATTTTTCTCATTTGAAATTTCATAAATAAAAAAGAAAATTTCTTCAAACATTTTTTTGAGAGGATTAATATTCAACAGCATAGTGAATTGCTCTAAGAGAAAACAAACATTTTAAGTTCATTAGAACACATTCATTCTGTGTCAGAAACCTATGCTGTGTCAACTATTTAATCACAATCCAAATTTAGAGCTGAATCCAGCTTGAATGTTGTGTCCATACTTGCCCCAACCGTTCAGGGTTCAACCTCTGCGGTCGTATAAAGCTACGCCCTGCGGAGCATCTGGTTTTTCTTACACTTATTTAATTTCTCCAATGAGAATGTGGGGACGTGGGGTATGTGAGCGTGCTCACTAAGGTTCTTTAATTTTTCTCTTCGTCTCTGTTTTGGTATATGATATCAAACAGTTAATAAATTTTTATACGCCTGTTTACAGGACGTATTATCATGATTATGGTATTATATTGTATTATGGTATACCGTTAACCGTTTGTCCGTTCGTCTTCAACATGTCGGACATTAACTCAAAAATGCTTTAACCAATATGCATAAAACTTTGGTGAATTGTTTATATATATGTGATTATCCTTTAGTTTTTAGCTCACCTGCCCCAAAGGGCTGAGTGAGCTTTTCTTATCACTTTGCGTCCGTTGTCTCTCGTCGTCGTCGTCCAGCGTCGTCTGTTAACTTTTACAAAAATCTTCTCCTCTGAAACTGCTGGGCCAAATTTAACCAAACTTGGCAACAATCATCATTAGGGTATCTAGTTAAAAAAATGTGTCCTATGACCCGACCAGCCAACTAAGAAGGCCGCCATGGCTAAATATAGAACAGGGGTAAAATGTAGATTTTGGCTTATAACTCTGCAACCAAATCATTTAGAGCAAATCTGACAATGGGTAATATTGTTTGTCAAGTCAAGATCTATTTGCCCTGAACTATTCAGACGAATCGGACAATGGGTTGATGGGTTGCTGCCCCTGAATTGGTATTTTTCAGGAAATTTTGCCGTCTTTGGTTATAATCTTGAATATTATTATAGATGGAGATAAACTGTGAGCAGCAATAATATTCAGCAAAGTAAGATCTACAAATAAGTCAACATGAGCAAAATGGTCAATTTACCCCTTAAGGAGTTATTGCCCTTTATTGTCTAGTTTTTACAATTTTCATAAATTTTGTAAATTTTTGTAAATTTTTACAAATTGTTTTCACTCTAACTACTTGGCAAAGTGCATTGTAGATAGAAATATTGTCAACAGCAAGAGTGTTCAGTCAAGTAATATCTACAAACGCATTACCATCACCAAAACACAATTTTGTCATGAATCCATTTGTGTCCTCGATTAATATGCACATGGACCAAGGTGAGCAACACAGGCTCTTTAGAGCCTCTAGTTTTATAAATTTCAGATTTACCGTTTCCAAGTTTGGAGTTTTATTCATTAAAAAAGGGGAGATTTTCAAGTTTTTCGACTATAACTGTAAATGCTTTCATCAACTTGGAAGAAATTTTGGGAAATTGTTTATATCTGTTGATGTAAGCTCCCTTTAGAATTTTATAAATTTTGGATTTCACATTTTTGAGTGATGGGGTTTTATTCATTTTAAAAGGGGTGATTTTCCAGATTTTGGACATTAACTCAAAATTGCTTTCATCAGTTCTCATGAAACTTTGGTGAATTATTTATAGCTATTCATGTTATCTCCCTATGAATTTTCATAAATTTCAGATATGACATTGAGAAGAAATTGAACTTTATTTGTTAATAGTCTGACAACAGATTTACTAAGTATTGCGCACCAGCACAGTGTATTGCACATGACAGCAATACATCTTTAATTGAATATAAATTCTATTCATATAACCAATTAAAAGTTCTTTGATATAGAAAGATGTGGTGTGAGTGCCAATGAGACAACCCTCCATCCAAATAACAATTTAAAAAAAAGTAAACCATTATAGGTCAATATACGGCCTTCAACACGGGGCCTTGGCTTACACCGAACAACAAGCCCCAAAATTACTAGTGTAAAACCATTCAAACGGGAAAACCAACGGTCTAATCTATATAAAAAAAAACGAGAAACGAGAAACACGTATGAATAACATAAACAAACGACAACTACTGTACATCAGATTCCTGACTTAGGACAGGTGCAAACATTTGCAGCGGGATTAAACGTTTTAATGGTACAAAACCTTCTCCCTTTTTCTGAAACAATAGCATAACATCACAGCATAGAAAAACATACGATAAAATATCAATTGGCATGCTTAACTCAATTAAAAAACGTTAATTTAATACACTACACTCTTTAACTATATTTATTCATAAACCTTTTATATTATTACCATTATTACAATCCAAATTTAGACCTGTATCAAGAATGTCAAGCTTAATATCGTTTCCATTTTTGCCCATACTGTTCAGGGTTGGACCTCTTTGGGCGTATTTAGCTGCGCTCAGCGAAGCAGGTTAAGAAGACCTATCCGTATACTAGTTTCACAATCTATGAATAACAACACGATTTTAAATTTTAATTTTGAAATTATTTATTTCCTCCACTTCAGCATCAATATAACAACTTAGAGATTCTACATTCTGTCGTTGTCGTCGGTGGGGCCACATATATTTACTCTGTGGTTAGATTTTTTAAAATTTTAATAACTTTCTTAATAACCTCATCATAGATACTAGTACCAGGACTAAATTTCAAATATACGCCAGACGCGCGTTTCGTCTACCAAAGACGCTCGAATCCAAAAAAAGTTTAACAAAAAGCCAAATAAAGTACGAAGTTGAAGAGCATTGAAATCCAAATCCTAAAAGTGTTGCCAAATACAGCTAAGGTAATATATGCCTGAGGTAGAAAAGCCTTAGTATTTCAAAAAATTCAAAATTTTGTAAACAGTTAATTTATAAACTATCCCTGGGTTTTACAAAACTTAGACTTGTTGTCATCGGCGCTGTCCACAAACATTCACTCTGTGGTTAAAGTTTTTTAAATTTTAATAACTTTTCTAAACTATCATGGATTTCTACCAAACTGGGACAAAAGCTTGTTTATGATCATAAGATAGTATCCAGAAGTAAATTTTGTAAAAATAAAATTTCCGTTTTTCCATATTTTACTTATTAATGGACTTAGTTTTTCTGCCGGGAAACATAACATTCACTCTGTGGTTCAAGTTTTAAATTTTTTTATAACTTTCTTAAACTACCCTGGATTTGTACCAAACTTGGACAGACACTTGTTTATGATAGTATCCAAATGTAAACTTCCATTTTTTTCATTTTTTCACGTATTTTACTTTTAAATGGACTTAGTTTTTCTGCCAGGAAATAATACATTCTAAGGCTAATATCTAGAAGGTAATTTTGTACCTGCTTATTCGTATTTTTCTTATAAATGGACTTAGTTTTTATACGACCGCAAATTTTGAAAAAATTTTCGTCGTATATTGCTATCACGTTGGCGTCGTCGTCGTCGTCGTCGTCGTCGTCGTCCGAATACTTTTAGTTTTCGCACTCTAACTTTAGTAAAAGTGAAAAGAAATCTATGAAATTTTAACACAAGGTTTATGACCACAAAAGGAAGGTTGGGAGTTTTGGTCCCAACATTTTAGGAATTAGGGGCCAAAAAGGGCCTAAATAAGCATTTTCTTGGTTTTCGCACTATAACTTTAGTTTAAGTTAATAGAAACCTATGAAATGTTGACACAAGGTTTATGACCACAAAAGAAAGGTTGGGATTGATTTTGGGAGTTTTGGTTCCAACAGTTTAGGAATTAGGGGCCAAAAAAGGGCACAAATAAGCATTATTCTTGGTTTTCGCACAATAACTTTAGTATAAGTGAATAGATATCTATAAAATTTCAACAAAAGGTGTATGACCACAAAAGGAAGGTTGGTATTGATTTTTGGAGTTTTGGTCCTAACAGTTTAGGAATAAGGGGCCCAAAGGGTCCAAAATGAAACTTTGTTTGATTTCATCAAAAATTAAATAATTGGGGTTCTTTGATATGCTGAATCTAACTGTGTATGTAGATTCTTAATTTTTGGTCCCGTTTTCAAATTGGTCTACATTAAAGTCCAAAGGGTCCAAAATTAAACTTATTTTGATTTCATCAAAAATTGAATAATTGGGGTTCTTTGATATGCCAAATCTAACTGTGTTAGTAGATTCTTAATTTTTGGTCCCGTTTTCAAATTGGTCTTCATTAAGGTCCAAAGGGTCCAAAATTAAACTAAGTTTGATTTTAACAAAAATTAAAAAGGGTTAAATTCTTGGGCTTCTTTGATATGCTGAATCTAAACATGTAC
Source organism: Mytilus edulis (assembly GCF_963676685.1). Taxonomy (NCBI): domain Eukaryota; kingdom Metazoa; phylum Mollusca; class Bivalvia; order Mytilida; family Mytilidae; genus Mytilus; species Mytilus edulis. The sequence continues at coordinate 52,352,672 of NC_092348.1, read as the reverse complement.
TTAGATTTTTGATTATGGGCCCAGTTTTCAAGTTGGTCCAAACAGGATTCAAAATTATTATATTAAGTATTGTGCAATAGCAAGAAATTTTCAATTGAACAGTATTCAGCAATAGCAAGAAATCTTCAATTGTACAGTATTGTGCAATAGCAAGAAATTTTCAATTGCACAGTATGGTTCAATAGCAAGAAATCTTCAATTGACAGTATTGCGCAATAGCAAGAAATATCTTATTGCACAATATTGTGAAATAGCAATCAATTTTCAGTTATTTGGAGTTATCTTTCTTTGTCCAGAATAGATATTTGTGCAATAGCAAGATATTTTCAATATTCTTTGAAAATTTGAGTTATCTTTCTTTGTCCAGAATAGTAGTTGAATCAACTTAAATCATTGTTTTATACAATATACAATGTATTTTCACTTTTACTACCAACTGATAAATTAAAACAATCTTTACAATTCAGTGATAAAAAGCACTTTTTTTACATTTTAATATTTTATGATGTATTTAAATGAGCAGTTATTGTTGCAAACTCCATTAGAAATTTGAATTGAGATCAGTTTTGGAATAAGGAAAAGGGGGATGTGAAAACAAAATTGGGGGGGGGGGGGTCAATTTTTCTCATTTCATATTTCATAAATAAAAAGAAAATTTCTTCAAACATTTTTTTGAGAGGATTAATATTCAACAGCATAGCGATTTTTTTTTTAAGTTCATTAGACCACATTCATTCTGTGTCACCAACCTATGCTGTGTCAACTATTTAATCACAATCCAAATTTAGAGATGAATCCAGCTTGAATGTTGTGTCCATACTTTCCCCAACCATTCAGGGTTCAACCTCTGCGGTCGTATAAAGCTGCGCCCTGCGGAGCATCTGGTTTTTTTTTTATTCTTCCTATTTACATTACATACCATCTGCAGTTAAAGTTTTTAAAACATTTATTAGATTCATCAACTATGCTGGATTTTTAAAAAACTTGGATAGAAGCTTCTTACAATCAAAAACCATAGTCAACCATGCTCCTACCATGTTACATTGTTTCCTACAACCTTAAATTATCTTGAAACATATCTTCTACTTGTTATGAAGCATTGTATACTTCTCGTCCTTTCTGCATTAGGACTATCAACAAATGCTGAATTACAGATGTTCATGAAACTTCTTAAAGCTATATACCAAGGCAGATCTGTTCATTCATATACAATACACCAATATCTTCACTTGAATTTTATGCGCAAAACTACATGTGCTGATGTCACATGTCTGTACATCTGTTCCCAGTCATTTAAAAAGTAAAATCACAACAATATGAGGAAAATTCAAAACGGAAAGTCCCTAATCATATGGCAAATATAAGGATAAAACACATCAAACGAATGGACAACAACTGTCAAAATGGTGAATGAACCTGGTTTTAAACGTTTCACTCTTTGTGAATAATATTAAATAGTTGCTGATAATAATTGACATGGCATATTTTTCGGATGGGAAATAAAACAATGATGCATTTTATTATTATCTGAGATTTTTCAAGTTCTTTTATATGCTGTATTATGACAAAGAAAGGCACAACTACGAACTTGGACAAAGATTCAGAAAATAGGTTTTTAGAAGAAAGAAATAATAATTTGACAGTAAAAAAATGAGCAGAAATTGAAATCGTATCAAACAAAAGTTTTCCCAATTGATTAAATGGTCGTTTTGGTAAATCTGAATCCAAGTTTATTAGCTGCAACTCATTTAAGGCCTTCTTCTCTAATGAGAAAGGTTGATATGCTAGATATACTTACTGGAGGTGTGATGAGATGATTGAAGCTATTAATTTTTAACTTGATAATATTTGCGTACGTTTTGGTAACAAAGTTTATCGACATATTGTAGGTACCCCTATGGGCACTAATTGAACCCGTTTACTATCAGACTTTTTGTACTGTTAGGATTAACAGTTTATGACCAAACTCATTAAAGACCCGTCTGAATTGCATTCAATTGATAAATTCAACAACACGTACGTACCGTTATCTTGATGATATTTTTTTCTAAATAATTAAAAAATATTATCAAGATAATGGTAAGTATTGTTGAATTATCAATTACAAATAGTTTATTCGGGTCTTTACTTACCGGTCTTTTACTGCCGAAATTTACCCAAAGAAACTTACTGTAGATAAATCAAATGCATACGATAAAATAACTATTCTTTCCTAGATTTAGATATTTCAGTTTTACACGGGAAACTCCACACTACAACAAAAGGGACGATTTTTGTTCCCTATTGTTAATTTTCCTTTTTCTGAATGGTGGTGTTCCTTTGGCACCATCTTACGGTGTTTACGTTTCACAACTTGCTGGAAAATGCAGGTGTCTGTTGTGATGTTTTAGATTTAAATGAACATAATCTATCTATTACTCATAAATTATTAAGTAAGGGATTTCGTTACCACAAATTGCTTTAAACTTTTACCTAATTCTTCCATAGAAAAAAAAGATTTCGAAGTTTGAATGAACGGGTTAGCACATCATCATTTTTACAGAGATGTTAACTGTGCTTGAAAATTAAGAAACGATCCTGGTAAACTTATCAATCCTTTAATTAAACTTATTCTAAAAGGTTACCAATTCAATCCAAGTCATAAGATCTTTGAATATTGTTTTTATTTGTATATCAATATTGATTTTATTATCAGTAACTTAAAAGCAAACTATATATTATTGTTGTATACTTATGCACCTTCATGGATCTACAATCTGATGATTCATGTATCTTAACATTGCACATAGTCATTTTAGCTCACCTAGCCAAAAGGGCCAAGTGAGCGTTTCTCATCACTCAAGGCGTCCGTCGTCATCGTCGTCCGTTGTCGTCCGTCGTCATTAACTTTTACAAAAATCTTCTTCTCTGAAACTACTAAGCCAAATTTAACCAAACTTGGCCATAATCATTGGTATCTAGTTTGAAAAATGTGTCCGGTGACCAGGCCAACCAACCAAAATGGTAACCATGGCTAAAAATAGAACATAGGGGTAAAATGTAGATTTTGGCTTATATCCTTGAAACCAAAGCATTTAAAGCATAACTGACAAATGTTAAAATTGTTTATCAGGTCAAGATCTATCTGCCCTTTAATGTTCAGTCCAATCGGGCAAGTTGTTGTTGGTTGTTGCCCCTGAATTGGTAATTTTAAGAAAATTTTGCAGCTCTTGGTTATTATCTTGAATATTATTGTAGATACAGATAAACTGTAAACAGCAATAATGTTCAGAAAAGTAAGATCTACAAATAAGTCAAAATGACCAAAATGGTAAGTTGACCCCTTAAGGAATAATTGCCTTTTATAGTCAATTTTTAACAATTTTTGGTTAATTTTTGTCGAGCCTGCGACTTTTGTCGCAGAAAGCTCGACATAGGGATAGTGATCCGGCGGCGGTGGCGGCGGCGGCGTTACCTAACTTCTTAAAAGCTTTTTTTTAGAAGGTGGAAGACCTGGATGCTTCATACTTTTTACATTGATGCCTCATGTTACGAAGTTTCCATCATTCACATGTCCAATGTCCTTGACCTCATTTTCATGATTCAGTGAAAAAAAAGTTAAGATTTTTTTGTAATGTTAAATTCTCTCTTTTTATAAGTAATAGGATAACTATATTTGGTATGTGCGTACCTTGCAAGGTCCTCGTGCCTGTCAGACAGTTTTCACTAGACATCAACCTCATTTCATGGATCAGTGAACAAGGTTAAGTTTTCGAGTTTTGGTCTTCTTTTCTAATACTATATGCAATAGGTCAACTATATTTGGTGTATGGAAATATTTTATGATCTATATGTCACTCAGGCAGGTTTTATTTGAACTTGACCTCATTTTCACGGTTCATTGCTCAGAGCTTAGTTTTTGTGTTTTGGTCTATTTATCCTAAACTATAAGCAATAGGTCAACTTTATTTGTATGGAAGAATTGTTAGCTGTACATGCCTGCCTGGCATGGTTCATCTGACTTTGACCTCATTTTCATGGTTCATTGGTTAATGTTTAGTTTTCTTGGTTTATGTTAAGTTTATGTGACAGTTATAGTAGAGATGTCCAATAAAATGAAATTACTCGTCATAACCGACCTATCTGACCGTATCTCGGCCTATTGCAGTGAAGGTCGACGGAGGGGACAATAGACTGCTTGACGTTTTGGCTCGTTGAATACACACACTTTGTTGGAATAAATATTATCTAGAAATTAGAACAAACTACTATTTTAATTATTTCCATATTGTGTTATCAAATTTGGGGTGATTCCATCGAAAACATACTTAAAGGGAATACCATAGGCGGATCCAGGGAGGGGGGACCTTGGGGGGGCCCGGGCCCCCCTTTCGTGGGAAAAATTTGGTTGATTATATAGGGAATCATTGAAGCATGACTGGAACGGCCCCCCCCCTTTTAGGTCAGTCAGCGGGCCCCCCTTAGGAAAAGTTCTGGATCCGCCACTGAATACTTAGTTCAGTAACCGGTAATCAAACACATCGATCATTTCTACGTCATTAAATTATCTCTTAATGCTCATGAATCAAAATTATGTTTGAAGAAATAAAACTAATGGAATATGAAGCGTGACCATATTCTCATTTTCATGTGATAAGAAAAAGAAAACAGTTTCAAACACGCCGGAATGTAAAAGGTGTAAACGACTTGCCTCTTTTCCTTTTAAGCATACTTCTAATTCTATAATTTATACTTTTGTCGAAGGTAAACAAAAACATTAATCGCTGTTGCATCTGTTTCACCTTTCCGTAGAGTTTTATCAAATGAATTTATGAGGACGCATCTGTAGGACAAATATTATTACACTTTACAATCCAATTAAATTTATTTGAATAAAATATTGTTTAAACTAGACTAAACTTTACTAAACCAGTTAATTTATTCATATCTTCATTAATTATTATGGTGCATGCATTCTAGGAAGAGCCCGTACAAACGTACGTGTAATATAAGGTCAATGTTCTTTAAATAATTTTTTCTAATATATTTGGCGTTCAATATCTGTCTCTTTGGTTGCCACGTCTTGACAGAAACCTCTAAAAGATGATCAAGGGAATAGAAATATTGTCACTATTGGTCTTGTTCCGATACGCATTTAAACCATTGTCAAAGTTTGGAGTCCGTTTAGATATGCGAGATGAATATGCACGCTGTCCCGTCCGATCAGAGTACGAAATTTGAATCCGATGCATCTTTTAGATATAATGTCACATTTTCTACACGCTAATTGTGCATGGAATATTTGCCACTGGACGTTAAGCAACCAACTGTCAAACAATCGACAGTACCGTAACTTTAAATATTTCTGGTGAGGCAAATTATTTAAATCCTGGCAGTTAAAGCCTCACCTTGGCGTAAAGACGGCTATGCTAGTAAGGAGTGAACGGTTACTTGAAAATATGAATCGCAAAATAGGTGTAGGGTGATCATACTCTTGATAGGTCACACAATGGCAAATATATACTGTCTACGAAAAATTCAGATTTGTGGAATTATATCATTAAAATATATTTATTGTGTGCATTCAATCAATATATTTCAATGAAACTTCTTGTTAAAGGCTTAATTTTCAGTATCCGGTTAGGAGTTAGAATAAAGATAGACAACATTATAATATGTCCTCCTCTAAAATGCTTTTTTTACAAATCTGGGGATACTAAGTTTAAGATACACTTTGTCTCTTAACTTTATAAATTTATTTTTTGTCAACATGTATGAATGATACATGTAATATCTGGGAGAACAATAAAGTATTGCTTATATTAAACAAGGTAGAAGAGTACTCCATAAAATGTAGGAATGTCAAATGTCTGTTCAAAACTTAACCTACCAAAAGTAACAAGTTCTTTGTAAAAAAAAGCGCGCAGTTATGACCTTTTGTTTTGATCAGTTGTTTGCGAGTTGAGTTATACTTTGTCTGTTACTTTAAAAAATATCCGTATCTAACTTATTCACTTTATGATGCATCTTGGATTCGCATCCGGCAACAAAATCTTACTATGTTATGTAGTTGTTCAATGTTACTTTCCTTAAACATTTCCGTGAATAATTTACACATAAAAAAGAATTCGGTGGCCCCTTTTAGTTCTTCATAAAAAAAATAGATAAAATACTCTTAGTGAGTTCACTTCAAGGGATATTGCATATATTCCCTGGAAACATCTTTTGTATTCGGACTCCGATAGCATTCCAGTTAAAAAAAATGATACAAAATAATACCTTATCGAACACACCTTAATTCTTAAAAAAACTAACACATATATTGGTATTTCTTTATCCATGCATATATTGTATAATAAATGAAAAATCTTTTTTTTATAAAGTAAATGAAAGCGATAGTTATGAATTTGCAATCTTTATAAAGATAGATTCTGACAAATTCTGCTTTCGATATTTCTGAAATTGTCAGAAACATATCCTTCTGAATATTTTTCCCGAAACAATATAATAAAAAGATCGATACACTATAAAGAAAGATTGAAATAAAGTATAATGGGGCGTTTATATGCAAACTATATTGAAAAATTATTTTCATAATTAAAACCACGAAAGATAACTCGAATCGTACGCATGATAGGAATGGGATACGTTTGTTAAGTGGTCTTATGTCAGTAAAATAAAGGCAGGAATCCGGAAAAACACGTGATTAATATAAATATATCAATATTTCTATAATTTGTTCGTCATAATAAAAAAAATTCATATGGACGATCATTCCAGTGTGTGATTTTAAAAGTCTTGTTATACTTTGTTTAGACTTTAGAGCGAATTCAATCAAATTTGATGGTTGGAAATAACCCGTCCCATTGCGTCCGTACGTCGAGTTACGTACGTATGTCATTTTATTGGAAACCTCTAGTAAATCTTTAGATATAGGACTATCAACATAATATCAATGATTAGTAAAGAAGGCGAGACATTTCAGCGTGTGCACTCTTGTTGTTATCTTTTACAAAAATCTTCTCTTAAACTACTATGACAAATTTAACCAGACTTGGCGACATTTATCATTATGGTACAATGTATCTAGTTTAAAAGAATTGTCGGATCACCTGGCCGTGAACCAAGATTGCCAACATGGCTAAAAATAGTACATAGTGTAAAATGCAGTTTTTACTCATATCTCTGAAACCAAAGCATTTAGAGAAAATCTGCTGTGAATAAAATTGTTTATTAGGTCAAGATCTATCTGTCCTGAATTTTTCAGACCAATCGGGCAACTTGTTGTTGGGTTGCTGCCCCTAAATTGATTATTTTAAGAACATTTCGCAGCTTTTGGTTATTATATTGAATATTATTATAAATAGAGATAAACTGTAAACAGCAATAATGAACAGCAAAGTAAGAGCTACAAATATGTCAACATGATCAAAATGGCCAATTGACCCCTTAAGGAGTTATTGTCATTTATTGTAAATTTTTAAACAATTTTCATAAATTTTGTAATTTTTTGTTAATATTTACAAAATGTTTGCTATTGTCACTTCTGGGCCAATTTCGTTATAGATAGAAATAATTGTAAGCAGCAAGATTGTCCTATAAAGTAAGATCTTCAAACACATCACAAACACCAAAACACAATTTTGTCATGAATCCATCTGTGTCCTTTGATTAATATTAACTTTAGGTTTTCACCTTTGTCCGTTTGTCTGTCCATCTGTCCATCCGTCAGTCAGGCATATCAGTTTTCCACACTTTTTTCTTCATGCTTAAAAATAATGATTTAATATTCAGTGTATTGTTTTATCATGACAAGGTAAAGATCAAATTCGAATTTTGTCCAGTCTGATGATTTTGTCCAGAGTTATGGCCCTTGGACTTAGAAAATTCACTTGAATAATCAGTTTTTAACACTTTTTTCGTCATGGTTGAAGATATTGACTTGATATTTGTTACATGTATATAGTTTACACCATAAAAAGTTATATATCTAGTTGGAATTGTGTTCCAATACAATGAATTTTTAACCGGTTGTGGACTATGTATTGCCATGCAATACTCACAGAATGTTTGTTTTATTAGTTTTTATTGTCTTTGAACTACCTGTCAGTAATTGCGAGAACTCTTAGATCTGTTCTTAATATTTTGTTGTTGTTGGGATGTATTAGAACCAAGCCATGTTCACTTTATGTTTTTGTTATAGGTATTTCTATTTGTATTCATCTGATCAGTCAAGAAGCCTTTTTCAACTGATTTTTATAATTCAGTCTTATGTTGTACTGTTACGCCACTGTTCCAGGTTAGAGGAGTGTTGGGATTCCGATAAAATGTGTTACCTAGCCACATTCTGTATGTATGTGTTTGTCCCAATTCAGGAGCCTGTTATTCAGTGGTTGTTGTTTATCGCTGTGTTGCGCATTTGTTTTTCGTTCATATTTTTGTACATTAAATAGGACATTAGTTTTCTCGTTTGCAATGTTTAACACTTGTGATTTCAGGGTCATTTATATCTGACTATGCAGTATGGGCTTTGCTCATTGTTGAAGACTTTACGGTGACCTATAGCTGTTAATTTGTGTATCATTTGGAGAGTGGTCTCATTAGCAATCATACCACATCTTCTTATTTTATATCTTTTCTACAGATTGAAACATTTTAAATTCAGCTGAATCAATAATATAACATAAGAAAAACAATTCTCTGGGTTGTGATAATAACTGATTTGTATACGACCGCAAAACAATTAAAAAACGTTTGGTCGTATATTGGTATCACGTTGTCGTTGTCGTCATCATATAACCAATTTGAAGTTCTTTTACTACAGTTATTCTGTGTCGAAAAATTAATTACAATCCAAATTCAGACCTGTATCAAGCGTGAATATTGTGTCCATTTTGGCCCCAACTTTTCAGTGTTGAACATCTGCGTTCGTATCCAGCAGCGCTCAGCGAAGCAATTTATTTTCATTGAAATTGAATCATAAAAATGCAATTAAGTTTGTCTAAACTACTGTATTCTCACAACATTTATTATAGTACTGATCTTGCAATAGGGAGTCATCAATATAAGTTTTTAAAGAAAAAACAGTTGTATAATGCAAATATCTAGTTCTTTAAAATATTTTTTATCTTTCAGAATCTTGGAAGCTCGTTGATTTCATGCAAAGAGAGAAATAAGTCATTAGAATTTGAAGTGGAAGATTTTAAGCAAAAGCTTCATGATGCTAACGGAGACATTAAGGTACTGAGATAAAAAAAAAAATACATATGGAAGTCACATAAATCAATACCGGATTTTTTTTTCTACTGACGATCTTTGAATGTAAATGAGGGTCCCTGCATTAAAAGCAGGAATAACCCAAACTTTGTCATATTTTTATGCAACCGCAATGGGTTCGTAAAATGCTATGAAGTCATCGTCGTGTGCATCTTCGTCAGAAAAAAAATTGGTTTCCGGACAATTACCAAAGTTTAAGTGAATGGATCTCTCTGAAATTATTTGTACTTTAAATTCAAAAAATTGTGTGTAAATGTATGGATCTCTCTGACATTTTACCATCTGGTTCCATATCACAAAGGGAAGGCAGGTATTGAGTTTGTGGGAAATTGCTCTAACCATGCAGGAAAAAGGGACCCAAAACAAGCATTTTTCTAGTTCCAGACAAAAACTAAGTGTTAAAGTGTATGGATCTCTCTTAATATAGATTATTGAACATTGTGTCAGAATTTACCACAACTGTTTATGAATCGACTTAGACAGGCTTGCAATCACAAGTTTTTTGTGCACAAGTTAAAATTTCATTATCGGTTTTAATACCTGGTTTTGCTTATATTGAATTAAAAAAAATTAATGACAAAATCAGATGCAATGATGTCTAGTTGTCTATGAAATAATAAAAAATACTATTAAATATAAGATTTAAATTAGAGTACTGATATTTGTTTCAAAACAATTATGGTGTAGCATTAATATTTATTTTGAACAAAAATCAAATAGTCGAAAATTTTAAATGATATTCATTTTTTCTAAAAGATCCTTATGGTATATATTTCTTCATGTGTGTACAAGGGAAAGATAAAATATTTATTGGTACATTACAGAAAGTCTAAACTCTGGAAATACATATGAATGTTAATGTCACCTGGTGGCTTTTGGTTTGACAGGATTCCTTTGCATTACCTGACAATTTCTTGTTATGTAAGGGACATTCTCTTTAAAAGGCACAGAGCATTTATCTATTGTTGAGCATTATTTTTTTCTCTCTTAGAGACGAAAACTTTTTTCTATAAAACAATGATAATGAAATGGGGAATATATTAACGAGACAACAATTCGATTGTAGAGCAGATTACAACCAAAGGGCACCAATGGGTCTTCAATGCAGCGAGAAAACCATGAACCCGGAGTCATGTTTCAGCTGGCCCCTAAACAAAAATGATTACTAGTTCAGTGATAATGGACGTCATACTAAACTCCTAAATATATAAAAGAAACTAAATTTAAATCATACAAGACTAAAAAAGGCCAGAGGCTCCTGACTTGGGACAGGCGCAAAAATGCGGCGGGGTTAAACATGTTTTTTGATATATAAACCACCCTCCCCCGTTTTTCATCTTGCCAATGTAGAAAAAACAAATACACAACAATACGCACAGTAAAACTCATTTCAAAAGAAGTTTGAATCCGATGTCAGAATAGGTAACAAAAGAAACTAAACAAAATGACAATGATGCATAAATTAACAAAGGACTACTAGTAGTTACTGATAGCCAGCTCCAGACCCCAATTAAACTGATTGAAAGATTATGTCTTTTTAAATATTTTTCAAAATAAAAATAAATAATAAAGAAACTAGAGGCTCTAAAGAGCCTGTGTCGCTCACCTTGGTCTATGTGAATATAAAGCAATGGACACAGATGGATTCATGACAAAATTGTGTTTTGGTGATGGTGATGTGTTTGTAGATCTTACATTACTAAACATTCTTGCTGCTTACAATTATCTCTATCTATAACAGTACTTTCTGTGGAAAATGTTATTGAAAATCTTCAAATTTTAAGAAAATTGTTAAAAATTGACTGTGAAGGGCAATAACTCCTTAGGGGGTCAATTGACTATTTTGGTAATACTGACTTATTTTTAGTTCTTACTTTGCTGTACATTATTGCTGTTTACAGTTTATCTCTATCTATAATAATATTCAAGATAATAACCAAAAAAAACCAGCAAAATTTCCTAAATATTACCAATTCAGGGGCAGCAACCTAACAACCGATTATCCGATTCATCTGAAAATTCCAGGGCAGATAGATCGTGACCTGATCTACAATTTTACTTCTTGTCATATTTGCTCTTAATGCTTTGGTTTTTGAGTTATAAGCCAAAAACTGCATTTTACCCCATGTTCTATTTTTAGCCATGGTGGCCATCTTGGTTTGTTGGCCGAGTTACCGGACAATTTTTTTTAACAAGATACCCCAATGATGATTATGGCTAAGCTTGGTTAAATTTGGCCCAGTAGTTTCAGATGAAAAGATTACTACGATTTACGAAAAATGGTTAAAAATTGACTATAAAGGGCAATAACTCCTAGAAATAAACTGTAAACAGCAATAATGTTCAGCAAAGTAAGATTTACAAATAAGTCAACATGACTGAAATGGTCAGTTGACCCCTTTAGGAGTAATTGCCCTTTATAGTCAACTTTGAACCATTTTTCGTAAATCTTAGTAATCTATTACAAAAATCTTCTCCTCTGAAACTACATGGCCAAATTAATCCAAACTTGGCCACAATCATCTTTGGGGTATCTTGTTTAAAAAATGTGTGGCGTGACCCGGCCAACCAACCAAGATGGCAGCCATGGCTAAAAATAGAACATAGGGGTGAAATGTAGATTTTGGCTTATAACTCTGAAACCAAAGTATTTAGAGCAAATCTGACATGAAGTAAAATTGATTATCAGGTCAAGATCTATCTGCCCTGAAATTAACAGATGAATCGGACTACCTGTTGTTGGGTTGCTGCCCCTGAATTGGTAATTTTAAAGAAATTTTGCTGTTTTTGGTTATTTATCTTGAATATTATTATAGATAGAGATAAACTGTAAACAGCAATAATGTTCAGCAAAGTAAGATTTATAAATAAGTCAACATGACCGAAATGGTCAGTTGACCCCTTTAGGAGTTATTGCCCTTTATAGTCAATTTTTAACCATTTTTCGTAAATCTTAGTAATCTATTACAAAAGTCTTCTCCTCTGAAACTACTGGGCCAAATTAAACCAAACTTGGCCACAATCATCATTGGGGTATCTAGTTTAAAAAATGTGTGGCGTGACCCGGTCAACCAACCAAGATGGCCGCCACGGCTAAAAATAGAACATAGGGGTAAAATTCAGTTTTTGGCTTATAACTCAAAAACCAAAGCATTTAGAGCAAATCTGACATGAAGTAAAATTGATTATCAGGTCAAGATCTATCTGCCCTGAAATTAACAGATGAATCGGACTACCTGTTGTTGGGTTGCTGCCCCTGAATTGGTAATTTTAAAGAAATTTTGCTGTTTTTGGTTATTTATCTTGAATATTATTATAGATAGAGATAAACTGTAAACAGCAATAATGTTCAGCAAAGTAAGATTTATAAATAAGTCAACATGACCGAAATGGTCAGTTGAACCCTTTAGGAGTTATTGCCCTTTATAGTCAATTTTTAACCATTTTTCGTAAATCTTAGTAATCTATTACAAAAGTCTTCTCCTCTGAAACTACTGGGCCAAATTAAACCAAACTTGGCCACAATCATCATTGTGGTATCTAGTTTAAAAAAAAAGTGTGGCGTGACCCGGTCAACCAACCAAGATGGCCGCCACGGCTAAAAATAGAACATAGGGGTAAAATTCAGTTTTTGGCTTATAACTCAAAAACCAAAGCATTTAGAGCAAATCTGACATGAAGTAAAATTGATTATCAGGTCAAGATCTATCTGCCCTGCAATTTTCAGATGAATCGGAGTACCTGTTGTTGGGTTGCTGCCCCTGAATTGGTAATTTTAACGAAATTTTGCTGTTTTTGGTTATTATCTTGAATATTATTATAGAGAGAGATGAACTGTAAACAGCAATAATGTTCAGCAAAGTAAGATTTACAAATAAGTCAACATGACTGAAATGGTCAGTTGACCCCTTTAGGAGTAATTGCCCTTTATAGTCAATTTTGAACCATTTTTCGTAAATCTTAGTAATCTTTTACAAAAATCTTCTCCTCTGAAACTACTGGGCCAAGTTCATTATAGATAGAGATAATTGTAAGCAGCAAGAATGTTCAGTAAAGTAAGATTTACAAACACATCACCATCACCAAAACACAATTTTGTCATGAATCCATCTGCATCCTTTGTTTAATTTTCACATAGACCAAGGTGAGCGACACAGGCTCTTTAGAGCTTCAAGTTCGTAAATCTTAGTAATCTTTTACAAATATCTTCTTCTCTGAAACTACTGGGCCAAATTAAACTAATCTTGGCCACAGTCATCATTGGGGTAACTTGTTTAAAAAATGTGTGGCGTGACCTGGACAATCAACCAAAATGGCTGCCACGGCTAATAATAGAACATAGGGGTAAAATGCAGTTTTGGCTTATTACTCAAAAACCAAAGCATTTAGAGCAAATCTGACATGCGGTAAAAGTGTTTATCAGGTCAAGATCTATCTGCCCTGATGTTTTCACATGAATCGGACAAACCGTTGTTAGGTTACTGTTCTGAATTGGTAATTTTAAGGAAATTTTCCCGTTTTTATACGACCGCAAAATTTGAAAAATTTTTCGTCGTATATTGCTATCACGTTGGCGTCGTCGTCTGCGTCGTCGTCTGAGTCGTCGTCTGAGTCGTCGTCGTCGTCTGCGTCGTCGTCGTCGTCCGAATACTTTTAGTTTTCGCACTCTAACTTTAGTAAAAGGGAATGGAAATCTTTGAAATTTTAACACAAGGTTTATGACCACAAAAGGAAGGTTGGTATTGATTTTGTGAGTTTTGGTCCCAACATTTTAGGAATTATGGGCCAAAAAGGGCCCAAATAAGCATTTTCTTGGTTTTCGCACTATAACTTTAGTTTAAGTTAATAGAAATCTATGAAATTTTGACACAAGGTTTATGACCACAAAAGAACGGTTGGGATTGATTTTGGGAGTTTTGGTTTCAACAGTTTAGGGATTAGGGGCCAAAAAAGGGCACAATAACTTTAGTTTAAGTAAATAGAAATCAATGAAATTTAAACACAATGTTAATGACTACAAAAGGAAGGTTGGTATTGATTTTGGGAGTTTAGGTCCCAACAGTTTAGGAATAAGGGGCCAAAACGGGACCCAAATAAGCATTTTTCTTGGTTTTCGCACCATAACGTTAGTATAAGTAAATAGAAATCTATGAAATTTAAACACAAGGTTTATGACCATAAAAGGAAGGTTGGTATTGATTTTGGGAGTTTTGGTCCCAACAGAATAAGGGGCCCAAAGGGTCCAAAATTAAACTTTGTTTGATTTCATCCAAATTGAATAATTGGGGTTCTTTGATATGCCGAATCTAACTGTCATGACTGTGTATGTAGATTCTTAACTTTTGGTCCCGTTTTCAAATTGGTGTACATTAAGGTCCAAAGGGTCCAAAATTAAACTTAGTTTGATTTTGACAAAAAATGAATCAGTTAGGTTCTTTGATATGCTGAATCTAAAAATGTACTTAGATTCTTGATTATTAGCCCAGTTTCATCAAAAATTGAATGAATGGGGTTCTTTGATATACCAAATCTAACTGTGTATGTAGATTCTTCATTTTTGGTCCTGTTTTCAAATTGGTCTACGCTAAAGTCCAAAGGGTCCAAAATTAAACTTAGTCTGATTTTAACAAAAATTGAAATCTTGGGGTTCTTTGATATGCTGAATCCAAAAATGTACTATATACAATGTATATTCACTTTTTACTACCAACTGATAAATTAAAATAATCTTTACCATTCAGTGATAACAAACAGTTTTTTTACATCTTAATATTTTATGATGTATTTAAATGAGTAGTTATTGTTGCAAACTCCATTAGAAATTTTAATTGAGATTAGTTTTGGAATAAGGGAAAGGGGGATGTGATTAAAAAAATTGGGTTCAATTTTTATACGACCGCAAAATTTTTTAATTTTTTGGTCGTATATTGCTATCACGTTGGCGTCGTCGTCTGCGTCGTTTTCGCACTATAACTTTAGTTTAAGTGAATAGAAATCTATGAAATTTTGACACAAGGTTTATGACCACAAAAGGAAGGTTGGTATTGATTTTGGGAGTTTTGGTCCTAACAGTTTAGGAATTAAGGGCCCAAATAAGCATTATTCTTGGTTTTCGCACAATAACTTTAGTATAAGTGAATAGAAATCAATGAAATTTTAACACAAGGTTTATGACCACAAAAGGAAGGTTGGGATTGATTTTTGGAGTTGAGGTCACAACAGTTTATGAATTAGGGGCCAAAAAGGGGCCCAAATAAGCATTATTCTTGGTTTTTGCACCATAACTTTAGTATAAGTAAATAGAAATCTATGAAATTTAAACACAAGGTTTATGACCATAAAAGGAAGGTTGGGTTTGATTTTGGGAGTTTTGGTCCTAACAGTTTAGGAAAAAGGGGCCCAAAGGGTCCAAAATTGAACTTTGTGTGATTTCATCAAAAATTGAATAATTGGGGTTCTTTGATATGCCGAATCTAACTATGTATGTAGATTCTTAATTTTTGGTCCCGTTTTCAAATTGGTCTACATTAAGGTCCAAAGGGTCCAAAATTAAACTTAGTTTAATTTTAACAAAAATTGAATCCTTGGGGTTCTTTGATATGCTGAATTTAAAAATGTACTTAGATTTTTAATTATTGGCCTAGTTTTCAAATTGGTCCAAATGGGGGTCCAAAATTAAACTTTGTTTGATTTTTATCAAAAATTGAATAAATGGGTTCTTTGATATGCCAAATCTAACTGTGTATGTAGATTCTTAAGATTTGGTCCAGTTTTCAAATTGGTCTACATTAAGGTCCAAAGGGTCCAAAATTAAACTAAGTTTGATTTTAACAAAAATTAAATTCTTGGGCTTATTTGATATGCTTTATCTAAATATGTACTTTGATTTTTGATTATGGGCCCAGTTTTCAAGTTGGTCCAAATCAGGATTCCATATCAAGTATTGTGCAATAGCAAGAAATTTTCAATTGCACAGTATTGCACAATAGCAAGAAATATCTAATTTCACAATATTGTGCAAAAGCAATTAATTTTCAGTTGGAGTTATCTTTCTTTGTATAGAATAGTAGTTGATAATATATGTTGGAAATTTGCCAGACATGACTATGATGTCATTTTCTATTTTTATTTGCCAATAACTTTATGTAAATAACTTCATTGGAAATTTGCCAATATAAAATGTTGCTGATGAAGCTTTTTTTCCTTATCTTATCTAAAATGTTTTTAGATAATGTATGTTGGACATTTGCCAGACATGACTATGATGTCATTTTCTATTTTTATTTGCCAATAACTTTATGTAAATACCTTCATTGGAAATTTGCCAATATAAAATGTTGCTGATGAAGTTTTTTTTATTGTTTTATACAATAAACAATGTATATTCACTTTTACTACCAACCAATCTTTACCATTCAGTGATAACAAGCACTTTATTTTACATTTTAATATTTTATGATGTATTTAAAAGAGTAGTTATTGTTGCAAACTCCATTAGAAATTAGAATTGATATCAGTTTTGGAAAAAGGGAAACGGGGATGTGAAAAAAGGGGGGGTGAATTTTTCTCATTTCAGATTTCATAAATAAAAAGAAAATTTCTTCAAACATTTTTTTGAGAGGATTAATATTCAACAGCATAGTGAATTGCTCAAAGGCAAAAAAAAACTTTTAAGTTCATTACACCACATTCATTCTGTGTCAGAAACCTATGCTGTGTCAACTATTTAATTTTAGATTTAAAAAGTTTGAAGAAGAAATCTTTAATTGATTTGTAAAATCTTGGCATTTGTTTTGTGTAAAAAAAAACATGTAATGTCAAAAATGTGATCACAATCCAAATTCAGAGCTGTATCACGCTTGAATATTATGTCCATACTTGCCCCAACTGTTCAGGGTTCGAACTCTGCGGTCGTATAAAGCTGCGCCCTGCGGAGCACCTGGTTTGTTATTATCTTGAATATTATTATAGATAGAGATAAACTGTATACAGCAATAACGTTCAGCAAAATAAAATCTACAAATAAGTTTGCATGACCAAAATAGTCAATTGACCCCTTAAGGAGTTATTGCCCTTTATAGTTAATTTTTTACATTTTTTCATAAATTTTTGTAAATTTTTAGAAAATATTTTCCACTGTAATTACTGGGCCAAGTTCATTATAGATAGAGATAATTGTAGCAACAAGAATGTTCAGTAAAGTAAGATCTACAAACACATCACTATCACCAAAACACAATTATGTCATGAATTTATCCGTGTCCATTGTTTAATATGTACAAGACCAAGGTGAGCGACACAGGCTCTTTAGAGCCTCTAGTTTGTTATTATCTTGAATATTGTTATAAATAGAGATAAACTGTAAACAGCAAAAATGTACAGCAAAGTAGACCTAAAAGTAAGTCAACATGACCAAAATGGTCAATTGACCCCCTAAGGAGTTATTGCCCTTTATAGTCAATTTTTAACAATTTTCATAAAATTTGTGAATTTTCACTAACATTTTTCTGAAACTACTGGGCCAAGTTCATTATAGATAGGGATAATGGAGGATTTGGATGGGGTGAAATGATTAAAGAATAATGCCCTTAAAAAATGGAAGATTAGAGAATAACAGGCCAAAAAAAGTCGTTAATTTTTTAAAGATTAGAGAAAAAAGGGGTGAAAATTAAATGTTACAGAATAACAGACAACTCACCCCCCCCCCCCCCACCCCCCATCCAGACCCTCATAATGGTAAGCAGCAAGAATGTTCAGTAAAGTAAGATCTTCAAACACATCACCATCACCAAAACACAATTTTATCATGAATCCATCTGTGTCCTTTGTTTAATATTCACATCTATAGACCAAGGTGAGCGACACAGGCTCTAAAGAGCCTCTAGTTATTATGTATATAAGCAACCCGACTTTACTAAGAGAACAAACGACCTGGGGAAATCCCAGCGGAGTAAAATAAAATACATTAAATTACTTAGATATTACGTATACTTAACAAACTAAGCAACGTTTCCACCAATACAAGCTATTCAGTTGCATATCCTTAAGAAATGCAGACGTATACTAGTATATGTACTTGAATCTCCATGCTATTATTCAGTCCCTGTTGCAGTAGTATGGTAAATCCCAATTTTGTTCTGTATGATCCAAGAGGTACCGAAGGTGCTTTCGACTATTGTTGATCGTGCTTAAAACATACCTGTCAACTGACCTGGATCCTGTGAGTTTTTCACAATTCTGAGGGGTCACCGTCCTGCCCGCCGGGTGACCAGATAACCCGGGATTCGGAAAATAGACCGTTTTCACCCGGATTCCTTAGCCTTTAGACTGATTTCGTAAGAGATATTTTTTTGAAATATTCAGTAAATTCGTATTTCTTCCTGGACAAGAAGTTCAACTACCTGTGTGATTTCAAATCAAGTGACCAATTTTAGTGCATGGCTGCACTTGACAGCTTTGGTGTCTAACACACTGTTAATTAGCACCAATTACCGTAGCTTTAGGTCGTAAATAATTTGTGTATTTAAATTTTGTTTTAAAAACAATTCAAGTTACTTTCCCTTTTTTGTCATCTCACAATAATCTCCTTAAACTTATGTTTTTTTGTGAAAAGATAAAATTGAATGCAAAAACATAGCAGAATAATACATTTACTTATTTTTCTACCTTAGAACAATTAAAAAATAAAAATTTTAATTTTTTCTTCTTCATCTTTACCTCTTTTAATAAAATTAACGGTACCAATTTTCTTGCACCAGATGCGCATTTCGACAATACATGTCTCTTCAGTGATGCTCGTGGCCAAAATATTTGAAATCCAAAGCTTATATAAAAGATGAAGAGCTATAATCCAAAAGGTCAAATTTTATATGAATATCAACGGCTGATATGATCTGACAGTCATGTGACAAATGGAGGACGGCAGTGTTTTTTTAATGAGAGAAAGAAAATGTGAAAATTTTATGGTAATATGCCTCGCAGAGGTGTCAAAAGAACAAATAACAGTAACAGCAATAGCAACACAAGTGATTATACTGCTTTTGATGAATCAGTTAAGAAAAAAAACCGATAAATGCAATTTTTGTTAAACAAAAGAATAAGATTAGTTGCATTTCTTTATTACATGTTCATTTTTGAAAGATTTTTGGGAGAAAGTGCATTATCTTCTATCAAAAATTAATTTTCAAAACAAGATATTAGCAAAACATATAGTATTTGGATACAAAAAATCAGATCAAGGATATAACGGTTTTAATTATTTCTTGACAATACTAGGTTTTTGTATTTACAAGTCGTACTATGTATCCGAGCAAAAACTGAAATTTTTAGATGTGTATGATACGGAGGTTTATGAATAAGAACAAAACAGTATCTCAAAATGTATTTTTCATAAAGTTAAAATTGATTTAATTGATGGAAAAAACAAAACAATGTTTATATTTTATTATATTCTGTGTATTTTCCTGGATACTCGGAAAGCATTTCACAGGGATATTTTATTGAAGCTTGGACAATGAAGTAAAGTTGTAACAAGCAATTTGAAGAATAAAGAATATTTATTTGTTGTAAAAAAAAAGAAGAAAAAACCGTCCAAAAAGAAAAGTAAATAAAGGAATAAAAAAAAGTTATCAAACGTAAACAAAGAGGAACACATAAGTGAACACTTGAATGGTTCAGATGATGTTCGAAATGTAAACAAGGAAACCTTTTCTACAGTAGATAATGTGAATTTAATGTGTAGCTTTAATCAACCACGGTACTTTAACGATACAAATTTAATGTATTCACAAAGCCCCAGTCCGATGTTCCAAATGCAGAACCAGAGTCAACATCTTTGCTCTACACCTATTAACGGTAACCCCGGTATAATGTTGTATCCTTTACACCAAGTCCATCACACATCAACTCTCGCCCAACAATTTCCAGAACAAAGGCCAAGTTTGGTTGACGAAATGTTCCGAAGAATGGATAGCTTTGAAATTAAGTTGGGTAAGCTCGAACAAATTGACTCGGTAGTTACGTCTATAAATTCTAAAGTAAATAAACAAGAACAAAATGCCAAATCGATAGACGATCGAATAGACCAGGCAGAAAGAAGCTCCCAGCTTATCAGCAACGATATTGATACACAGAAAGTTGTTTTTTTCTAAATTTATAACTGAACTTGACAAGATTTCGAAGCAAATTAAATCAGAAATGAAATAGGGGAAACCTTAGATGTTATTCGTAAGGAAAATACCAAACTGAAGAGCGAGTTAATAGACGTTCAAATGAGGTCCATGCGGAATAATTTGATATTTTACAATATACCGGAATCGGAAGGTGAACAATGTACCCAAATCATATACAAATTTTGCGATGAAAGTCTGAAAATAGAAAATGTGGCCACAAAGTTATCTATTGCTGAGGCCTATCGTCTAGGAAAGCATGGTGAGAAGACTCGTCCGATTCTAGTGAAGTTTTCAAATTTTGAAAGCCGGGATTTGGTGAAAAAACGCAAAAAATCTAAAAGATACATGTTTCAGTATTTCAGAAATGAAGAAAAGAAAAGCTGCCGATTGTAATGGATTTACGCGAACGGGACTTTAAGACTTACTTTGTGAAAGACCATATATTTGTAAATGGGAAGGAATATTTGCCATAGGACAAATCCAGAGAACAATTTTGTAAATTAAAATGTCTATGTTGGAATGTTCATGGTTTAACTTCAGTCTACAAAGATAATGACTTTTTGGACTTAATAAATGATTATAATACTTTATTTCTCAGTGAGACATGGTTAAAAAATAATACTTGTTAGTTATAAATGTTGGAATGTTCATGGTTTAACTTCAGTCTACAAAGATAATGACTTTTTGGACTTAACAAATGATTATAATATTTTATTTCTCAGTGAGACATGGTTAAAAAATAATAACTTGTTAGTTATAAATGGTTTTGAAAGAATTTCTTGTGTATTTCGTAATAAATATATAGGTACTAGAAATGAAGGAGGTATTGCTGTTTTTGTAAGATTTGTTTATGTAACGGTATTATTGTTGAAAAAGAATTAAATGATGGTATTATTCTGTTAAAACCTGACCATAGTTTCTTTAATACTGATAAAGATATTTTTATTTGTTTTTCTTATGTACCACACGAAAGATCTAATTATTACCAATTATGTGATATAGATTTTCACGATATTATTGAAAGTATTGTAAATAACTATAGGGATAAAGGTATTGTTTTGGTGTGTGGAGATTTAAATAGCCGCATAGGTGAATTAAGTGATTTTTTACTCAATGATGATCTAGATAAATATGTTGAAAGTGTAGAGCACGTTGTAAACCTCATTATTTCTGACAGAAGTTCAATGGGCAAAACAGTTGATGCATATGGCCGTAAACTATTACAAATGTGTTTTAACACGGGTTTAGTTGTTGTTAACTACTGTGTTTTCTATTATTTTGTTTATATTATTTTCAGGTACATGTTACTTGGTGGGTTTAGTTTATAGTTTAGTAAAGACATAAGAATAGACAATATAATTATATTGAAGCCAAAAATAGTCAATCAACAGTGATAGCAGAGCTTATACAGATGGCAACAGCACCTAGTTACAAGAACCCACCAGGTTTGACCAAAGATAAAAGTTATCAACATTGAAAAATGAAGTTTTAATGTGGCAACTCGTGACTTATCTTGACAAGAAGAAGAGAGGTTTGGCTTTAGCTTTGTCACTACAAGGAAAACCAAGGGAAGTAGCCCTAGAAGTAGATCCCAGTGATTTAAATGTTGACGAAGGAGTAGATAAAATTGAGAATGGAAATGGGGAATGTGCCAAAGAGACAACAACCCGACCATAGAAAAAAACAACAGCAGAAGGTCACCAACAGGTCTTCGATGTAGCGAGAAATTCCCGCACCCGGAGGCGTCCTTCAGCTGGCCCCTAAACAAATATATACTAGTTCAGTGATAATGAACGCTGATAAGCTAGATAAGCTGATAACTGAGTTGGACAAGCTTTTTGAGAAGGATGAAATAGATCAGGCTTATGCTGCATATACTGTATTTGATCAGTTCCACAGAGTAGATGATGTAAGCATGTCTGATTATATCATTGAGTTTGAGCAGAGATAAAATAAATGTAAGAAATATGAAATGGTACTCCCAGGTGCAATTCTAGCTTTTAAACTTCTTGACAATGATGGGTTAAGTCAAAGTAATCGTCAGCTGGCATTAACTGCATGTTCTGACCTTAAATTCGACACAATGAAATCTGCTTTGAATAGGATATTTGCATCAAAATTTAAAAAATTTCCTGGAGAACGAGACTCTGTTGTAACTGTAAAAGAAGAATCAGCTTTTGTCAGTGATGGGTATTATCAGAGAGGTCGAAGTTCAAGAAGAAATTTTCCTCGGAATCGAGCTGATAGATCAACCAACTCTAGTAGACTTAAGACTAAAATGAATCCAGTCTTCAATGGAAATGTCTCAAGATGTATAATATGTGATTCCAAATTTCATTGGGTCAAGGATTGTCCTCACAAGCAGCTCGATGTGAATTTAACAGAACATGAGAGTGATGAGTTAAATGAAATTGTGAACATAACATTATTTACCTCAGCACAAAAATTTAAGCCTCTAACAGTGTTTGTCGCAGAAGCCTACAATGCTGCAGTTATTGATACTGCATGTTCCAAGACAGTGTGAGGTTCTAAATGGTTATACGAATTTGTAGAATCACTTGATACAGGACTTGATCAACTTACTTGTAATGAAAGTCATGTACCATTCAAATTTGGTGATGGACAAACATTATATTCATATCAGAAAGTGAAAATTCCAGCACTAATTGGGTCAGTTAAGTGCTCAATTGAAACAGAAGTGGTGGATTATGAAATACCGTTATTGTTAAGTAAAACCTCTCTGAAAAGAGCAAGCACTATTCTAGATCTCAGCAATGACAAGGTTACCATGTTTGGACAGTTAGTTGATGTGAACCTAACTTCAAGTGGTCATTACTGTATCAACATTAAAGACAAGCAATGCACAAACAGAAATAAAAATGAGACTGAGGAGGTTTTTATCATTGATACAAAATTATCTTTTAAGAAGAAATAGGAGATTCTTTTTAAGTTGCACAAGCAGTTTGGACATGCATCATCAGATACACTTGTATCCCTTTTGCAAAGTGCTGGTTCTGTTGATTCTGAAACAAAGAACATTCTTAAAGATATCTGCACACAAAGTGTTTAATTTGCCATAAGTTCAAGCATGCAAAAGCTAAACCAGTGGTTGTCTTTTCACATGCAAATGATTTCAATCAAATTGTGGCAATGGACCTTTATGAAATTGACCATAACTTTTATTATCTACATGCTATTGACTTATTTAGCAGATTGAGTGCAGCTGCAATAATCAGAAGAAAGGACTCTAAAGTCATTGTAGATAGGTTCATGCAGATATGGGTTGGCGTTTATGGTGCACCTGAAGTTGGTGTTTACACAGATAATGGAGGTGAATTTAATTCACAGATATTTAGAGACATGGCAAAAAACTTGAGCATGTCAGTAAAAACAACAGCAGGATGTAGTCCGTGGTCCAATGGTGTAGTGGAAAGACACAACGCAACGCTTACAGAAACAATCAATAAAATGAGAAAAAGCTCTAACCTTTCATTGGAGACTTCCGTCAGTTGGGCAGTTCATGCTAAGAACAGTTTGTTGAATGTCTATGGCTACAGTCCATATCAAATAGTTTTTGGAAGGAACCCAAACATGCCATCGACTATAGTTAACAAGCCTCCTGCATCAGAAGGTACAACGTTTTCTTCCTTCGAGACAATAAGTGGAAAGGACCAGGCTGGGTAATTCGTCAAGATAACGTACTAGTAGTTGTTTTTGTACGATATGGAGGTACATTTGTGCGTGTACATGAAAGTAGAATAAAAAGACACATTAATGTTGAAAGAAAACAAAAGATTATTCATAAGCATACAACAAAGTCAACTCCTGTGCGTTAGCCGCAAGCTGCGACATATAACAACAACACTGAACCAGATCATGACTTAGTATACTATTCGAGTGACAATGAAGAGCCTCATCAAAATGATACTGAGAATGATGAAAACCAAGAAAATGTTGAAGAATCTGCAGACGAAAGTGCTGATCAAAATGATAGTCATGCTGGTAGCTTGAATGGTAGTTTGCATGGTGAAGATGGTCCTTAATCTGAAGGGAGAGACAGTTTTGATTTCGAAAATCAGGCAGAGAATGATATACATGAGGAAAGTATGGAACATAATCCTGAGTCACAGGCAAATGATTGTATGAAAGCAAAGAAGGATCAGATAGTGAATTTTAAAATCCCTGGTGAAAATGACACAAGAGAAGCAATAATTTTAGGCAGGGCAGGAAAGGCTACAACTGTTAAAAAGAGCTGGTACAATATAGAATATAATCAGCCAGAAAATATGAGAGGTGATCAGATATCAATTGATCTAAGAACAGTTAATGATTTGAAAGTTGTTAACCAATCAGATGAGGTGAATGAGGATGTACTTTTAAGTGATATTGATTTAACTGAGGCTAGAGAGGCAGAACTGGATAACTGGAGAAAGCACAATGTTTATGAAGAAGTTGAAGACAATGGTCAAAACTGTATTTCCACAAGATGGGTTTATACTATGAAAGAATTAGAGAACGAATTTCATAGAAAAGCTAGATTGGTAGCAAAAGGTTTTGAAGAAGACAGCCTAGATGAGATACCAAAGAATTCGCCAACATGTGAAAAGCAGTCTCTACGACTAATTTTATCAATTATTGCTAGTAAAAGATGGTCAATTGATTCAGCGGACATTAAAACTGCTTTCCCATGGGGAGAAAATGCAAAGAGAAGTCTACTTGAGACCTCATAAAGAAGCTTAAGCAACTGGTAAAGTCTTGCGCCTTAACAAATGTGTATATGGTCTTGTTAATACATCCTTAAAGTGGTACGAAAAAGTAAAATCAACATTGTTAGATTGTGGAGGAACAGTATCCAAAATTGATTCAGCAGTATTTTATTGGTATAATGAAAAAGGTTTGACTGGTGTCCTAGCAGTTCATGTAGATGACTTTCTTTGGGCAGGATCCAGTTCCTTTGAGAAAAGTGTTGTGTCCAGAATTAGGGATATGTTCAAGGTAGGGAAAGAATCCTGTGAGTCTTTCACATATTTGGGTCTTGACCTCAGCCAAGAAAATGACGCTATTGTACTCAGCCAGCAAGACTATGTCAGAATGTTGAAGACTGTTTTAATAGATAAAGACAGAGTTAAAACATCTTCTCTTTCATCATCAGAACAGACACTATTGAGATAAAAAAAAAATAGGACAATTGTTATGATTAGCAAGACATACACGTCCAGACATTGCATTTGATGTTGCTGCTATTTCATCAAAAATTAAGTCTAGCACTTTAGGAAGGTGCAAAAAGATCACGTTTCACAGCAATTCCAGAATCTTGGACATAATGTGAATTTTTTTTTTGTTCAGTGATACACTATTTGGAAATCTTCCAGATGGTGGAAGTCAGGGTGGTTATGTTTTGCTTTTGATGGGCGATGATGGTAAAGTGAACCCAATCACTTGGCAGTTTAAGAAATTAAGAAGGGTTTTACGTAGTACTTTGGCAAGCGAAGCCTTGGCCTTAGCTAATGGTGTGGACTGTGTTATATCTTTAGCAGCTCTGTTTAAGGAATTAATGCATAATGAGAACAATTTGATGCATACTCCAGTAGATTGTTTCGTTGACAACAAAGACCTTTATCATGCAATATACTCTGACAAACCTGTTGGAGAAAAGAGATTGAGGGTGGAGATTAATGCAATAAAGCAATTGATTCAAGGTGGAGAGCTTAAAGAAGTAAAATGAATTCAGACTAATGAACAAATCGCCAATGCTCTTACAAAGCATGGTGCTTCTGGACAAGACATCTTACCTTGTTTTGAAAAAGGACTTTTGAATTCAAGCCTTTTGTAATAAGTGCAACTGACAATAAAAAAAAGAAGAAGAAAGATCAGATAAATACTTGATACTATGACATTTTAATTGCCTTCGTTTTCATTTTTATTTGGACATTAACATTTCTAGTGAAAAGAGAAAAGGATTAGATTGTTAACTACTGTGTTTTCTATTATTTTGTTTATATTGTTTTCAGTTACCTGTTACTTGGCGGGTTTAGTTTATAGTTTAGTAAAGACATAAGAATAGACAATAGAATTATATTGAAGCCAAAAATTGCCAATCAACAGTTGTAGCCAATGGCAGACTTTGTAATGACAAAGATGGTAATTTTACGTTCTATACGGCCAAAGGAAGAAGTGTAAATGACTACCTACTAGTGCCCCCGAGCGAATGTAGATTAATCAATGATTTTAAAGTGCTACCTATAAACGAATTTTCGGATCACATGCCTGTTTACTTCGAACTAGACTTATCTGTCATTTCAGGCCGATTGTATTGGTGAGCATTCTTTCTGTGATATTTACTAGCATATTAACGGAACGTTTGCTGTCGTGGTCGGAAGACGAACAGAAATTAATAGACAATCATTTTGGATTTAGTCCTGGTCGTTCAACTATAGATGCCATTTTCACACTGCATGGAATTATATCACATGTTTTAGTACACCAACTTTTGTTTGCCTTCGTGGACTTTAACAAGGCTTTTGATAAGCTACACAGAAAAATTGTAATGTACAAACTGCTAAACAATGGCATTAGTAACAAATTTGTTTCTATTGTTAAAACTTTATATTTGTCAGTGCGTCTTCGTGTACGATCTGGAGGAGTGCTGTCAGATGCGTTTGACAATTTTCTTGGTGTGAAACAAGGGGCACCTTTATCGCCTTTGCTGGTTTTTTTATTTTTTTATTAGCGACATTATTCAAGATATTTCCGTTGAAACAGATAAACATCGTGTCTCTAAATGGATTTTTAATATATTTGATCGTATTTGCTGATGATACTGTACTTTTAGGAAAATCGACGAATGTGTTGCAGCATTTACTGAATAAATTACTATTATATTGTAATAAATGGAACATAGAAGTAACACGGAGAAGACAAAAGTTGTTGTATTTCGAAATGGATTGAGGCCTGTAGTAAACCGTTTTTATTACAACGACAGAGAATTAGAAATTCTGAACTCCTATGTATACCTCGGTGTGTTGCTCCACTATAATTGAACATTTTTACAAACTCAAAAGTGTTTATCTCAACAAGGATCAAGAGCGTTATCTTCACTAATAAATTCATTGAAACAAATATATGTGACTACTGAACAACACATTTTTCTATTCGATAGTATGGTTGGATCCGTTTTAAGTTATGGGTCTGAGATATGGGGTTTTCATCGTGCTGGTGATATATATAGAGCTGATATATATAATAGATTGTGTAGATTTATTTTGAAACTTGGTAAAAAAGTCCCTACAATTTTTTTATATGGTGAACTTGTACACTTGCCATTGCATATTTTGAGAAAATATAAAATCCTGAAATATTGGATTCATATTGTAACTAATAAACCTTATATCGTATATGAAGTTTGTAAACTTTTGTACGAAGATGCAAATAATGGTGACACTAATTGGGCGTCTAACGTCAAAAAGGAGTAGGTCCGGTAAGACCCCTTTTTGGCCCAAAAATATAACAGTTTTACAAAATTGTTAAAATGTAAACTTTTAGTTATTTATTGGACAGTTAAATGCTTCTGCTACATAAATATGGGCTGTTTTTGACAATACAATGCACATATATCGGGTTGTAGCACCATTAAGTCATGCTAAATTACTGAAATCTTCAAAATTCTATCATTTTAGTTAAATTTTAGACGGTTTCCTTGTAAAACGAAAGTCGCCGCATTCGTGTTCATCCTTAATATTGAAATGTAAGTTGAATTTTATGATAATACATAACATATATAAAGTTTGTGGATGAACACAGATGCGGCCACTTTCATTTTTGACAAAAACCATCTGAAAAGTGACGTTTTTTGGCATATTTGAGAGATTTGAGCTTGAATCGGATCGTTTTTAATGACTAAATCAGTTAAAATCTTTCACTTATACTAATTAAATCAAGTGAAATAGACACTTAAGTCTTTAAAAAGTGGTCAAAATCTTTCGTCAGATGAAACTGAAATTTGAGGCCAAAATGAGTCCTTACCGGACCTACTCCTTTGTTTTTATGATGTACGGATTTCACAAGATACTAGTAAATTATCATTTGATTGTATAAAAACACGTATTAGAGATCAATTTTTACAAAGCTGGAATACAGTTTTAGAAGAATGTAACAAACTTTGTATTTATAAACGATATAAACTAGTATTTGGTTTTTAAAAAATACTTAGATTTTCATTGTAATGTATCTATTTTAACAAAACTACGTAGCGGCACACTTAAATTAAATGTTGAAGTTGGTCGTTTAAATACTCAAAGAGAAAACAGAGTATGTATATGTTGCAATATGAATGTTTTAGAGGACGAGTATCATTTTGTTTTATCATGTCCGACGTATAGATCTGTGCGTATAGAATTTTTAACCGGATTTTTGTAACAAAAATGTCGGTTATTGATTTGGGGATGTACGGTGGGCGTCCGGGCAGTCAGGCAGTCGGGCAGTCGGGCAGTCGGGCAGCCGGGCGGTCGGGCGGGCGGCAATCAAATGTTGTCCGTGCATTAACTCATGAACCGTTCAACCAAAGCTTTTAAAATTTTAATATGTTGTTACTGACAACTAAATGAAGGTCAAGTTCAATAATGGTGATTTTGACTTTTACCGTTCAGGAGTTATGGTTCTTGAAAGATTGAAAAATTGAGTTTCCAGTCGTGTCCGTGCATTTACGCATGAACTTTTCTACCAAAGCTTCCCAAATTTTAATATGTTGTTACTGATGACAAAATGGAGTTCAAGTTCAATAATGACGATTTTGACTTTTACCGTTCAGGAGTTATGGTTCTTGAAAGATTGAAAAATGGAGTTTCCAGTTGTGACCGTGCATTTACGCATGAACTGTTCTACTAAAGCTTTCCAAATTTTAATATGTTGTTACTGATGACAAAATAGAGGTCAAGTTAAATAATGACGATTTTGACTTTTACCGTTCAGGAGTTATGGTTCTTGAAAGATTGAAAAATGGTGTTTCCAGTCGTGTCCGTGCATTTTCTCATGAACCATTTTACCAAAGCTTTTGAAATTTTTATATGTTGTTACTGATGACAAAATAGAGGTCAAGTTCAATAATGACGATTTTGACTTTTACCGTTCAGGCGTTATGGTTCTTGAAAGATTGTAAAATGGCGTTTCCATTCACGTTGTTGCATTTACTCATGAACCATTCAATCTAAGCTTTTCAAATTTTAATATGTTGATACTGATGACAAAATGGAGGTCAAATTTGATATTGACGATTTTCAATTTCACCATTCATCAGTAATGGTTCTTGTGATATTACCAGGACACAAATAAATATTAATAAATCCGGTTTGCTGTCGTTGTGACAGCCTCTTGTTACCTTTATTCTACTGTTTACAAATCAGCACAAGTTACATAATTTATTACCAGCTCATTCTAAATCTCAGAGAGTAAAACTATATAGCTATTGAAATGCAGCTTAGAAAATTAGATCACATATATTGTCATAATATTATTGTATACTCTGTAGCTACTGTTCTCTGATGTTTTTTGTTTGTCCTATCTATAATACTAAAATTACGAGGTCCAATTTGTCAGCCGTCATCGGGTAAAAACGACAAATCAAAGAATTCAACTCTATATATAAATAATATAGGACAATGGTATAGATTAAAAATTACACCACTCCAGACCCTTTTGTTTTCCACATAATTAATATTGCCAATAATTAACAAGTTCCGGGTCGAATCCGATACCGATACCAATAGTATTTTCACCTGTTAGCTAATACCTTATCTGTACATTCCGCATTTGACAGGCGCACCACCAAACGGTGTATTTAGGACTTTGCTATATACACGGGTCATAATCAAAAGGCTGACACTACTAAATTCAATCATTGTCAAATTGTTCCCTATTGTAGTTTTATTCAGCAATCAGCAAGACTTTCTAAGATAACTTATATAGGACAGTGCTGTTGATTAAAAAATACTCCATTCCTGGATAGCCAGGACCTTTTGTTTTCCAAATAATTAATATTACCAATAATTGATAAGTTCCAGGTCGACGGGTTCAAACAGAAAGATTTGAAAGCAGAGAAAACTGTGTATCTTATAATCGACATGACTTTATCAGATGACAATACCAATTACTAAAATAAGGCTTATAGGCAAAGTTATATACTTTAATTCAGTCACGGACCCGCGATATCACGGGTGTGTACTTGTATTGTATATATTTGCGTTTGCCATAGCATGTATATGCTTCGCAAATAAAGTATTCATTCATATTCATTCATATATGACTTATGTATGGAATGAAAACAGAAATTGACACATTGAATGTCATGAAATGAATATGAAAAAGGAATTAAGGCAATATAACAAAAATCTATCAATGGCCCTCAAGTACAATGAATTAATACTTTGTAAAATTTTAAAATTACTTTGATATAAATTATAAAAAAAATGTCCCCTAAATACTGAAAAATTTGTACGCCTTATGGGCTTAGATTTCATTCTTCTATGCAGGTCATCACTTGCATTTTCATTGTTATAGGTTGACAGGTATGCTGGACGGACTTGCGGAATTAACTATAGTTGCAATGACTCGATCTTTAACTACTGAATTGACACCTGTCTACTGTTGATTACTGTATGACGACCTCTGGATGTTCTTTGGTTAAATATAGTCATTGGGTTGCTACTGTTATATTTGTCTAAGTGGAGGTGATCAAAGGCAGTGTTCTGCAAAATAACCTTAACAGGTTCGTTTGTTTCACGATCACTGACTTCCCGAGCATGCAACCGCGGTAGGAACATGCTTATTCAAAGACAGTGACTGAAAACATTGAAGCGCCGACTCAATCGAGTAGTTACCTGTAGAGCTTGGTTCAAACTGGCGGGCCAAAGTGTACGGGCGGACTTTTAATGATACTGTAATTTTTGGAATATTGTCAAGTTGAACAAACAGTTACTTTATTATTCAAAGCTTAAGATTTAAACATTGCACGGAAGCGTACACACTAAGTCTACTGAATTGCTGTTCTATTTCCATAATTTGTTTTTTTGTTTTACATTGTTAAGGTGCATTATGGTATTGCGCACTTGTTTCTTGTGATGTAACTTCTATTTACTTTTACTATGACCGCCGCTTATTTCCTCGACACTCGGAAGGTTTAACAAAACAACGAACTAGAGCCAATTAGCCATTCTCCTAGTGTCAATTGGAAATTTAATGTTCTTTCTTCTCAATTCTGCATGAAGTTTAATTTATTTCCAGTTTCGAAAGTTCTGGATCATATGGAGAGGGTCTCTGTTTACCTGGGCGTTTCCCATGACACACACTTCGAAATGAAATAACCACCTAATCAAACAATATCCAATCACTATTTCGAAGAAACGTATATCCATGTCAATTAATCGTTAACATTAGGATGTCAAGTAGATTTTCGAATATGGTTCTCGCGCTATTTTGCCGGCTCCTGCAAAAGGGTGCTCTTTTGCCGGTCTTATTTCAGTTTTTTTATCAAACCAATTGGAATTTTTTTTTTAAGGAAACTATTTATGCACAAATGATATATGTAGCTAGATGTCAATAACTTTTTGTTCGCCTTGCCTTCCTAGTCATTCAATTTTGATGAACTGGACACATTAAATTACAGGTACATACGTACGTTACTGATTTCTGTTGAACATGAAATAAAAATAGAAAACAACAAATTTGTTATCAAACAAACTTGATTTTTGACTGATAATATGAAGAGCTACGGCAGGTTTTTTGGAGTACTTTGAAACGTGAAACGAGGACTATAGAATTCATGAAAACCAGACAAAACTTTTAAAATAATCATTAGTCTTTTGCGCAATAGGATATAAGAGTAATGAAAAAATATTGTACACACAATGCATAGAAATCTAGCTATTAAACAGCATTTAGTCTATAAATGTTGAATACTAAACTACTAAATATATTAAAGAAAAAAAATGTTCGAGACTAGTATCAATTTTGATATTTTTGTGTTTTGTTTACCTCCTATTAATTAAAGAAAAAATGTACTAGTACCAATTTTAGTAGTTTACAAGTTAACAATTGTATTTAGGTTTTGGAATGACTTATAATAAGTCAGTGGTATTTGGTATGCAGTTGTATTAGCATTGGCACATCTCATTTACACGGATATTGTTTAGCAATGTAACTCAGTCATGATTCATAGACTTTGAATATTTGCATATCTTGTGTAAAATGTTAAAGTATTGATATTTTGATTTCAAAATTGCATAATCAAAATTACAAAAAGGCGAGACGTATTGTGTGATAACAGTTTATTTTACATTGTGACTTGGATGGAGAGTTGTCTCATTGGCACTCATACCACATCTTCTTATTTAATCAAAGGTACATTATGAATAAGACATCAAATTCTTGGTGACCTACAACCAATGTTATATATCAGATATCGGATTCTTAGTGACCTACAACCAATCTTATACAAGTATTAACAAGGGTAAATTATGTATCTGTCATTATTGTCAGATATCAGATTATTAGTCATCTACAATCGATTCTGTACAAGTATGTATCAAAGGTATATTATTATCAGATATCAGATTCTTAGTCATCTACAATCGATTCTGTACAGGTATGTATCAAAGGTATACTATTATCAGATATCAGATTCTTAGTCACCTACAATCGATTCTGTACAAGTATGTATCAAAAGGTATATTATTATCAGATATCAGATTCTTAGTCATCTACAATCGATTCTGTACAAGTATGTATCAAAGGTATATTATTATCAGATATCAGATTCTTAGTCATCTACAATCGATTCTGTACAGGTATGTATCAAAGGTATATTATTATCAGATATCAGCTTCTTAGTCACCTACAATCAATTCTGTACAAGTATGTATCAAAGGTATACTATTATCAGATATCAGATTCTTAGTCACCTACAATCGATTCTGTACAAGTATGTATCAAAAGGTATATTATTGTCGAGCCTTCGACTTTAGTCGAAAAAGCGAGACTAAGCGATCCTACATTCCGTCGTCGTCGGTATCGTCGTCGTCGGCGGCGTCCACAAATATTCATTCTGTGGTTACAGTTTTTATACGACCGCAAAATTTGAAAAAATTTTCGTCGTATATTGCTATCACGTTGGCGTCGGCGTCGTCGTCGTCGTCGTCGTCGTCCGGCGTCCGAATACTTTTAGTTTTCGCACTCTAACTTTAGTAAAAGTGAATGGAAATCTATGAAATTTTAACACAAGGTTTATGACCACAAAAGGAAGGTTGGTATTGATTTTGGGAGTTTTGGTCCCAACATTTTAGGATTTAGGGGCCAAAAAGGGCCCAAATAAGCATTTTCTTGGTTTTCGCACTATAACTTTAGTTTAAGTTAATAGAAATCTATGAAATTTTGACACAAGGTTTATGACCACAAAAGAACGGTTGGGATTGATTTTGGGAGTTTAGGTTTCAACAGTAGAGGAATTAGGGGCCAAAAAAGGGCCCAAATAAGCATTATTCTTGATTTTCGCACAATAACTTTAGTTTAAGTAAATAGAAATCAATGAAATTTAAACACAATGTTAATGACTACAAAAGGAAGGTTGGTATTGATTTTGGGAGTTTAGGTCCCAACAGTTTAGGAATTAGGGGCCAAAAAGGGACCCAAATAAGCATTGTTCTTGGTTTTCGCACCATAACGTTAGTATAAGTAAATAGAAATCTATGAAATTTAAACACAAGGTTTATGACATTAAAAGGAAGGTTGGTATTGATTTTGGGAGTTTTGGTCCCAACAGAATAAGGGGCCCAAAGGGTCCAAAATTAAACTTTGTTTGATTTCATCAAAATTGAATAATTGGGGTTCTTTGATATGCCGAATCTAACTGTCATGACTGTGTATGTAGATTCTTAACTTTTGGTCCCGTTTTCAA
This sequence comes from Mytilus edulis, assembly GCF_963676685.1. NCBI lineage: Eukaryota > Metazoa > Mollusca > Bivalvia > Mytilida > Mytilidae > Mytilus > Mytilus edulis. The sequence goes on along the minus strand of NC_092348.1, from coordinate 52,318,304 downwards.
ATTGGTCTACATTAAGGTCCAAAGGGTCCAAAATTAAACTTGGTTTGATTTTGACAAAAAATGAATCAGTTAGGTTCTTTGATATGCTGAATCTAAAAATGTACTTAGATTCTTGATTTTTGGCCCAGTTTTCAAGTTGGTCCAAATCGGGGTCCAAAATTAAACTTTGTTTGATTTCATCAAAAATTGAATAAATGGGGTTCTTTGATATACCAAATCTAACTGTGTATGTATATTCTTCATTTTTGGTCCTGTTTTCAAATTGGTCTACACTAAAGTCCAAAGGGTCCAAAATTAAACTTAGTCTGATTTCAACAAAAATTGAAATCTTGGGGTTCTTTGATATGCTGAATCCAAAAATGTACTTAGATTTTTTATTATGGGCCCAGTTTTCAAGTTGGTCCAAATCAGGATCTAAAATTATTATATTAATAAGTATTGTGCAATAGCAAGTCTTTTCAATTGCACAGTATTGCGCAATGGCAAGAAATATCTAATTGCACAATATTGTGAAATAGCAAATTTTTTTTTAATTAGAGTTATCTTTCTTTGTCCAGAATAGTAAGCAAGAAATATCTAATTGCAAAATATTGTGCAATAGCAAGATTTTTTTTTAATTGGAGTTATCTTTCTTTGTCCAGAATCAACTTAAATCTTTGTTATATACAATATACAATGTATATTCACTTTTTACTACCAACTGATAAATTATAATAAATAACATTCAGTGATAACAAGCAGTTTTTTTACATCTTAATATTTTATGATGTATTTAAATGAGTAGTTATTGTTGCAAACTCCATTAGAAATTTTAATTGAGATTAGTTTTGGAATAAGGGAAAGGGGGATGTGATTAAAAAAATTGGGTTCAATTTTTTATAGGACCGCAAAATTTGAAAAAATTTTGTCGTATATTGCTATCACGTTGGCGTCGTCGTCGTCGTCGTCGTCGTCCGAAAACGTTAGTTTTCGCACTCTAACTTTAGTAAAAGTGAATGGAAATCTATGAAATTTTAACACAAGGTTTATGACCACAAAAGGAAGGTTGGTATTGATTTTGGGAGTTTTGGTCCCAACATTTTAGGAATTAGGGGCCAAAAAGGGCCCAAATAAGCATTTTCTTGGTTTTCGCACTATAACTTTAGTTTAAGTTAATAGAAATCTATGAAATTTTGACACAAGGTTTATGACCACAAAAGAACGGTTGGGATTGATTTTGGGAGTTTTGGTTTCAACAGTTTAGGAATTAGGGGCCAAAAAAGGGCCCAAATAAGCATTATTCTTGGTTTTCGCACAATAACTTGAGTTTAAGTGAATAGAAATCAATGAAATTTAAACACAATGTTAATGACTACAAAAGGAAGGTTGGTATTGATTTTGGGAGTTTATGTCCCAACAGTTAAGAATTAGGGGCCAAAAAGGGACCCAAATAAGCATTTTTCTTGGTTTTCGCACCATAACGTTAGTATAAGTAAATAGAAATCTATGAAATTTAAACACAAGGTTTATGACCATAAAAGGAAGGTTGGTATTGATTTTGGGAGTTTTGGTCCCAACAGAATAAGGGGCCCAAAGGGTCCAAAATTAAACTTTGTTTGATTTCATCAAAATTGAATAATTGGGGTTCTTTGATATGCCGAATCTAACTGTCATGACTGTGTATGTAGATTCTTAACTTTTGGTCCCGTTTTCAAATTGGTCTACATTAAGGTCCAAAGGGTCCATAATTAAACTTAGTTTGATTTTGACAAAAAATGAATCAGTTAGGTTCTTTGATATGCTGACTCTAAAAATGTACTTAGATTCTTGATTATTGGCCCAGTTTTCAAGTTGGTCCAAATCGGGGTCCAAAATTAAACTTTGTTTGATTTCATCAAAAATTGAATAAATGGGGTTCTTTGATATACCAAATCTAACTGTGTATGTATATTCTTCATTTTTGGTCCTGTTTTCAAATTGGTCTACACTAAAGTCCAAAGGGTCCAAAATTAAACTTAGTCTGATTTTAACAAAAATAGAAATCTTGGGGTTCTTTGATATGCTGAATCCAAAAATGTACTTAGATTTTTTATTATGAGCCCAGTTGTCAAGTTGGTCCAAATCAGGATCTAAAATTATTATATTAAGTATTGTGCAATAGCAAGTCTTTTCAATTGCACAGTATTGCGCAATGGCAAGAAATATCTAATTGCATAATATTGTGAAATAGCAAATTTTTTTTTAATTAGAGTTATCTTTCTTTGTCCAGAATAGTAAGCAAGAAATATCTAATTGCAAAATATTGTGCAATAGCAAGATTTTTTATAAGACCGCAAAATTTGAAAAATTTTTCGTCGTATATTGCTATCACGTTGGCGTCGTCGTCGTCGTCGTCCGAATACTTTTAGTTTTCGCACTCTAACTTTAGTAAAAGTGAATAGAAATCTATGAAATTTTAACACAAGGTTTATGACCACAAAAGGAAGGTTGGGATTGATTTTGGGAGTTTTAGTCCCAACATTTTAGGAATTAGGGGCCAAAAAGGGCCCAAATAAGCATTTTCTTGGTTTTCGCACTATAACTTTAGTTTAAGTAAATAGAAATCTATGAAATTTTGACATAAGGTTTATGACCACAAAAGAAAGGTTGGGATTGATTTTGGGAGTTTTGGTTCCAACAGTTTAGGAATTAGGGGCCAAAAAAGGGCCCAAATAAGCATTATTCTTGGTTTTCGCACAATAACTTTAGTTTAAGTAAATAGAAATCAATGAAATTTTAACACAATGTTTATGACCACAAAAGGAAGGTTGGTATTGATTTTGGGAGTTTAGGTCCCAACAGTTTAGGAATTAGGGGCCAAAAAGGGACCCAAATAAGCATTTTTTTTTGGTTTTCGCACCATAACTTTAGTATAAGTAAATAGAAATCTATGAAATTTAAACACAAGGTTTATGACCATAAAAGGAAGGTTGGTATTGATTTTGGGAGTTTTGGTCCCAACAGTTTAGGAATAAAGGGCCCAAAGGGTCCGATTTAAACTTTGTTTGATTTTATCAAAAATTGAATAATTGGGGTTCTTTGATATGCCAAATCTAACTGTGTATGTAGATTCTTAATTGTTGGTCCCGTTTTCAAATTGGTTTACATTGACGTCCAAAGGGTCCAAAATTAAACTAAGTTTGATTTTAACAAAAATTAAATTCTTGGGCTTATTTGATATGCTTTATCTAAATATGTACTTTGATTTTTGATTATGGGCCCAGTTTTCAAGTTGGTCCAAATCAGGATTCCATATCAAGTATTGTGCAATAGCAGGAAATTTTCAATTGCACAGTATTGCACAATAGCAAGAAATATCTAATTGCACAATATTGTGCAATAGCAATTAATTTTCAATTGGAGTTATCTTTCTTTGTATAGAATAGTAGTTGATAATATATGTTGGAAATTTACCAGACATGACTATGATGTCATTTTCTATTTTTATTTGCCAATAACTTTATGTAAATAACTTCATTGGAAATTTGCCAATATAAAATGTTGCTGATGAAGCTTTTTTTCCTTATCTTATCTAAAATGTTTTTAGATAATGTATGTTGGACATTTGCCAGATATGACTATGATGTCATTTTCTATTTTTATTTGCCAATAACTTTATGTAAATAACTTCATTGGAAATTTGCCAATATAAAATGTTGCTGATGAAGTTTTTTTTATTGTTTTATACAATAAACAATGTATATTCACTTTTACTACCAACCAATCTTTACCATTCAGTGATAACAAGCACTTTATTTTACATTTTAATATCTTATGATGTATTTAAAAGAGTAGTTATTGTTGCAAACTCCATTAGAAATTTGAATTGATATCAGTTTTGGAAAAAGGGAAACGGGGATGTGAAAAAAGGGGGGGGGGTTAAATTTTTCTCATTTCAGATTTCATAAATAAAAAGAAAATTTCTTCAAACATTTTTTTGAGAGGATTAATATTCAACAGCATAGTGAATTGCTCAAAGGCAAAAAAAACAACTTTTAAGTTCATTAGACCACATTCATTCTGTGTCAGAAACCTATGCTGTGTCAACTTTTTAATTTTAGATTTAAAAAGTTTGAAGAAATCTTTAATTGATTTGTAAAATCTTGACATTTGTTTTGTGTAAAAAAAAATCATATAATGTCAAAAATTTGATCACAATCCAAATTCAGAGCTGTATCACGCTTGAATGTTTTGTCCATACTTGCCCCAACTGTTCAGGGTTCGACCTCTGCGGTCGTATAAAGCTGCGCCCTGCGGAGCACCCGGTTTGAAATTTTAATTACTTTCTTAAACCATACTATATTTCTACCAAACTTGTTTATGCTCATAAGAAAGTATCCAGAAGTAAATTCTGTGAAAATAAAATTCCATTTTTTCCGTTTTATACTTATAAATGCACTTAGTTTTTCTGCGGGAAAACATTACATCACTCTGTGGTTGTATTTTGTAAAATTTTAATAACTTTCTTAAACTATCCTTGGTTTGTACCAAACTTGGACAGAAAGTTGTTTATTATAACAAGTACACACCTGTGATATCGCGGGTCCGTGACTGAATTAAAGTATATAACTATGCCTAAGCCTTATTTTAGTAATTAGTATTGTCATCTGATAAAGTCATGTCGATTATAAGATACAAAGTTTTCTCTGCTTTCAAATCTTTCTGTTTGAACCCGTCGACCTGGAACTTATCAATTATTGGTAATATTAATTATTTGGAAAACAAAAGGTCCTGGCTATCCAGGAATGGAGTATTTTTTAATCAACAGCATTGTCCTATATTAGTTATCTTAGAAAGTCTTGCTGATTGCTGAATAAAACTACAAAAGGGAACAATTTGACAATGATTGAATTAAGTAGTGTCAGCCCTTTGATTATGACCCGTGTATATAGCAAAATCCTAAGTACACCGTTTGGTGGTTCGCCTGTCAAATGCGGAACGTACAGCTAATGTAATAGCTAACAGGTGAATATACTATTGGTATCGGGTATCGGATTCGACCCGGAACTTGTTAATTATTGGCAATATTAATTATGTGGAAAACAAAAGGGTCTGGAGTGGTGTAATTTTTAATCTACACCATTGTCCTATATTAGTTATATATAGAGTTGAGTTCTTGATTTGTCGTTTTTACCCGATGACGGCTGACAAATTGGACCTCATAATTTTAGTATTATAGATAAGATAGTATCCAGAAGTAAATTATGTAAAATGACAAATCTATATTTTACTTTAAATGGACTTCTTTTTCTGCCAGGAAACAACACATTCACTCTGTGGTTAAATTTTTTAAAAATTTTGATAACTTTCTTATACTATTTTTTATTTGTACTAAACTAAGACAGAAATTTGTTTATGATCAAAAGCTAGTATCTAGAAGGAAATTTTGTTAATATTGTGTACCTGTGTATCTGTATTTTACCTATAAATGGACTTAGTTTTTCTTCCAGTTAACATTACATCCAGTCTGCAGTTAAAGTTTTTAAAACATTTATTAGATTCATAAACTATCCAGGATTTTTTACCAAACTTGGACAGAAGCTTCCTACAATCCAAACATGGTATCAAGCGGAATATTTTTATTGATTTTTTTCCTCATTTTTGTTGATCCTGCAATTTACAGCAAAAGTAGGCGAGACACTGGGTTCCACGGAACCCTTACAAATTTGTATCAGATATCCGCTTCTTAGTCACCTACAATCGGTTCCGTACAAGTACACTGTGTATCATCGCCACCGGAAATTGGGTACTAACGAAGCAAAGAGAAATAGAAAAAAAACAAGTTAAGAATTCATTCAATTTAAAGCATTTCCACTCATTCGATGAGGGTGTCGCTTAAGAAATGATTTTCTGATATATACTTCTTTAAATTAATAGGTCGATAAGTACACAATTAAGACAAGATTTTGTGTTATAATCCAAAACTTACCACTTAGTACCGGAACATTTCGATGTCGATCGTCCTTTGTCGCCCCATTGTCAAGATATTGCACTGTTTTTCATTATTTTTCCATATGTTTTTAGATTATTAAAGTGTGGCATCATATTTACTGAAATTTAATGTCAAAAAGATGTTTTTTAAAGAATATGGACAAAAACATTGTTTGTTTATTGTACGGCAAATTGCAGGACGTTGTACGGCGAATTGCAAAATAACAACCTTTGTCTGTACGGCGTCTTGCAAAATATTGTAATTTTAAGATGAATTTAATCACTGTATAGATAATATCAAGTGACAATATTTTGTCGATATCAAAGCTTTACAGGCTTACAAATATACAAAATAAACTTCATATCAAATATTATAAACTATATGCAGTTAATTCCGTTCAGAAGTCGTCGTTGCTTACCGCTATTCGACTTTGTCCAAAAAGTTTTTTTTCAACCATATTATCCTAAATACATTCATATATCGTTATACTACTAACGATTGTTGTCTTATTTGTAATTAGGGTGAAATATTGTAAGTTTAATAAAAACAAAAAAACCCGACCATTCATCTTTTGTTGATGCTGGTTTTTTTTTAATATAAACAGTGGAGATGTGGTATGATAGCAAATTCGATAACTATCCATCAGGGTCAAATAAAATGTATGCAAGCAATCATATGCTATCGTATGGCTTTCAACAACGAAAAATAGTACCCTATAGTCGGTTTAAAAAAGCCCCGACAAGAAAACTAACGGCCTAACTCAACAATATTTTTTATGAAAAACAACAAATATGATAGAGATGAACCAAGGTTAAACACCGAACTACAGGATCGAGACTTCGGACAGACACATAAAGTATGTGCTGGGTTAAATGCATTGCTTATTTTTTTAAATTTCTGAAATGATTCATTTGTAATCGTGATTATTTGTTTACAAACACATTCACCTTCTCTGTTTTAAAACTTATAAAAGTATGGCCGTATGGATCTCGGCCTGATCTGTTTGGATGAATTTAAATGTGAATTACTGTGTTTCAAAATAAACAGTTATCCCTAATTGTGTGTAGGTGTGTGTGTGTAAATAATATAATCTTTAGATAGATGCTAAAATTAAAGTCATTTTAATTAATAAAAAGAAAAAAGTGCAACTTGAGCACGCCTGGATGTTAAAAGGTGTACCCAAGTTATTCTTTCATGATAGGAATTTACCGATTACAGTATTTTAACAAAACTGTTTACGTGGGCAAATAAATAAATGAACGCTATCAAACCAACAGTTATATTTTCGTGGATTTTCCATAAGAATTTATGAGTATGCACCGTTAGGATTGAAAAATATTTCAACCTGTTCGTAGTAGATGTTATTTGATTTTACGGGTCGCACAGACATGGGTTACACTTAGCAGTACGTCAGGGGCATAAAAACAGGTCAGTGAAACAGTGACATGCCTTTTCAAAAGTTACAACATTTACCTGCTTTTTTAATTGTATACATCTGGTATGTAAAAGATGTAATAGAACTGTGTTAAAGCCTTATATTGTGTATACATCTTAAATACTGTCAAGCGAATAGTATTTTTATCAAATGCATTATTAGATAATATTTGAAGTAAATACTTTATTTTCTTTGAAAGGACGGCATTTAAATATTTTAAAATTAGCAAGTTGCCATACAGTAAATTTGTCAACACAAGCAAGTTGCCGTACCCGAGAAAGTTATTTCTTATGGTCTATATTCTTTAAAAAACATCTTTTTGTCAACAAATTTCAGTAAATATGATGCCACACTATAATAATCTAAAAACGTGTCTGGAAAAATAATGAAAAACAGTTCAATATCTTGACAATGGGGCGACAGAGGACGATTTACCTCTAAATTTTCCGGTACTAAGGGGCAAGTTTTGGAGTATAACACAAAATCTTGCCTTAATTTTGTACGTATCGGCCCAATAACTTAATTAAAGAATTATATATCAGAAAATCATTTTATAAGCGGCACCCTCATCAAATGAATGGAAATGCTTTAAATTGAATGAATTCTTAACTTGTTTACTTTTTAGCTCACCTGTCCCGAAGGGACAAGTGAGCTTATGCCATCACTTGGCGTCCGTCGTCGTCTGTCGTCGTAAACTATTTCAAGAATCTTCTCCTCTGAAACTACTGGGCCAAATACTTTCAAACTTTAACTGAATGTTCCTTAGGGTATCTTATTTGTAAATTGTATCCGAAGTTTTGATCTATCAACAAACATGGTCGCCATTGCTAAAAATAGAACATAGGGGTCAAATGCAGTTTTTGGCTTATAACTCAAAAACCGAAGCATTTAGAGCAAATCTGACATGGGGTAATATTGTTTATCAGGTCAAGATCTATCTGCCCTGAAATTTTCAGATGAATCAGACAACCCGTTGTTGGGTTGCTGCCCCTGAATTGGTAATTTTAAGGAAATTTTGCTGTTTTTGGTTATTATCTTGAATATTATTATAGATAGAGATAAACTGTAAACAGGAATAATGTTCAGCAAAGTAATATTTACAAATAAGTCAACATGACGGAAATGGTCAGTTGATCCCTTTAGGAGTTATTGCCCTTTATAGTCAATTTTTAACCATTTTTCGTAAATCTTAGTAATCTTTTACAAAAATCTTCTCCTCTGAAACTACTGGGCCAAATACTTCCAATCTTTAACTGAATGTTCCTTAGGGTATCTAGTTTGTAAATTGTATCCGAAGTTGTGATCTATCAACAAACATGGTCGCCATTGCTAAAAATAGAACATAGGGGTCAAATGCAGTTTTTGGCTTATAACTCAAAAACCAAAGCATTTAGAGCAAATCTGACATGGGGTAATATTGTTTATCAGGTCAAGATCTATCTGCCCTGAAATTTTCAGATGAATCAGACAACCTGTTGTTGGGTTGCTGCCCCTGAATTGATAATTTTAAGGAAATTTTGCTGTTTTTGTTTATTATCTTGAATATAATTATAGATAGAAATAAACTGTAAACAGCAATAATGTTCAGCACAGTAAGATCTTCAATTAAGTCAATTTGACCAAAATTGTCAATTGACCCCTTAAGAAGTTATTGCCCTTTAAAGACTTTTTCACAATTTGTTCATCATGTTGACTTACTTTAAAAAATCTTCTCCTTTGAAACTGCTGTATCAATTTCAGCCAAACTTAGGCTAAATGAGTTTCAGAGTATCTAGTATAAATTTTATATTTTATTTCCTTGTATGTCAAGAAACATAGCTCCTATGGCTAAAATAGAACATAGGAGAAAATGATTATTTTTTTTGGCTTTTGAAGAAAATAGGACGATCCAAAAAACATTTAAATAAATTGAAAAGCCAAAATAATCATTGATGAGAGATTTCACCAAAAGAATTAAGGTGAGCGATTCAGGCTCTTGAGAGCCTCTTGTTTTTCTATTTCTCTCTGCTTCGTTAGTACCCAATTTCCGGTGGCGATGATTCACAGTGAAGTATGTATCAAAGGTATATTATATATCAGATATCAGCTTCTTAGTCACCTACAATCGATTCTGTACAAGTATGTATCAAAGGTATATTATAAATCAGATATCAGCTTCTTAGTCACCTACAATAAATTCTGTACAAGTATGTATCAAAGGTATATTATTATCAGAAATCAGATTCTTAGTGACCTACAATCAGTTCTGTACAAGTATGTATCAAAGGTACATTATTATCAGATATCAGCTTCTTAGTGACCTACAAGCAATTCTGTACAAGTATAATCAAGGATAAATTATATACTGGTATCAGATATCAGCATATTGATGACATAATGTACAAGTATGTATGAAGGGTATATGTTATGGATCAGGCATCAGATTCTTAGTGATATGCAACTAATAATGTTTAAGTATGTATCAAGGATATGATATATTGCTGTATTTTTTTTTTTTTTTTACTATATGAATGAATAAAGATGTGGATTAAATGAAGATGTTGGTATTATTGAATTCCAGTTATTTTAATTTGTTTTAGAATCTTGTGTATGAGTGTCTCATTTAGATATAACTTTTCAGCTTTTAAGAGAACAGATTGCTCGTCAAAGAGTTGGAACTTCAGACGAAGGCATTAACATCAGACATTTTCCTGCACATGAAAGGGAAGATCTTGTCAAACAACTGGAAGCATCGAGAGAAGAGGTAAAAATAATTGTAAAGTAATAAAATTCTTTGGTGAATGATAGGTGTCAATCCTAAATCACATTTTCTTATATAGGTTGAATTGCATGTTGAGAAGGAAAGATATCTATTGATGTTTTTGGTTGTTGGATCCAATGTCAAGGTCACATCTCAATTATTAATTCTAGATACTACTCTTTTAGTCTTATGCGACGATTAACCAGATTTTCAGTGCATATTACATGATTTGATCCATCAATGCAAGTTTCAGGCTTGCTAATTTTTATTAGACAATATAAAAAAAAATTAAAAAAAAATTGCATATTTGAAAATGGGAATAAAAAAATAATAATATAGTGTTGCTATTTTAAAATCTGTCAGTATATGTCAACAGCATGTCAAAGAGGATATTTGTCTTCATTGAAACTGATATATTATTTTCTGTTAACTAGAAGAAATTAACACAAAATATTGTTTCACGATATTGTTAAGTCACTTGTACAAATTGGGTAGGTCAACTCGGTGAAAATTTACTAATCGATTACTCGTTGGATTACCCAAGCGATACTATAGTACTTTCTCGGTATGACATTTAAAAAATGACCCTTTTTATGTATTGAAGGTTATCTTAAGTTCGTAAAACCCTAAACATTTTTACCTAGGACTAGATAACAGTTCAAGGAATTTTATACCACAATTAATAGCTTATTTATTAGGCCTAAATTTATATATTGTTTTTTTCCCCAATCCCAACACTGCAAAGCCAGATGTGGGAAGGTAGGGAGGGAAATAATTTTTATTTTTTCCATTAAGGTTTAACAATATTGGTCGATCCTGCAAGCCTGAAAATCGGAAATGAATAAAATAATATTGGACATTGTTTTGACAATAAAATATTATGAGTCGCTGTTTTTTGGAGGGTCGGTCGGGATCGGGGAAACACAATATTTTATTTTAGGCCTTACATGTATATATCATGTAATCTGTTAATAATCTAATCAAGTAATTAATTTTCTATGGACAAATTATAACTTGAACAACAGTATTTGTAAATCCGTAAAAAAAAACCACATTTAATGATGAACAAAGGGGTGATTATTAGAACTTACTGATGCCATTTATCATTTTCTGAGGGTTGATACAGCTAGGGTACAACGATTTTGTTCTTATTTAAAAATATTATCCTGTCAACTTTTTCTGGGACGTAGCGTTTCTCAAATTTGTAAGGTAACTAAGAGTCCTGACGATGAAAATATGAGGGAGTGACTAAAATTAGCTAAAAGTGTCAGCCTTGGGTAAATGGTCTTGTTCATATATTGTACATGTATCTCTGTTTGGAGGAATCTTAAATGACAGTTAGACGCAAACATTCGAACCTACTTTGATTTTTGTGGAGCCTTCGACTTTTGTCGAAAAAGTGTGACATAGGGATCCTACATTCCGTTGTTGGCTTCAGCGTCATCGTCGGCGGCCACAAACATTCACTTTATGGTTAAAGTTTTTAAAATTTTAATAACTTTCTTAAACTATCATGTATTTCTACCAAACTTGAACAGAAGCTTGTTTATAGTATCCAGAATTAATTTTAGTAAAAAAAAAATCCTGTTTAACCGTATTTTACTTATAAATGGACTTAGTTTTGCTGCCAGTTAATATAACATTTACTCTGTGGTTAAATTTTTGAAAATTTTAAATAACTTTCTTAAAATATCCTGGATTTGTACCAAACTTTGACAGAAGCTTGTTTATGATCAAAAGCTATTATGCAGAAGAAAGTTTTGTAAAAATATATTTCCAGTTTTCTATATGTTAATTATATATGGACTTATTTTTCTTCAAGTTAACATTACATACAGTCTGCAGTTAAAGTTCTTAAAACATTAATTTCATTCATAAAATAGTCAAGAAACTGGGTTCTGTGGAACCCTTACAGCTTTTTTTAATTTTGAATAATAAACAATTTCCCAGGAGGAACTTTTAATAAAAATGAATTTGTGTTTAAACGATAGAAAGCAACATCATTGTAACAAGAAACAAATTAGTCAAGTATATAATTTTTAGTCCCCTACCGACAAAGTCAAAGGGGACTTTAGGTTTGCACTCTGTCTGTATGTCTGTTAGTCCATCAGTCAGTCTGGCAAATCAGTTTTCCATACTTTTTTCTTGATGCTTGAAGATATTGATTTGATATTTGGTCTTTTGTTTTATGTTCTCATTGTTAAACTTTCCCTAGAATAAGATTTTTGATGAAATACTTATTAATTACTTGATTTCTGTTAGAAGGGAAATAACTCATTTATTTTTAACTTTCCCTAGAAATGTACTTTCAGGATATCAGCTTGCAAATAAGTATTTCAATTGCTCTGAAATTTTACCACAGTGTTTAATACTACAGGTAGAAGGTTTAGGTTGATTTTGGGGGGTTATGGTCCTAAAAGTTTAGAAATTAGGGGCCAAAAATGGGCCTAAATAAGCATTTTTGTAGTTTTCAGTCAATATCTTATTTTTAAGTATATAAATCTCTCTGAAATTATACAACAAGTTTCCATACTACAAAGGGATGGTTAGGGGGGGGGGGGGGGGGTTATGGCACAAATAATATAGCAATAAGGGGCAAACATTTAACAAATGGGGAAAACAAGGGTTTTTCTGGTTAAAGCACAATCTAGACAATTTAAAAGCAGTGTAAGGGAGGTAAGTTAATTCTATTTAAAGAATACTGTTAAATATAGTGTGTTTACCTCCCTTACATTGCTCGAAAAATATGTATTAAGAAATGATGATTGTCTTGAGATGATTAGCTATAAATTAATATTTAAACATGTTAGAAGTTACTATCAATTAATATTAATTATAACCATGACTGTCATTTTATATTTTGATATTTTATGATGTATTTATGAGTAGTTATTGTTACAAATTCTTTTTGAGGGGATTAATATTCAACAGCATAGTGTATTGCTCAAAAGCACAAATATTTTTAGGTTTATTAGACCACATTCCTTCTTTGTCAGAAACCTATACTGTGTCAACTATTTAATCACAATCCAAATTGAGAGCTGTATCAATCTTGAATGTTGTGTCCATACTTGCCCCAAATATTCAGGGTTTGACCTCTGCGGTCATATAAAGCTGCACCCTGTGGAGCAGCTGGTTAAACTTTCCCTAGAATTAGATTTTTGATATACTTATCAATTACTAGATTTCTGTTCAAAGGGAAATAAATCATTTTTTTCTAAAGATTTGTTAAAGATATTGTATTAAGATAAATGGATTTTTTCCCTTTTCTGGGAGTAAATTGTTGGAAGAATTAAGTGGTAGGTTTGTTTGTTATTTTATGTAGTTTACACCATAACAAGTTTTAGATTAAGTTAGCATTTCGTTCTATTACAATGATTTTTAACCGGTGTCATATGGTATTTTGAACCCCATGGTAAATTGACTCAGGGGTCAAAATACCGCTATGGTAAATTGACCCCCCCTGGTAAATTTGCACCCCCCCCCCCCCCCCATGTATGGAAAATTGACCCCCACGGTAAATTGAACCCCTCTGTTTTTTTCATTCTAGATGATTGATAAAACATTTTACATTACATAAAAGCTAATCAAAGATTAAAAATCATTCGTAAAAGAAGGGGAGGTCAATTTTCCATGATAGGTTAAAAGAAATATTTTCTTGGTATAAGTGCTTTGAAGTCTTAACCAACCAAATTTCCTTCAAAAAAACTTCTCAAAGCATTATAAATAGACCATGTAGCTTGAACACTTTAATTATATGAAATTTGAAACATTTATAAAGAATGCAATGGTAGACTTCAGCTTTAATTTTCAATGGTAAAAAGAGGGGGGATCAAATTACCATGGCTCAGTTAAATCTAAAAAGTAAAATTTTCTAAACATCTTTTCAGGCTAGTAAAATACATGCAAACTACTCATAAGAGTATAATAACTTTATAAAGGAGTTTAAGTGACTAAATTTTTGAAATTCAAGGTCTATAGTAGGGGGTTTAATATACCATGATAGGGGGAGGGGTCAAAATACCACGGCAAAGTAAAATTTTCAAAATATCTTTTCCATCATATTCAATACATACAAACTACTTATTGGAGTATTATTACTATGTTAAGGAGTTAGTATAGCTAGAATTTTTGTTATGCGAGGTCTATAGTGGGGGTTCAATGTACCACAGAAGAGGGGGGGTGTCAAAATACCATGGCTAAGTAAAATTTTCAAAACATCTTTTCAAGCTAGTAAAAAAAATACAAGCTACTTATTGGAATATAATTACAATGTTAAAGAGTTAATACAGCTAGATTTTTTGAAATCCAAGGTCTATAGTAGGGGATTCAATATACCATGGTAGGGGGGTCAAAATACCATGGCAAAGTAAAAAGTTATCAAAGGTACCAGGATTATAATTTAGTACGCCAGACGCGCGTTTCGTCTACATAAGACTCATCAGTGACGCTCATATCAAAATATTTATAAAGCCAAACAAGTACAAAGATGAAGAGCATTGAGGATCCAAAATTCCAAAAAATTGTGTCCAATACGGCTAAGGTAATCTATGCCTGGGATAAGAAATCCTTAGTTTTTCGAAAAAATTAAAGTTTTGTAAACAGGATATTTATAAAAATGACCACATTATTGATATTCATGTCAACACCGAAATGTTGACTACTGGGCTGGTGATACACTCGGGGACGAAACATCCACCAGAAGTGGCATCGACCCAGTGGTGTAAATAGTTATCAAAGGTACCAGTATTATGATTTAGTACGCCAGATGCTCGTTTAAACTGCATAAGACTCACCAGTGACGCTCATATCAAAATATTTATAAAGCCAAACAAGTACAAAGTTGAAGAGCATTGAGGATCCAAAATTCCAAAAAGTTGTGCCAAATATGGCTTTTCAAAATATCATTTCAAATAAGTAAAATACATACAAACTACTTATTGGAGTATAGTTACTATGTTAAGGAGTTAGAATAGCTAGAATTTTTGACATGAGAGGTTTATAATAAGGGGTCAATATACCGCAGGGGGTCAAAATACCATGGCTAAATAAAACTGAATGTTATCAAAACATCTTTTCAAGCAAGTAAAATACATAATTACATACAAACTACTTATTGGAATATAATAACTATGTTTAAGAGTTACAACAGCTAGATTTTTTGAAATCCAAGGTCTATAGTAGGGGGTTCAATATACCATGGTACTGGGTGTCAAAATACCATGTCAAAGTAAAATTTTCAAAATATCTTTTCTATCATGTTAAATACATACAAACTACTTATTGGAGTATTATTACTATGTTAAGGAGTTAGAATAGCTAGAAATTTTGATATTCAAGGTCTGTAGTAGGGGGTTCAATATACCGCAGGGGGGTCAAAAATACCATGGCTAAGTAAATTTTCAAAACATCTTTCTCATCATGTTAAATACATACAAACTACTTATTGAAGTATTATTACTATTTATTTTACTTGCTTGAAAAGATGTTTTGAAAATTTTACTCAGCCATGGTATTTTGACCCCCTGCGGTTTTTACTTGCTTGAAAAGATATTTTGAAAATTTACTTTGCCATGGTTTTTTTACCCCTCTACCATGGTATATTGAACCCCCTACTTTAGACAGACCTTGAATTTCACAAAATCTAGCTGTTATTACTCTTTTAACATTGTAATTATATTCTAATAGTTTGTATTTATTTTACTTGCTTGAAAAGATGTTTTGAACATTTTTCTTAGCCATGGTATTGAATATTGAACCCCTATTATAAACCTCTCTTGTCAAAAATTCTAGCTATACCATTTCCTTAACAAAATCATAATACTCCAATAAGTAGTTGTATGTATTTAACATGATGGAAAAGATATTTTGAATATTTTACTTAGCCATTGTATTTTAACACCCCTACCATGGTATATTGAACCCCTTACTATAGACCTTGGATTTCAAAAAATCTAGCTGTTATAACTCTTTAACATAATTGTTATATTCCAATAAGTAGTTTGTATGTATTTTACTTGATTAAAAAGATGTTTTGAATTTTTTACTTAGCCATGGTATTTTGACCCCCCTGTGGTATATTGAACCCCCCACAATAGACCTCTAATTTCTAAAATTCTAACTATTCTAACTATTCTAACTCCTTAGCATAGTAATAATTCTCCAATAAGTAGTTTGTATGTATTAAATATGCTGGAAAAGATGTTTTGAAAATTTTACTTAGCAATGGTATTTTGACCCCCCCTGTGGTATATTGAACCCCTTCTTAAAACCTCAAATTAAAAAAAATTAAAAACCACATTACAATTTGTTGGCTATCTGCAATACTATTGATCAAAAACAGGAGGGTTCAATATACCGCAGGGGGGTTCAAAATACCATATGTGAAAAATGACCCTGGACCCTAGGTTCACTTTTTAGGGGGTTCAAAATACCATATGACACCGATAGGGAACTATGTATTGCCATGCTATACTCATAATATGCTTTTTTTAATCGATACTTGGTACTACCGAGCGATACTCGAGTACTCGTTGACATCCCTAGTACAAATGTGTTTGATGGCCTCCTTTTTCAATTCATGAGTTGTTAATGATACCATTCCCTAAAAACCCTTACAGGATATGAAATGCTTGTCAAATATCACTAGCAACATGAAATATTATTAAATCTAATTTTTAGATTAATCAGTTAGAAAGAGATCTTCAACAAGTGATAGATGAAAAAGAAGAATTAGTAATTGAAAGGGTGGCATATAAAAGTAAATATGACAGACTGAACCAGGAACTCAATTACATTCTAAAAGGAGATGAGAACAGAATTGTTGATATAGATGCACTTGGTATGGAAAACAAGTAAGTTAGTTTCAACTGTACAAAGAGATATAAAATAACTGTGATTGATATTTAAATCAATTAGTTCTTTATCATATTTTACATGACAAAAACAATAAAAGGAGGAGGTATATCATAAGAGTCAACATCTGTCCCTTGAAATTTAAAAAAAATAATGAATTTCTTCGATACTTCCAATTTCAGAAAAGTTAACCTAATCACATAAATGATGATGTAACTGGTTTGGCTTATATATGAACTCTCTGTTTGTATCCCTTTTCACGGAATCTGAGATTTTTCAATATGAATCTTTATTTAAGAATTGAATGCTTCTTTTTGTAACTTCATTGGGATGTAAAAGCGTTGACCGACGTACATTCTAAAAATGTGCGCACGGTCAACGCTTTTACAACCCTATGAAGTTACAAAAAGAAGCATTCAATACTTATAATTACATTTGTTAGCTATAATCATGAAAACACGAATTTTATAAAAAAAAAAATATTTAATTCACCTGACAGGTGCACTTTATTGTGGGACCATGTGTTATCATGAATGATAAGTTTTATTGAGTACTGCAATTGCTTAAGGAATAACATGTGATGTGCAGTTAGCCAATCAGAATAAAGTATTATAATGAAACATACATATGATGTAATTATATAAACTTGAAACGTAACTACAAATATTTACTCTGTGGTTAAAAGTTTTTGAAATTTTAATAACTTTCTTAAAAGAGGGACACAATAGTACACACGACACAACATAGAAAACTAAAGAATAAACAACACGAACCCCACCAAAAACTAGGGGTGATCTCATGTGCTCCTGAAGGGTAAGCAGATCCTGCTCCACATGTGGCACCCAACGTGTTGCTTAAATTATCCTGGATTTGTATTAAACTTGTACAAAAACTTGTTTATGATCATTAGATGGTATCTAGAAGGAAATTTTGTAAAAAAAATCCTGTTTATACATTTTTTACTAATAAATGGACTTAGTTTTTCTGCCAGTAATCATGACAGTCTGCGGTTAAAGTTTTTAAAACATTTATAAGATTCATAAACCATCCTGGATTTTTACAAACTTGGTCAGAAGCTTCTTACAATCAAAACATAGTATCTAGAGGAAATGTTTTATTACTTTTTCCTCCATTTATGTTGAGCCTGTGACGCAAGACATAATGATTCTACATTTTGTCTTTGTCTGCAACAGCAAAAGTAGGCGATACATCGTGTTCCGCGGAACCCTTACAAATGTTTTAGTCAAAAATCAAAACATATCTGCTAACCTGCTGGAAGTAACAAAACAAAATATCTATGAATATCATATATCTCCCCAAAAAAGGCCTGGTTTGTGTATTTACAAAGGGCAACCTTTACAATTTTTAACACTGCCATGTCCTTTTATGTCTTACTACATTATAAGATTTGCTCATAGTTGAAGGTCTTACAGTAACCTATAGTTGCTTTCATTTAAGCATTTCGTCTCTTGTTTATAGTTGTCTTATTGACAATCTTTACCACATTTTTCCATGTTTATCTAATCATATTTGTAGGTATTTACAAGAGAGCTTAAAGCAGATGGCAGAAGAAAAATCAATGGCTATGGCAACAGTTTCTAAATATAAGGTTTTGTAATTGATAATATATAAAAATAATTTGAAAAGGCAAAAGGAACTTAAAATTAAGTCTGTTCAACAGATATTCCAGAGAACAAACACCTGACATACAGTTGACGGTTATTTTCTAGATAAAATCTCTTACTAAGGATCCCAAATATTCAAAAAATCTTGCAATTTTTACTTTTAACATGAATGACTATGAGAGATGACATCTCATTGCATTAATCACTTATTAAGTCTCCCAAACAAAGTTTGGAGACTTATTGTTTTTGCTCAGTTCTTATTAGGTCTTTCCACTTTTCTGTGGAAAGACCTATTGTTTTTCTTCCGATTATTAGGTCTTTACACTTTTCTGTGGAAAGACCTATTGTATTTGTTCTGATTATTATTATTATTAGGTCTTTCCACTTTTCTGTGGAAAGACCTATTGTTTTTCTTCTGATTATTTTTTTTTGTTCTTCCGCCAAATTTTGTTCTTGCGATAAACATTTGTTTCGCAATATGTCGCTTAGATATTTGGTATATGATATCGAACAGTTTATGCGCTTTTGAAATTTACCCTGCGTAACCGAATACTTTTCTTTGTAGGAGTTATCTCCCCAAACACTGTTTTCCTTGTGATCACAACTCCTTCGCAACCGTAATAGATTACGACAAATTTATTTTATAAAATTGCTCGTTATATCCTTCACATGATTTGTCCAATTTCGACCGAAGCAATATGAACGCTCCATATGAGAGTTATTTCCCTTTTTGTATTTGAAATTTTGAAATGTATTTTAAACTGGAACACCATGAGTGATAGAGACCTAGGATCTTTTGATTTGAGGTCCTTGGTCCAAAAAAATGAAAATTAGGTCAAGGTCATATTCTAATTTTTGAATTTGTCTTATTTTCACTCATTTTCATTAACCTTATAAGATATCGACAAATTATTTTTACTAAATTGTTAGTTGCGACATGTCGTAACAAAATAATTTTGGTTGAAAGGGTGCGTAGACAATAAATGGGAGTTTTAGCCCTATCATATCTAAAATTATGCGTTAAGTGATATAACTTATTTACCATACAAATTAGAGACCTAGGGTCTTTTGATTTGAGATCCTCAGTTTGTGACCTTGAAATTGAGGTCAAGGTCAAAGGTCAAGGTCATTCTAAATTTTTGGTTTTGGCTTATTTTCACTCATTTTCATTAACCTTATAAGATATCGACAAATTATTTTTACTAAATTGTTAGTTGCGACATGTCGTAACTTAATAATTTTGGTTGAAAGGGTGTGTAGTCAATAAACGGGAGTTTTAGCCCCTATCATATCTAAAATTATGCGTAAAGTGATATAACTTATTTGCCATACATATTAGAGACCTAGGGTCTTTTGATTTGAGATCCTCAGTTTGTGACCTTGAAATTGAGGTCAAGGTCATAGGTAAATTTGACGTTCTAGATTATGACCTTTGCTTAAAATTCATATCTTTACATCATAAAGCCATAGGAATTGACATTTTAGACTAATTTTTAGTATTTTAATATCAAAATAGATATTTACTGGTGGAAAGAATAATTATTATTAAGTCTTTCCACTTTTCTGTGGAAAGACTTATTGTATTTGTTCTGATTATTATTATTATTATTATTATTATTATTATTATTATTTTTTTTTTTCCGCCAACTTTTGTTCTTGCGATAAATGTTTGTTTCGCAATATGTCGCTTAGATATTTCTCATATTGTATCGAATAGTTTATGCGCTTTTAAATTTCACCCTGCTAAGCCGAACCATTTTCTTTGTAAGAGTTATCTCCCTATTCACTGTTTATAATCAGAGTGCATCTCCTCTGTAACAAAAAAAGATATCGACAAAATTTCTTTAACACATTGTTCGTTACATCCTCAGAAAGTTTTGTCGTATTTTGATCGAAGCGATTCGATGAAATTTTATAGGAGTTATCTACCTTTACAAAATAAATTTGTCGGTATGTTTATTTAACTCATAAACAATTAATCGTATAACCCTGGAATGCTTTTATTTGAGTCCCTTAGGTCTTAACTTAGAAAATGAGGTCAAGGTCAAAGGTCAAGGTCAAATTCTTAATTGTGACTTTTGCTTGTTTTTGCATTTTCTCACTCACTTTGAGAGATACATAAAAAAGAACAAGTGCAAAATGTCTGCTTAATTGTAATGAAGATATGCTACATTTAGTCTTATACAAATAAATGGCATCTTATAGGAGTTGTTGCCCCTGAAATGTCTTGATATGAGGTTATTTGATTATATCTTCAAGTAAGTTCATTACAAAGACATTTGACCTTATACAAAAGGTTAAGTGACAAATGACCTTGAAAAATGGTTACCGGAAGTGACCTTGAGAAAACCGGAAGTAGCTTTTTTTGTAGTTTTTTCACATACAAGTACTCAGAATCCATATATTTTGTCATATAGATACATAAACTGATTACTGAAGAATAAAAATGACTTCCAACAAACCGGAAGTAACCAATTATTTCCCATTCTACATGCAAAAGTACATAGAAACTATATATTTTTGGAATCAGTGTGAAAGAAGCTATCATATGAGACCGGAAGTAGCATATTATCTCCCTTACATCACTCAAAAAGATAATTAAACCATTATTTATATCATCAGTATGAAGAAACTACCTTCTGATCCAAATTTCTTTGTTGTGGAAAGACTTTCAATTGTTCTCTGAACAATTGGTTTTTAATTATTATTATTTTTTTATTTTTTTTTCTTCCGCCAAATTTTGTTCTTGCGATAAATGTTTGTTTCGCAATATGTCGCTTAGATATTTCTGATATGGTATCGTATAGTTTATGCGCTTTTAAATTTCACCCTGCTAAGGCGAACCATTTTCTTTGTAAGAGTTATCTCCCCTTTCACTGTTTATCATCAGAGTGCATCTCCTACGTAACCGTAGAAAAATGCGACAAATTTATTTTATAAAATTGCTCGTTATATCCTTCGCATGATTTGTCCTATTTTAACCGAAGCAATATGAACACTGCATATGAGAGTTATTCCCCCTTTTGCATTTGATATTAGTAATATGCGTTTCTAACTGGTAAACCATAGGTAATAGAAACCTAGGGTCTTTTGATTTAAGGTCCTTGGTCCAAAAAAATGAAAATTAGGTCAAGGTCAAAGGTCAAGGTCATATTATAAATTTTGATTTTGGCTTATTTTCACTTTTCTTCACAAACCGTATAACATAAAGACATGTTATTTTTACTTAATTGTTAGTTACGACATGTCGTAACTTAAAAATTTTGGTTGAAAGGGTGCGTAAACAATAAATGGGAGTTTTCGCCCATCTTATATTTAGAATTATGCATAAAGTGATATAACTCATTATCCATACATATTATAAGACCTTCATCTTTTAATTTGAGGTCCTTGGTTTGTGACCTTGAAAATGAGCTCAAGGTCATTGGTTAATAGGACGTTCTAGATTTTGACCTTTGCTTTAAATTCATATTTATACATCATAAAGCCAAGTGACATTTTAGACTGATTTTTAATATTTTTATATCAAAATAGATCTTTACCGGTGGAAAGACCTTCAATTGTTCTCTGAACAATTGGCTTTTAATTTTTTTTTTTTCTTCTGCCTAATTTTGTTCTTGCGATTAATATTTGTTTTGCAATATGTCGCTTAGATATTTGGTATATGATAACGAACAGTTTATGCACTTTTGAAATTTACCCTGCGTAACGGAATACTTTTCTTTGTAGGAGTTATCTCCCCCAAACACTATTTTCCTTGTGTCCACTACTCCTTCACAACCGTAAAAGATTACTACAAATTTATTTTATAAAATTGCTCTTTATATCCTTCGCATGATTTGTCCTAAATTGACCGAAGCAATATGAACGCTCCATATGAGAGTTATTTCCCCTTATGCATTTGATATAAGTGATTTGCATTTCTATCTTGTAAACTATAAGTGATAGAGACCTAGGATCTTTTGATTTGAGGTCCTTGGTCCAAAAAAATGAAAATTAGGTCAAGGTCAAAGGTCAAGGTCATATTCTAATTTTGAATTTGGCTTATTTTGACTCATTCCCAAAAACCGTATAAGATATCAAAAAATTATTTTTACTAAATTGTTAGTTGAGACATGTCGTAACACGTAAATTTTGATTGCAAGGATACATTGAACTTAAAGGGAGTTTTCTCCCCTCTGGTATTTAAAAATATGCGTATGGTGATATAACTCATTGACCAAATATAAATAGGACCTATGGTCTTTTGATTTGAGGTCCTTTGTTTATGACCTTGAATTTGATCTCAAGGTCATAGCTTAATTTGACGTTCTAGATTTTGACCTTTGCTTTTACCTCATTTATATACATGATAAAGCCATGAGACTTTTGCAAAAGGTATCAAACCATTTAACTTTGAAAATTACAACCGGAAGTGACCTTGTGTAAACCGGAAGTAGCTATTTTTTGTACTTCATTGATATAAAAGTATATAGAACCAGATATTTTTGGAATCAGTAACGAGTAAATATTCAAATATTATCGGAAGTAACATTTTTCAAACCGGAAGTAACAGATTATCTCTCTTATTTTTTTTTGTATAGAAACCATATATTTTAGGAATCAGCGTACAATAAGCTATCATTTGACGACTGAAATGACATTTTAAACTTAATTTTACAACTTTCATATAAGAATACATTGTTTTTGGTGGAAAGACCTTCAATTATTTTTATTATTCTTATTTTTATGTCACCCGATCGACAATGTCGGGTGACATTGCTTCACTTCTGTTTCTTTTTAAACGACAGCAAAATTGTCGTCTGCGTCGTCCGAATACTTTAAGTTTTTGCACTCTAACTTTAGTAAACTTGAATAGACATCTATGAAATTTTAACACAAGGTTTATGACCACAAAAGAAAGGTTGGGATTGATTTTGGAAGTTTTGGTCCCAACATTTCAGGAATTAGGGGCCAAAAAGGGCCCAAATAAGAATTTTCTTGGTTTTTGAACTATAACTTAAGTATAAGTTAATAGAAATCTATGAAATTTTGACACAAGGTTTATGACCACAAAAGAAAGGTTGGGATTGATTTTGGAAGTTTTGGTTTCAACAGTTTAGGAATAAGGGGCCAAAATGGTACAAAATTAAACTTTGTTTGATTTCATCAAAAATTGAATAATTGGGGTTCTTTGATATGCCGAATCTAACTGTGTATGTAGATTCTTAGTTTTTGGTCCCGTTTTCAAATTGGTCTACATTAAGGTCCAAAGGGTCCAAAATTAAACTTAGTTTGATTTTAACAAAAATCGAATCCTTGGGGTTCTTTGATATGCTGAATCTTAAAATGTACTTAGATTTTCGATTATTGGCCCAGTTTTCAAGTTGGTCCAAATCGGGGTCCAAAATTAAACTGTTTGATTTCATCAAAAATTGAATAATTGGGGTTCTTTGATATGCCAAATCCAACTGTATATGTAGATTCTTAATTTTTGGTCCCTTTTTCAAATTGGTCTACATTAAAGTCCAAAGGGTCCAAAATTAAACTAAGTTTGATTTTAACAAAAATTATATTCTTGGGCTTCTTTGATATGCTGAATCTAAACATGTACTTAGATTTTTAACCGGATTTTTGTGACAAAAATGTCGGTTATTGATTTGGGGATGTACGGCGGGCGGCCGGGCGGTCGGGCAGTCGGGTGGTCGGGCAGTCGGGCGGTCGGCAATCAAATGTTGTCCGTGCATTAACTCATGAACCGTTCAGCCAAAGCTTTTAAAATTTTAATATGTTGTTACTGACAACTAAATGAAGGTCAAGTTCAATAATGACGATTTTGACTTTTACCGTTCAGGAGTTATGGTTCTTGAAAGATTGAAAAATGGAGTTTTCAGTCGTGTCCGTGCATTTACGCATGAACTTTCCTACCAAAGCTTCCCAAATTTTAATGTGTTGTTACTGATGACAAAATGGAGGTCAAGTTTAATAATGACGATTTTGACCTTTACGGTTCAGGAGTTATGGTTCTTGAAAGATTTAAAAATGGTGTTTCCAGTTGTGTCCGTGCATTTACGCATGAACTGTTCTACCAAAGTTTCCCAAATTTTAGCATGTTGTAACTGATGACAAAATAGAGGTCAAGTTAAATAATGACGATTCTGACTTTCACTGTTCAGGAGTTATGGTTCTTGAAAGATTGAAAAATGGTGTTTCCAGTCGTGTCCGTGCATTTTCTCATGAACCATTCAACCAAAGCTTTTGAAATTTTTATATGTTGTTACTGATGACAAAATAGAGGTCAAGTTCAATAATGACGATTTTGACTTTTACCGTTCAGGCGTTATGGTTCTTGAAAGATTGTAAAATGGTGTTTCCATTCACGTTGTTGCATTTACTCATGAACCATTCAATCTAAGCTTTTCAAATTTTAATATGTTGATACTGATGACAAAATGGAGGTCAAATTTGATATTGACGATTTTCACTTTCACCATTCATCAGTAATGGTTCTTGTGATATTGCCAGGACACAAATAAATATTAATAAATCCGGTTTGCTGTCGTTGTGACAGCCTCTTGTTGATTATGGGCCTAGTTTTCAAGTTGGTCCTAATCAGGATCCAAAATTACTATATTAGGTATTGGGCAATAGCAAGAAATTTTCAACTGCACAGTATTCAGCAATATCAAGAAATTTTCAATTGCACAGTATTGCACAATATCAAGAAATCTTGAATTGCACATTATTGTGCAATAGCAAATATTTTCAATTGCACAGTATTGTGCAAAAGCAAGAAATATATAATTGCACAATATTGTGCAATAGCAAGAAATTTTCAATTGGAGTTATCTTTCTTTGTCCAGAATAGTAGTTTGAATTTGAATTTGAATTGAGATCAGTTTTGGAATAAGGGAAAGAGGGATGTGAAAATAAAATATTGGGGGGGGGGGGGGGGGGTGTGGGCGGGTTCAATTTTTTTCATTTCAGATTTCATAAATAAAATTCAAACATTTTTTTGAGAGGATTAATATTCAACAGCAAAGTGAATTGCTCAAAGGCAAAATATTTTTTTTTTTAAGTTCATTAGACCACATTCATTCTGTTTCAGAAACCTATGCTGTGTCAACTATTTAATCACAATCTAAATTTAGTGCTGATTCCAGCTTGAATGTTGTGTCCATACTTGCCCCAACCGTTTAGTGTTCAACCTCTGCGGTCATATAAAGATGCGCCCTGCATCTGGTTCTGTATTATTATTAAGTCTTTCCACTTTTCTGTGGAAAGACTTATTGTTTTTGTTCTGATTATTATTTTTTTTTTACCGCCTAATTTTGTTCTTGTGATAAATATTTGTTTTGCAATATGTCACTTAGATTTTTGGTATTTGATATCTATGGAACGCCACAGCTGTCTTATGTGGAATTCTGATATTACTTTATGTTGTTTTATTATTACCTAATGATATTTTGTCTTTACTTAATATGGTTTTGACATTACGTTATCATGTTTTAATATAACTCAATATGGAATAGTCATTACTTATTGATGTGTATGTAACTTAACGTAATGTAGTTGTTTCATTACGTGATGTGGTTTTGTTATTTCGTAATGATGATTTGTCTATTCTTTATATGGTTTCAACATCACGTAATGACGATTTTACACTACTTGATGTGTTGCTTCATTATTTGATGTGGTCTTGTCATTCTTTGATGTGGTCCTGTCATTCTTTGATGTGGTTATCCCATTACTTGATGAGGTAAAACCACGTGACCAATTCGAAAAAAATATGTCTTATTTTTTAACAGATTTCAATATGTCGTTTGTTTAATGTGCTTTGGATGGGTATCGCCAAAGTTAAAGTTCAAATTAAAGTTCGAGTGGTTGTTCATAGTTATTTGGTATGAAAAAGGGGAACGGTAGACAATAATAATAAAAATAAATCTAAAAATTTTACAGTATTTCGGACATAATTTGGATATCCCCAAACCACTTGGTCCTGTTATTTCATCCAAAGTTCTCAAATAGAAGCAGTATTATAATAAATTTGTAAAATATTCCATGGAACGTTGTGTCTCGCCTGATGTTGCTGCTTTCAGTGTAAAAGCGTAATGTTGATCGTCTGTACATTCATCGGTAAAAAAAAATGTTTTTCTGTAAATGCTTTTTCTTGATATTGAGGAACAACTCCTATACAAGTTTTAAAACACTTCATGGAGGTTATAAATTTATCATGTCAAAACAGTTTAATTCGGTTTTATTTACCTAAAAAAAGTGTATCGTTTTCAACAATGAGCAAAACCCATACCTCATAGTAAGTCGGACAAAGCGACAAAGCATCAATACTATAAAATAAGAATTCTCCGATTTTTTTTTTAGCGTGTATATACGAAAATTAATCTTTTATTTTTAATCAATTGAGTTCACTGATCTACTCCCACTAATCGAAAAATAAACTTTTTGGAATATCTTTCACATGTGACGACGAACATGTTCCAGTTGTCGTAACCATAATACCGTCATCTTTTACTCGAATGTGAACTATCAAATAAAACCAAATCACTCAGTTTAAATTCGCGAATAACACAATGGGTGCCATAGTTGAACAGAATCTCTTTACCTTTCTGGGGAACCCGAGATCACCCCGATGGATTTAAATTACCCAGTAACACTGATCTATTGAGTCAGCCAATTGAAACTGTTTTTAAGCCACCGCAACTTTACCGCAACTGAAAGTTGGGGGCATAGTGTTTTACCTCTGTCCGTCCGTCCGTCTGTCCGTCCCATTATTGGTATATAGTTATTCCGCATAACTCTCCAACAGTTTGAATCCTAGGAAGTTTTCTCTTTACTGTCTGTTTGTACATATATTGAAGGTGTACTGCATGTGGTCAGGGTTTAATTTTTATTAATATTTGCTCTTTTGGGAGAAAGTTGAACTTTGTCATTTTGGGGGAAATTTACTTGCATAAGTAGGGCGTTTCCTGACAACTCCTCCTACAGTTTGAATTCTTGGAATTTATCACTCTACTGGCTGTTTGTACATGTATTGAAGGTGTGCATGTGGTCAGGATTTTTTTAAATTATTTTTCCTCTTTGGGAGAAAAATTGCACTTTGTCCTTTTGGGGTATAAGCGGTTAAATGAGTGGAGTGCGGGGGCATCACTTTGTCTGGTTTACATTTTTTTCTTGTGTTGTGCTTTTACACTACTGTTACAGGCCGATGTTAGGTTATGATTTATCACTCTCATACATGTTAAACTCCGCCACGTGCATTTTCTTCATGTACCGGCTTCAAATCAGGAGCATGAAGTTCAATTGTTGTCGTTGTATACATATGTGTTATATTTGTTTTTTTTGGTTAATTAGACCGTTAGTTTTTTCGTTTGATTTTTTTTTCATATAGTGCATGGTGGCCTTTTGTAGCTGACTATATATATAATTTCTTATATCCACTGCATTTAAACTCTGGTGGATAGTTGTCTCATTGGCAATCACACTACATCTAACAGTACTTTATTTCAACTCCTATGTTGCGCTTTGTATACTGTAACATTGTTTAATTAGTACGCATACCCCGGAGCCGTCTTTTCTGAAGTCCGAGCAAAAGCTCTTGTTCCGCGATAGAAAATTTAATTACAACCTCAAAAAGACATAAAAAAAATAGCTCGAATATCAACTCGAAATCTTAATTAATCTAAATAAGACTTAAATTCGAATCTTACTCAACTCTACCTCAAGAAGTGACTCAAATTCAAAGTTGTAACTAGAACTCTGACTTTAAATGTGATTCAAACTCGAAGTCCAACTCGAAACTCAATGCTAACAAGAACTTTAATTCTAAGCATGACTTGAATTCGAAAACTAACTCAAAGTTTAATTCAAACAGTAACCCGAACTTTGATTCGAATGAACTTATTCGATGGATGGCCACACACATTCAAGGCACATGCAACATTGAAATATATCTTAAAATAGAACAGGTTTTTCCGAATTGGTCACGTAGTTTTACATCATCAAGTAATGGGATAACCACATCAAAAAATGACAGGACCACATCAAAGAATGTCAAGACCACATCAAATAATAAAACAGAGTAGTGTAAAATCGTCAAATTTTGAAACATCATTACGTAATGTTAAAACCATATAAAGAATAGACAAATCATCATTACGAAATAACAAAACCACATCATGCAATGCAACAACTACATTACGTTAAGTTACATACACGTCAAGAAATGTTAAAACCGCATTGACTAATGACACAACCATATTGAATAATGATGAAACCACATCGAGTATTGACAAAACCATATTGAGTAATGACAAAACTACATCAAGTCAATACGAAACCATATTGTGTAATATTGAAATATCATTAAGTAATGACTATTCCATATTGAGTTATATTAAAATATCATTACGTAATGTCAAACCATATTAAGTAAAGACAAAATATCATTAAGTTATAATAAAACAACATAAAGTAATATCAGAATTCCACATAAGACAGCTGTGGCGTTCCATAGATATCGAACAGTTTATGCGTCTTTGAAATTAACCCTGCGTAACTGAATACTTTTCTTTGCTCGTTATATCCTTTACATGATTTGTCCTATTTTGACCGAAGCGATATGAACACTCAATATGAGAGTTATTTCCCCTTATGCATTTGATATAAGTGATATGCATTTCTATCTTGTAAACCATAAGTGATAGAGACCTAGGATCTTTTTATTTGAGGTCCTTGGTCCAAGGTCAAAGGTCAAGGTCATATTCTAAATTTGAATTTGACTTGATTCCACTTATTTCCAGAAACTGTATAAGATATCGATCAATTTACTTTTCCTAAATTGTTAGTTGCGTCATGTCATACCACGTGGAATTTTTATTGCAAGGGTATGTTGAACATTAAAGGGAGTTTTCTCCCCTCTTGTATTTGAAAATACGCATATGGTGATATAACTCATCAACCAAATATAATTAAGACCTATGATCTTTTGAATTGAGGTACTTTGTTTATGACGTTGAAATTGATCTCAAGGTCAAAGCTTAATTTGACGTTCTAGATATTGACCTTTGATTTTACCTCAAATGTATACATGATAAAGCCATAAAACCTTTTGCAATAGGTTTCAAACCATTTAACCTTGTAAAAAACAACCGGAAGTAAACTTGTGTGAACCGGCAGTAGCTATTTTTTGTACTGTATTATTATGAAAGTATATAGAACCAGATATTTTTGGAATCAGTGTCAAGTGAATATTCAGGTAATATCGGAAGTAACATTTTTCAAACCGGAAGTAACAAATTATCCCCTTTATTAAATAAATATTGTATAGTATAGAAACCATATAT
The DNA here is from genome assembly GCF_963676685.1 of Mytilus edulis. Taxonomy (NCBI): domain Eukaryota; kingdom Metazoa; phylum Mollusca; class Bivalvia; order Mytilida; family Mytilidae; genus Mytilus; species Mytilus edulis. The sequence continues at coordinate 52,288,360 of NC_092348.1, read as the reverse complement.
TTTTGGAATCAGCGTACAATAAGCTATCATTTGACCATTGAAAAGGCATTTGATCTTATACAAAAGGTAAGGTGACAAATGACCTTGAAAAAAGACTACCGGAAGTGACCTTCAGAAAACCGGAAGTAGCCTTTTTTGCATTTTTTTCATATAAAAGTACTCAGAAACCATATATTTTGTCATATAGATACATAAACTGATAACTGAAGACTAAAACTGACTTCCAACAAACCGGAAGTGGCCAATTATCTCCCATTCTACATACAAAAGTATATAGAAACTATATATTTATGGAATCAGTGTGAAAGAAGCTACTCGGAAGTGACATTAATTTCACCTGTAGCATTATATTATCTCCCTTATATCACTCAAAAATATAATTTAACCATTTTATTTATCGCATCAGAATGAGGAAACTATCTTCTAAACAAAATTTCTTTCATGTGGAAAAACTTTCAATTGTTCTCTGAACAATTGGTTTTTAATTATTATTATTATACTTCCACCTATTTTTTCCGGCAGTTTTCTCGGAGCTAATGGAACCAACCTTAATGAAAGTTAACTATAATGAGGAACACAAAATTTCGGTTGCAGTAGGTCTTAAGAACATAAAACATGGCTGCCGTTACCATGGATACGGAACTACTGTGAAAAATTCCACTTTTTGGTTTTGGTGGATTATTTGGATATGCTTAAACATAGAATCATTATATTTTGATACAATGTAGGTGTGGAGCATATTCTGGTTTTTGGATGATTTTGGCAATCATTGGAACTACTATGTTGCCATGGAAACTACACCAAAAATTTCAAAAATACCAAAATGCTCCAAATTTTGTGAAACTTCATAGTAACGATGAGCAACATTGGAAGATGCGTAATTTTGCGTTGGAATTTCCAAAATGTCTGCCGTTACCATGGAAACAATGCATAAGTGTCAAGATGCTCTAAAAACTTCAGGGTTTGGTGAATAATTTTGGTATGCTTGAACTAAAAATTATCAAATTTTTACACAATATAGTTGTCCACTATATACAGGTTTTGAATGATTTTAACCATGGATACAGTAGCAAAAATTTCAAAAATTTCAGAATGCTTCAAACTCAATGAAACTTGATGTGATTGTTGACTGGCAAGTCTGAAACAGACTTTTGACTTTGGCATTTCCAAAATGGCTGCCGTTGCCATGGAAACTGCAAAAATATAAAAAAAAAACTATCAAAATGCTTTGAACTTAATGAAACTTGATATTATTGTTAACTGGCATGTATAAATGAGACTTTTGACTTTGAAAATGTCAAAATGGCTGCTGTTGCTATGGAAACCACAAACATGTGATAATTTTTAAAATGCTCTAAATGTACTGAAAACTTACAGAAAGATGTATAGCCACCATATATGTTTAAATTTTTTGAAATGGCTGCCGCTTAGTGGCAATGGGGGAAGGGTGACATCCGCTATTGCTTGCAATGGCAATTCTAGTTCTTTTTCTTTTTCTTTTTCTTTTTCTTCCGCCACTTTAAAATTTGAACTTGTCCGCAGCGTTTCTCCGAAATCACTTGTTAGATTTACTTAGGGTTTCATTAAATGTTAGACTAATATGTCTAGCTGAACCATGAATTGTTCGTTTGTGCATTGGAGTCTATTAAGGGGTATTTTTTTTGGGGGGGGGGCGAAAGAAAGGAGGGGTTTACTAAAGAACCCTATGGAATTTTATTTTCGAAAATTTTCAAATAAATATTACTTGAAAACTTTAAGTGATAAACACACAAAGTCTTCAGAAATGATCATAGGACAATAAAACAAATCGCATGAAATAAAGGTGGAATCACTGGGGGTTACCCCACCCCCTTAAATTTGAGAATATGCTATTATCTTGTAAACGGTCCAAATCCCCAACTCTAAACCATATATTTTCTTGGATGGGACAATAAAACAAATCAAATGAAATTGAAGGGAAGTCCCTGGGGGTCGTCACCCCCACCCCATTCAATTCGAGAATGTGCTAGTATCTTGTAAACGGTCCAGATCCCCACCCCTAAACCATATAAATTCTTGTAGGGGACAAGTAAACATATCAAATGAAATTGAAGGGAAGTCCCTTGGGGTCACCCCCACCCCATTCAATTTTGAGAATGTGCTTTTATCTTGTAAACAGTCCAGATCCCCACCCCTAAACTATATATATTCTTTTAGAGGACAATAAAACAAATGAAAAGAAATGAAAGGGAAGTCCCTAGGGGGTCACCCAACCCCCTCTTGTTTGAAAACTTGTAAACGGTCAAGATCACCACCCCTAAACAATATATATTCTTGCATGGAACAATAAAACACATCAAATGAATATGGGAGGTTTGTTTAGGAGACTTCGTATTCTGTTACAATTACTTCTTGTTTATATTTAAGTTTTTTTCACAAATTTGCTTTTGTAACAAAATAAGTTAGCTTTTTTTTTTTTTTTTACTCATTAAAAACAGGTATATCTTAACATAGTAAATTACAATGTTGAAAGTTTTCTATGAAAAAAATGTTAAAAAAGTAGAATAATTAATCAGTTCAGCTAATTTTAAAGATCCAAATTTATAATTATAATGACATAGGATAATTTATGCATAATTTGTTCCTTTTGTTTAGACAAGGAGGTCATATGAGAAGGAGAGAGGACGAAAGACAATAATTACACATAAATTGTTACCGACTTTTCTGTAAGTGGGTGCTAACTAGTTGAGATCGAACCTGTCACAGAGGGAGATTTTGTCTTAATTACGTACCCGAGTAAGAATGAAAACACCCGAGGTGTCATAAACTGACCGGATATTCAATTATTGACATGTTAAAAAGATTTTTTGTGATATTTTTTATTAAGTAATTAAAAATTAATTTTTTTGGTTAAAAGTAAACTTTTAGTACCAATAGAAATGAAACGAACATCTGTTTCATTGCCGTCAATGTTAATATCAACAGAAAGCCACTATTACGTTCTTCCCGATAAATTTCGCTATGTTTCAATTGCAAATATTCCTTGCGGTCGTTACCGGACACCGTAATACTTTGCATATTCGTATATTTTCTATGATTATCACCTGCCAATTCTCATAAACAGAAATTGAAAAGTGAAGCGAAAATCTTTGTTAAAAGCAATGTAGTGTTGAATAAAAATCGCATAATAACTTTCCTTTAAACCCTCATAACTTTGTCATTTCTTTATCTATTTTCACCGTAGACAGACGATTGATTTTGAAATTGTGGTCGAATCTTTTTCCATATCATAAACACCTATACACGGCATTGGTACCAAAAATACACCTGAACTTTAATGACCCAGTCACTGATAACAATCATGTGACATATGCGATTGATCTAATAGCCCTAACTGCTCGCGGTAACAGCCCAGTACATCAGAGGGCCATGTCAAGTGGGTGATAAACATGTCGGTTTCTTTCTAATTATATCATTTTTCTCTGATCGAACTGCTATCCTGGGGATGCTAATTTTGTATCAAGCAGAGTGTTCACCCTCCTTCTCATATAACCTCCTTGGTTTAGATAACCAACCTAATTACAGATTATAAACGCCCCGTTATCAATAGAGTATAATATATAATCTGGGGCAATATAATGTAAATCTCCTTATTAATTAGACATAATTGAAATCAAAACAAAGTCTGTATCTTATTGATAAGTAAACTTTGATTATCTCATAAGCAAAGACAAGTAGTTTGTTTAGAATTAGATTTTATTTTATAAACAATATATATTTAGTGTGTCAAAATCAGATACATGTATCTATTTCTGAAAGTTTCAATGCATAGCCATTGGTTTATTGTCAAAATGATGTTGTGTTCTTTCTTAATTATATATATATATAAAAACATTAAAAGGAATCAACAACTATGTGGTATGGGCTTTGCTCAATGTTAAAGGCCATAGAGTGACATATAGTTGTTAAGTTCTGTGTCATTTTGGTCTGTGGTGGAGAGTTGTCTCATTGGCAATCAAACCACATCTTGTTTTTGTATCTTATTGAAAATTATGCTTTAAAGAATTTTAATACAAATAAGCTTACTACTCTTATGTAGTACAGAACTTAACTTAAGGAGGCTAGAGGGTAAACAAAAAATTCAGCAAAAATTTAAACAATTGTTTTCTCTTACAAATTTTATTTATTACACTATTAGTTGTAACTTTGTAATATGGTACAAAAATCAACCCCAAAAAATCAATTTGTTTGGGCCCCAGATGACTTTTAAAATGTTTATATCATTGAAAAAGCTCTAAATTATATGCCTTTGGTGAAAATAATGCCAATATTTTTGCATTAAAATTTAAATATCTTTTTAACTCATCTTTTTAAAGACATCCCTTCGTAAGTTTAATGGACGCCATCACGAGTTGGTTATGGAATAACCGTTTAACAAATGATATAGGATATGTTCCTTATGTCGTAACTACAATACCCTTCCCTTTTCACGAATGTGACCTACCGAATTAGACTATGTACTGGATTTGTAATAACATAGGAAACACGACGGGTGCCACATGTGGAGGCGGATCTGCTTTCCCTTCTGGAGCACCTGAGATCATCCCCAGTTTTTGGTGGGGTTCGTGTTGCTTAGTCTTTAGTTTTCTATGTCAAATGTATGTTGTGCCTTGTTATTTGTCTGTTTGTCTTTTAATTTAAAGCCATGGCGTTGTCAGTTTATTATCAATCATTGAGTTTGACTGTTCCTCTGGTATCTTTCATCCATCTTTTAAGTGTGTGCACTATTGATTTAGTGATTGCACTGGTACCTCAGATAGATATTTTTTAAATTTTAAATGTAATTGTTACATTGCCAATGCCTATTCTTTATTTGTATATTCTTTGCCAAAACACTTGCAAGTATAAATGTTTCAAATTAAAACATATGTTTAATTTCTAGATTTACAATATTTTTCTTGTAGAATTTACTAGAGAGAAGAAAAACTAAAAGTTCTTCATTAAAACTAGGACAAAGTAGAAGTGGAGGGTTAGTTATTACACAGAAACAAGGTATTTAAACTCTCAGGATTAAAATTTTGTACACCAAATGAAGGTTTTGTCTACATGACTCATCAATGATTCTCTCTGTCTATTATGTCAATCAATGTATCTGATGTTATGCCCATTCTGGGCCCTGTAATTTGGGAAATACAAATATTCTATTCTATTCTATTCTATAAGGCAAAGTAAGGTATGAAGTCGAAGAGCATTTAGGGCCAAAATTTCCAAAAGTCCTTAGTATTGAGAAAAACTTATTTGTAAACAGTTGACCTATATTCCCTCTTTTATTATTGTGACAATGAGAATTCATGTCAACACAGAAGTGCTGACTACTTAATTATGAAGTGTCAAGTGATCCTATATGCCTACAATATTAGGACATAACTGTATTTCCAATATTTGTCAAAAGGTTTCTACGTTTCCATTTTTTTTATCTTTTAATTATAACCCTGCTCCAATGGAAGGGGTTTACTGTTATACACTTTTCTGTTCCATGAAATTTTGTCGAGCCTGTAACATTTATGTCCCTTAAGAGAATCATAGCAATCCGAAATTCATCATTCTGTCAAAATTATGGTTCAATCTGTGGTTGAAGTTTTAATGTCCCTGTCGTAATGAAGTGGGCATTAAGTTTTACCCTTGTCTTTCTGTACGTCTGTTCGTACGTCCCAAAGTTGGTTTCCATTGAGAGCAAAATTTTGAAACTTATTTATTTTCATTTATCGGAACTTAATGATTAATGAGCATAGTTTTAAAGGCTTTATCTTTATGGTCATGATGTTCATCCCATTTTTTTTTTTTGCTGAAAAAAAGGGAAGAAGACTTTCATTCTTCTGTTCTAACAAGATCGAGTAAACTTTGTGTTTGCTTGATTTTGTATTGAAAATAAGGATAATTTGATCGAACATTACTTGAATTTTTTACATGTATTGTAATTTTTAATCACCTTTCTTAGAAAATGATCCTGCTTACTGTTGTATATATAACAGACTTAATTTTAGGCAATGAAATTAATTTTTCATCACTTGGCTCCTGGCATCTTTGATCGTCTTTGTTGTCTGTTAACTTTTACAAAAATCTTCTCCTCTGAAACAACTGAGACGAATTTAACCTTGGTCACAATCATTATTAGGGTATCTAGTTTAATATTTATGTTCCATGACCCTGCCTGCCAACCAACACGGCTGACATAGCTAAAAATAGTACATAGGGGTAAAATGTAGTGGCCAAAAACCTTTTTGTAGTTTTTTATACAACTTGTGTATATGTACTAGTGTACGAATAGCTCTAAAATTGTATTTCAAGGTTCCATACCTCAAAGGGAAATCTGGGATTGGGTTTTTGGTTAATTACTCCCAATAAATGTGGTCAAAATGTTTCTTGGATATTCTTTTTTTGGAGTTCATATATTTTTTTCTTAAAATTTTTTGAAATCTTCAATTGCACAGTACTGTGCAATAACAAGAAATCTTCAATTGCACAGTATTGCTCCAAAGCAAGAAATCTTCAATTTCACAGTATTGCCCAATAGCAAGAAATCTTCAATTGCACAATATTGCGCAATAGCACAGTAATGTACAACAGTACAGTATTGGGCAATAGCAAGAAATTTTCATTCAAACAGTATTAGCAAACAGCAAGGAATCTTCATTCAAACAGTATTGCCAAACAGCAAGGAATCTTCAACTGCACAGTATTGCTCGATAGCAAAAAAATCTTCAATTGCACAGTACTATGCAATAGCAAGAAATCTTCAATTGAACAGTATTGCTCAACAGCAAGAAGTCTTCAGTTGCAGAGTATTGTACAATAGTACAGTATGGGACAATAGCAAGAAATCTTCAATTGCACAGAATAGCACAATAGCAAGTAATCTTCAATTGTACAGTACTGCACAATAAACAGTCTCCGGGACAAGTTTGCAATTCCGCTGAGTGCAAAAGTTGTCACCTTAATTTTTGGAGTTAAGTCAAAACAAAGTTGATGACTTGGTTGGTAGTGGTTCCCTGATATTTGTCCTAAAAATTTTTTGATCTAGCACCACTGTTGAAAAAGTTATGCCCCTTTTTTCAACAATTTCCTCAGAGGAAAAGTACTTTTCCTCAAGGGAAATCAAATTTCCCTGAAGGAAAAAGATTTTTCCTCAAGGGAAATTTTTTTTTCCTCAAGGGAAAAAGATTTCCCTTAGGGAATTTGCTGCATAATTATTTCCTTTGAGAAAATTCTATTTCCTTAGAGGAAATTCTTTTTCCTTAGAGGAAATTCTTTTTCCTTTGAGGAAATTTGCAGCTTCAAATTTTCCTTGGAGGAAATACTTTTTCCTGTGAGGAAATTTGTAGCTTCAAATTTTCCTTGGAGGAAATACTTTTTCCTGTGAGGAAATTTTTGACAAACACTTTTCCTTGGAGGAAAATTCAAGACAACAAATTTCCTCTAGGGAAATCATTGTTCTTCAAATTTCCTCTAAGGAAATTTCTGAAGATCAAATTTCCCTTAAGGAAATGTTTTCCCTTATTTTTACTTGTTGAACATTTCTTCACTACACCATGTATACAAACAGTATGAATATAATTATTACAAGACTGTATAATTGATGCAAATGATATTTAAAACTTTAATAAATGTTTGACTCAACATTTTAATGACATTGAAAATAATACAGTCTGACTGTTTAGATCTAGGTATTGTTTATACTTTTTTTATAAATTTAACTTTGATTTATAATTTTTTTTGGAGCAAATGCTTCTATTTTCTTTGTAATTGTTTCAATGCGATACATTAATAAGCAACCAATTTGAATGTCATACCATTTGTGGTGTTCTAAAGAATTTGTTTATATATTTGCAGATCAAATAATAAAATAAACACTTTTCGTGTTATTTAAATTAGAATTTCTTCTGTTTCAGCTTGTGTACAGTTATTCAATCCACTACGTAAGAATTCAGTGAATACATTATTCCATTCACTAAACAATTCCCTTCAATTCTAAGAGAAATCATTTTTGCAAATTGTTCTTCAATGATCTTCTTCTGTATATTTGATATGAGGGAGCGATGTAAATGAGTGGATAAAACTGGTGTTCCTTTTTTCAACAACAAAATAGTATTTGTTCAGCATTCTCCTTTCTTTTGATTAAAATATGTTGTTGCTTTTATGCAATAGTGTTTTTGTGTATCTATGATAGAACTCCATTTTGTTTATGGTCATTATCATGTGATAATGTTGAAATTTCCTATTTCTTTTTTGCAGGAAAGCACACATTCCATTTCAAATTAATCCAATTATGCACTATGTAAATAAATTTCAACTATAAGTTTCCTCTTCAGTAATGACCTATTGATCATGAAAACCAAGATGTCTGATCACCTATAAATACACAAAATAAACAAATAAAATGTTATAAATGGAGAGAGAAACAGCAATAAATGTTTTTCATGTGTATCTTTCCTTATTAAAATACATTAAGTAAACTTGAACTCGAGAAAAATAAATAACTGCGATGTAGACTAGAAAGTATAAAATGCCAAATAAAGGATTCACGAAAAATTAGTTGATTTACAGAAGTCAAGTCCGTGTTTGCAGGAAATTTACATCATTGGTTGTCTGGTGGAGAGTTGTCTTATTGGCAATCATACCACATCTTATTTTTATATAACCTTGCCATATTCCTATTGTGCCTGTCCAAAGTTCAGAGCCTGTAGCTTTTGTCAGTTTAGTCTGACATTAAAATTTAGTGGTTGTTGTTGTTGTTGTTTCATACCGGTCATATTTATTTTTTGTAATTTATTTTGTTATAAACTAGGCAATTACCATGATTAGTTTTACAGTTTGGATTGTTTCAATGTTTCATCTTTAGGTCTTTTATAGCTGCCTACTTTGACTATAGTATAGGGTATGGATTTTCTCATTATTGAAGGTCGTAACAGGCCTACAATTGCTTTCTCAAAGCCATGATAGTTTTCATATTTAATATACCACATCTTTTAATTTTTATAGTAATCATGATACTAGAAATCATCTTTCAAGTTCAATAACTTTTTTTAAATTAAAAGGTGCCTTACCATTTAGGTTTAGTTGGCTTCTGCAAATTTTACATTGCCTATCATTTCTGCTGTATATAATTTCTTGTATCTTCTATAGTTCTTGTCCTATACATAAAAGATTAAAAGTTGAATGACATCTTGCATCAATATTTTTTTCTGTTTAATGTACATTATGTATATTAATGTGTGTTTAATAAAAATCTAAACCATGAGTGCTTGATAAGCTTCTTGCCCTTATAGCTGGTCTTTAAGCTTTAAATGAATTTTAATGATCGACTAAAAAACTATGAGCACTGTGCAAATAAGACCCCTGCCCTCCAAAAAAAACAAAACATGCACAAACAGTGGTATTTATTGACATAAAACATGTATATAATTTGGCTCCATTTATAGATATATATCTCAAGTGACTATAAGTTTAAGGCTGTGATTTTTTTAACAAATCCATAAATTTCTAAAACCTTTCAAAGTTTTTGAAAATGGACAATTTTAAAATAACTTTGCAACAACCAAAGTTCCTTAACTCTGCATCTTATAAAAAAATATACATGATAAATAGGGAATGATACTCCAGCTTGCATATTATTCAAAGTTTTAAAGGAACATAACTGAAGAACGGTAAAAGTTTTACTACCAAAATTTGAAATTGATCTGATTAAAATTGTGATAAAAAGTATTTTTTTAAAGTTTAATAAAATTTGGTTGAGGGAAACTTAAGTTAGAAGGCCGAAACATTTTTTTCCATTTTTATAGAACATAACTATAGAATTTAGTAAAAGAGACACTACCAAAATTCAAACTTAATCTGTATTTTGTGATGATAAGCATTGTGTATTGATTTCATAACATTTGGTTGAGACAAACTAAATTTTAGAGAACAGGAAACCAAAAATTCAGCATATTTTCCCCATTTCTAAAGGGGCATAACTCTGATACTCTAGTACAGTAACACTGACATCACCAAAATTCAAACTTGATATGAGAATTGTGAAAACAAGCTTTTGTAAAAGTTTAATTGAATTTGGTTGAGGCAAACTAAAGTACTGTAAGAGAACAAAAAACAACTTTGGGACAGACGGACAAACGATCTGACAAGTGTTAAACATTATGCCCCCTCCACTTTGGGTCATAACAATAAAAAGGGAGTTTGTCAAGATATAAAAACAATTCACCAAAGTTTCATAAAAATTTGTGAAAGCATTCTTGAGACTATCCTAATCCCAAGTCATGATAGTACAATGACATAAATCAGATTTTTTTTTAAATTAAAAGGAAAATTATCATGTTTATGTTATACAAAAATAATTCACCAAGTTTCATGAAAATTGCTCAAAGTATTATTAATAGTATACGTACTGGAAAAATCCCCCCTTTTATGAATAAAATCCCTAACTTTAAATTAAAAATTTAAAATCCCTAAAAATTAAAAAGGAGCTTAATTATCATGATTATATCAATAGATAATTCACCAAAGTATTATGAAAATTTTATGATTAATGTATTCTAATTCCAAGACTATCTAAGACATGGTTTGTTTGAATTAAAAAAGTTGGAATAAAGTACCTGCTAGAATTCAGGAGAATTAGACCAAATCAGGCTATCTTCTAGATTATCAGACAATTGACTGTACATAGAAAAGGAATTTTCTTTTTTCTTTTTTCTTATTTAGCTATTTGTTATCTCTGTCCTTAATATATACTGAACTAAGCCATTTTTTCACATATTTTTTTTGTTTTTTCTCTCTTGTGACTTGTTATTTAACATAACAAAAAAAAACCAAAGGCAATGAAAGAGAAACTGACAATGCCAAGGCAAAACATAAGATGCAGAAAAGAAAAACAAAACAAAACACTAAGCAACACCAACATCACCAAAAAACTAGTGTTGAATTCATGTGCTCAGTCAGTCAGTCAGTGAGAGTTCGCAGATCCTGACCTACTATATCTATGCTTAAAAACCTAAAAATCATATAGTTCTTAACATATTTTGTAAATTTATACTTGATTAAAATGTTGTCATAAATAGCATAGACACCGCTGAGTTTTGAGAACCACATGTGTTAATTGTGCGAGTATAATCATTGATAATCATGCACAAGATTGACTTTTAAAAGCCTATATATTGAAATTTTTTGAAAATATTGCATGCAATTATTAATATGACCAATTTCAAGAAATGCACAAAGATATGTGAGATGATTTATATAATTGTAATTTCAGGAATTTACAGTAAAGGTTTTTATCCTCACTGCATTTTGCACTTTTCCTAATTCAGGAGCCAGAAGTTATATGGCCTTTGTGACCTTTGTATGATTTTTATTTTAGTTTCTTTTTTTTATATTGAAGAGTTTAGTATGACGTCCATTATCACTCAACTAGTATACATTTTTGTTTAATGGCAAGCTAAAGCATGCCTCACAGGCACGGATCCAGGGGGGGGGGGGGCTGAAGGTTGGACATGTTGGAACCCCCCTTTCTTTATTGGACGATCAATGCATTTGAATGGGGAAATGTAGTTGGACACCCCCCCCCCCCCCAAAAAAAAATTGTCCTGGGTTAGGAACCCCTCCTTTATATGACTAGATCCACCCCAGTCTCAGGTTGCGGGATTTTCTCGTTGCAATGAAGACCCATCGGTGACCTATGGCTGTTATCTGCTCTTTGGTCATGTTGTTATCTCTTTGATACATTCCCCATTTCCATTTCCATTTTCTTTTCGGTTCTATTATAAATATTAGAAACGAGTATGGCGCCTTTACAAAAATATAATTGTCTGTCCTGATAGGGGAGTATGTGTGCATACCAATATTTAAATTTTCTAGGCCTTCTTTTTGAATATTTTGTGCATTTCTTGGTAAAATACTGTCAGACCTCGAGTGCTGTTGTTTTACAAAAACGGTAAAGTAATGTAGGGGAAAGAAACTAACTAAAAAGACCAAAATAAGCCACAACTAATGGGGGTCTCATTGGGGGTTCTGTTCACGGATCCCGCTTAGTTACTACTTATTTTTTTTTAGATTCTCGCATGATGCCATCCCGCGTACACTATGTAAGTGAACAATTCTGCTATTTTTGTAATTTCCCATGTCCCGCTAAACTTCATTTCGCGTTTTCACGGCACAATAATTTGAGGGAGGATAGGACCTTTATCGGGACTGCGGGATCGGATGTTTTTAAGCTCTGGATTTCGGGATTGACCCTTTCGGGATACGATAATTCTTTTTTCGAATTTCGGGACCTCTGGATTTCGTGTTTTTTAAGCCCGGGATTTCGGGATTTCGTGTTTTTAAGCTCGGGATTTCGGGATCAGTACCCCTCCTACCCTCCCTCATAATTTGACTTTCATGTGTCACGTTTACAAAAAATACGCCTCGACAATCCCGAGTCCCGCTCAGACCCCCCTTATAGGTACATAATGAATAGTTTACTATGTAGTCAGTAGTCGGGTCAAATACACATGTATACACTTTTAGACGACCTTAGATTCATTTCACAGCGAAAATACTCATTAATATTGAACATTTTAGATCACTTTATAACTTTTAAAATAAAGACCATATAGATTTAAGATCATTTAATCGAAAGATTATAATTTGTCAATGCGCAACTGTAACCAGGTACTGCATTTTTTTTTTGTGCATGCGTTAAGTTAAAAGTGCCGGGAATAGAAAAGCAAGTTAAACTTCTCATCTGGACTTTTTAATAAGTCTGTATACCGGACCTCTTCTCTATTTTGGGATTGAAAAAAAATCTAAAGTTAAAAATGCGGTTTTGAGCCTATTTCTTCTTTTTAATTTGGTAACACGTTAAGCCATTAGTGACACTAATATGGTATATTACCAATAATAAGGCCATATATTTCGGTGTGTAGAAATACCGCAAAAGACTTCTTAGTGCACTAAGAAGAAAGTTTTTGCATTAAGGACACTAAAACGATGTTTTAAGATCACAGCGAACATGAATATAAGAGGATATGATTAAATACCTCAAATCTATAAAGTTAGGTATCAATAGATTTTGTAATTTTGAAGTTAAATGACTTTTTAATCAACGCCTGCCACTCGCCACGTGACCAACGGTTTATTGCAGATTCCCGAATCATCATGTTCAATCAACCTAATCCAATAAACAATTGTCTTTTGATCGTTACTTATTGATTAATCAATAATTACATTAGATGTAGATTCAGATTCAGATTCAATATTTTATTAAAGTCTCACTACTTGCAATACATAAATATACAGTACATACAGAGTATATACACACTATAAAACAGACAATACACAAATATAAATTACAAGTACCATTCTATTAAGAATTATGAGAGACTATGTTTCATTATAATACTTTATCTTGATTGGCTAACTGCACAACACGTATTATTCCGTAAGCAATTGCATCACTCAATAAAACTTTTTCATTCATGCTAGCACGTGGTCCCACAATAAAGTGCACAGGTGAATAAAATACAAAATTTATAAAATTCGTGTTTTCACGATCATAGCTAAAAATGTAATTATAAGTATTGAATGCTTCTTTTTGTAACTTTATAGGGTTGTAAAAGCGTTGACCGTGCGCACATTTTTAGTATGAAGCGCTTCCGCGCTTTATACATAATGTACTTCGGTCAACGCTTTTACACCCCAATAAATTTACAAAAAGAAGCATTCAATTCTTAAATGGTTGTTAACCTAACGGTTCAGCGTGGTATAAATTCAAGTTTATGAAAGAAAAATAAAAAATAAATTTTGTGTTTTAAAACTTTGCCTTTGTTATATATATTTAGTTTTTAAGGAAATTGCTACGCAAGCTTTTTTTTAATTTAAAGAACCCTATTTTGGATAAAAATTGAGAAACAAATGCTTTTGATATTTCATTTCCTTACTAACAACACAAGAGTTTACATACTATCATTATTCCTTGAAAGACATTTGAGAGTATGTGGTGTCCATGGGGTTCTTCAAAATCCGATTACAGAAGTAACATATAGAAAAACTCCAAGAGGTAAAATTATATTACGTTTTAAAAAGAGAATTATAGAATAAATCATAACTGTCTTCTATGAACGATAACTTTAAACTGGTGTCAATGCTTTTTTTTAACAATTCATCTTTATTTCAACAATTGAAGATGAATACCATTTTATTTTATAATGTAATAAGCACTATGGGCAGGCGCGGATCCAGAGCTTGAGGTGGGGGTTTGGGGAAGGGGTTGTGTGAGAAATGTTTAAAACACTAGAGAAGTTTTCATGTTATACCAAACCATATGTTTTTCAATAAATGGCACACTTTTTGTTCATCCGGCATATGGTTACTCTAAATAAAATTTTAAGTATTAATTTTATAAGGTTAATTATTTGATTACAGATCGTATCTACCCGTTTTGCAATTGTTGTATCACTCTAAGGGAGGCTAATAAAGATATATATAATAAAATATAGAGATAGCAGCCTTGGATTGTCTTAATTAAATCCTTTGGTCCTCTAATTATCAAGTTACCCTCTGGCCAATGTTATCATGACTTGTGTATATTTAAAGGGGCGATATCTTTTTGCGCCAAAAAGTAACTCATTTGCGCCACAACTTAATTGCGCCAATACTTCTTTTGCGCCACATAATTTTCAAAACTATAGGTATCATTTGCGCCAATAAAATAATCATCTAATTGCGCCAATTTTATTTATTTTTATTTATATATAACAACTAAATGATTGACTTCCATCCTCCTATTTTTGGGCTTGGGTCCGGCAGTTTACCGACTGGCGGAGTTTAAGTCATTTTAATAACGAAATGTATGCTGAATTAAAACGTTCACCCGTATATATATACAGTTAAAACCATATAAAATGTCTCTGTTCATCATTGAATTAAAGGCTGGTTTTTGTAGTTGAGAAAAGACACATATTCCTTTCTGCTTACTTCTCTACTCATTAGTTCTTTACAAATGCCTGACGGAATTTGTGTTCTTCAACAATGATGACCGGGTTTCCTCTATCAGACTCTAGTTTTTGAATGGTATATCAGACATCTTGACTCGTGAAAAAATATTCTTTTACTAAACAATTTATTTTTTGGTGAGTTTTCTTAAATTTGATAAGTGTTCAGTGGAAAGGTCAATTATAATACATGTATGATATTGGTAAAACATGTACATGTATGATATAGGTAAAAAATATTTACATTTATGTTCTTCTTCGCTGTACTCATACGAACATAAAAATTGTCTTAATTATATATAAATAAAACAAAAAGCAATTTGGGATGAGAAATTGTACTGATCAGTTTAATATATAATAGAAATAAATTGTGACAACTCTGGTCATGTAAGTCGTGGTCTCTGGATCTCCGAATAATGGTAGGAAATCTACAAGTATAAAAATGTTACATCAGAAACAGAAATAACTGCAATTACATATCATCAATGCAAAATATACGTGTCGATCTGATCAGTAAATTTTTCTCGACAAGAGAAAAGGCGCGAAATCCAGATATATATGTGTGAAAACCGAATTACTGCGGATATAAGCGAATGCGAATATTTATACGCCAAATTAAGAAATGAATTTATGTTCTTCTTCGCTGTACTCATACGAACATAAAAATTGTCTTAATTATATATAAATAAAACAAAAAGCAATTTGGGATGAGAAATTGTACTGATCAGTTTCGACAAAAACAAAGGAAGGAAGGATGTTCTAATCACATAATTATAATCCCAAATTTTGAGAAATTTTAAGTCTATTTTCTAACTTTTCTTTTATGTAGCCATCTTTAGCCTTGTCTGTCTTCCATCTACCGTGAGCTTTCAAAAGCCTGTCGGGAACAGAATTACTAGCAGCTGCTGTAACGCCCCCGCTCCTTAGACTATGTAAGCCAAATAAAGAACTATTCAGGCCTATTTCAGAAATCGCGTTTAAAATAATTTCCCTAGTTCGAGTGTAAGAAAGCGGCCTATTCGTGCAAGCTAGTTTATGCTTATCAATAGATTTGAAGTATGAAAGAGCTCTGAAGATGTAATCTTCACTCCCAACTGGCAAACTTGCAACGCGAAAATATTTCTGTAGCATAGCAACTGGACAAAGGTCTGTACCAGTTCTAGAAATCAAAATAGTGTTACCCTGTCGATATCTATCAGTCTTACTTTTTTGAATGCTTATTTGTAGATGAGAATCGTTGAACGTTAAATCAGAAGATCGGATGTGTGCTAACTCATCGTATCTTAAAAACCCGGAAAACCCTAACAACATCATAGCACAGATTCTCAACCCTGGCAGATTGTCATTTTTGTCGAATTTTGCAATAATACTCTTCAAAATCGTAGGGGTGATGGGTTCTTTCCTTTTCAAAGGTTTAGATAACAATCTTATACCACCTTCTAATACCATGTCTAGTAATTTGTCATTTAATATACTGTCATATAAATTCAGATCATGTTCCCACTTAATTGAATAGTATGCTGCGTTTAAAACGGCAGTGGAAACTCCAGATTGTATCAAATAGTTAAGATAAAGGGCAACTGTACACACAGTGGTAGGCAAAAACGGTAGATTGTACTTTAAGCACCAGTATTTGAATCTTTTGAAATATCCTTTATATTTCTTCAAAGTATTTTCGCTTTTTGAAGCAGTTACTACTGAACACAAAGAAACTGTTAGAGCTTTCAAGTCAGGATTAGAAAAATGCCTTAAGGATTCCCAATGTGAATGTTTGAATCTAAACTGAAAAATAAATTTTAATGAAATTAATTTGATTTAAAAAATCATATAGCGAAGCACTATATGTAAAAGAATTTATTCAAAATACTCTCAATTTGATTTACAAGTATACAATTAACGGGTTAAATGTATTAATATGAATTAGAAAATCATTAAATTAAATGGCATTTTGAGAGTACCAAAATGAAATTATCTCCTTTGTAAAATTCAACAATGCATGATAAAATATCTTGACGTCCGAAGGGGACATAACTCATGCATACTAGAGGCCCAAGCTGGACTTATCTCGAACACAATAAAACAGAATAATGCTCAAACGAGACTTTGATGTATACGTGCTAGATGCCCAATCGGGACTTATCTCTCCAAAATAAAACAATACAATGCCCAAACGGGACTTATGTTAATGTGATAGAGGGCCCAAACGGGACTTATGTTAATGTGATAGAGGGCCCAAACGGGACTTATCTCTCCATTAAAGAACAAATAAAGAATAAATCAATATAATGCCCAAGACGGGACTCATATAAGCACACGAGAGAGCCCAATCGGGACTTATCTCTGACATAGAATAAAATATAATAAATGAACCTAAGTTATGCCCAAACGGAACTTTTGTAAGTGCAAACGACGGTATAAACGATTCCATATCTTATAAAATGCGTATTTAATGCATAACTCCAATTTTAAGTATGCTCAACAAATGCGTGTCGCAAAATAATTTTTAAATACTACTATGCCAAAACAGGATTGGTCTGAAACTACTAGTATAACACCCGACAAAAAATACAAATAAAACTAATAAAAAATAAATAAATATTTAAATGGATATTGAGTGATATACTTACGGATTTAACTACAATCAATCTTTAAAACAAGAACGTTGAAAGTTAATGGAGAATGAATGAAAATGCTATTTTTATCCGAACCTTGGCAAAAAAATCCAGATGGTTTAACGTACTCTACAAAATCCTTTACAAAAGATTTGTATTGGTTGTTCGATGATGACCACAATAAAGGCCAAAAACATGACGAGGTCCATTTCGGAACAACGATAGTACCCTTTCCTTTACAAATTAACATATGATTTAATGCTCTACCGACAAGGTGAACAGGGGGAACTAACCAACAGTTATAAGTATTCCACGAAAACCCGAAAGCATCAACACCACTAGTATCTGGACACCAATACGCCGAAAAGAAAATCGGTAATTTGTGATTGTTATAGTCGGCAAAAACATCACAATCGAACGGACCCCATAAAGAATTAAAATACTTGAAATACACATCATTCACATACCAGTCATTAAAGTCAAATAGTTTACTGTAAAAATCTGCAGTAGTGTTAAACTCACGGGGAACCCATTCTACTTCAAGGGATATGCAATTACGAATACATAGATTAAAAATTTTCAAAGCGATGTCTTGTAATTCTGATCTCATGCTCCCAGCCTGCACAATTTTAACTACATTTTGATTGTCCGTATAAATTTTCACCAAACGATTTTGAAAATCGGGCAATAAGGAAAATAGGGTTATAAATACTGCTGAAAGTTCTCTGAATGTAGAGCTTTTCTTTGCCTCGTCGGGAGTCCACATTTTATGTACAATTTTATTTGACGTTTCAACAGCAAACCCCGCACAAGCGAAACCACTTGCATCAGTAAAGACAATTCTATCTGGCAAAAATGAAACGGGTAAGAGAGATTTCCTGGGAAGTGATGTGCAGTTATTCTTCCAAAAGTTTAATTCAAAAATAGCTTCGTCGGTTAACTGAATGTGAAAATCCCAATAATCGCTAGCGGCGATAAGAATGAGCATATTCCTAGACATTATTCTGCAAATGTTTCCAAAACTGGGAATAAATGAAATAATCTTGCCAGTAACTCGTGCTAATTGTCTAGCAGTTATATTATTGATATTGCTAAAAATATCGTCTATAGTAGATTTAAAACGCTCAATCTTATCTTCAGGTAACTCTAAATTAAAAGTGTCCAAATGCCAACGGAACCCAAGCCAAGTTAAAACTTTTGTGGGGTCCCAAATACTTTTTTCATGATTCAGGAAAAAACCTGCTGACAATAAATCATGCTTTACGACCTTAGAAAGCTTCACACAATCCTCAAAAGAGGACTCAATCCCCCAACCGTCATCTAAATATATGATCATACGATAACCTTGTGATCTCCAGTGCTTAACTAGTGGCCTCAACACTTTAGAAAACACGTGACCAGCTGTAGACAAACCAAACGGTAAACATCTAAAAACGAAATAACGGGGGCCAGTTGGGAAAATCCAACAAAAACCTAAAAACTTTTGATGATCTTCGTGTATATTAATGTGATGATAACCACTCTTTAAATCAAATTTTATCAGAAATCCTGGATTTGATACAAATTGCAAAGCCTCAGTAACACCTTCGTATTTGAATTTTCTTTTTTCGTTAAACTTATTAACGTGCCTCAAGTCCAAAATCAATCTCTTTTTACCTGAGCCGTTAACTGACACCGATAACGGATTAACGATAAAAGGAATGTGATCTTTCACCTCACGAATCACACCTGTTGACAATAATTCTATAATTGATGACTCAACAAAAGATGTGTGTTTTACGGCTGAACTGTTGTTCTTTAAAAAAGCTGACGGTGGCAATTTGTAAAAAGGTATAAGGTATCCAAATTCGACAACATTAAGAACAAAATTATTAGCATTTAAAGTATATTTCCAAAAATCTAAATTTCTCCGTAAATTATCTACTCTAAAAGAGCTGGCTGAGGAGCACTCAAATTCAAAATCTTGATCGTGACTTATAAAAGGAGATAAATTGTACTTAACTGTTTCATCACTTTGCTCCTGAAGAGCCACTGATCTCGGCTGGTTGGAACCTCCGTCTCTTTGGGCAATGATAGGCCCAGTGACCCTCTCCATTGCAGTAGTAACACCTGTCTGTTGGTTGTGAACTGGTGAAGTACTCATTCTGGTTGTAGATACCGTTACGAGGTCCTGTGCGGGTTTGTGATCCTTGGGCAGCCGGGTATTTGTAGTTTCTAGATACTTCTCTTGTAGATGCTGATGAAGTTTTACGAAAAGGCTCATCTTGAGGAACTAGGAGACTCTCTGGTTCTGGAATATAAGGAGCAGGACGGGTGCTTACTTTGTTACGTCTCTTAGCTTTGGCCCGATAGTCGGCTTGTCTTAACTTTGTTGCGTCGTCGGTCCCCTCTGTAATAGGGTCGTCTATATATTCGTCCACTACGTCCCACCCGTACTTGTCGGCTATTCGAAGAAGCTTATTTCTTTCCTTTAGGGCCTTTATGCTCTTTTCTAGGTACTGAATGGCTAAAACCGGGGAATCTTTCTCTATGAATTTGAGGGTCTTTTCAAGTTCTGTTAAACGTTCTCCGTTAAAACTAAATTGCTTTTCATTACCGTCGTACCTGAATTTAGGAGTCTGTTTTACCGGAGGAACACTTTCAACTTCTTTAGCACCAATTCGCGTGTCAATCTCCTTGAATAACTCTTCTTTGTGCTTTCTCAATGTCAAATCAAGGCTCTGGGTAAACAGCGATAAGGCATCCTCAGGTGAAAATCGAGTAGACCCTTCACGTTCTTCACTGCGTTGAATTCGTATAGGCGATTCCGGTTCAGGTTCACTCATATTACCAAGGTCAGTATACGTGTCGATCTGATCAGTAAATTTTTCTCGACAAGAGAAAAGGCGCGAAATCCAGATATATATGTGTGAAAACCGAATTACTGCGGATATAAGCGAATGCGAATATTTATACGCCAAATTAAGAAATGAATGTAAATCTGGCGCAATTTCATTTCATTTATTGGCGCAATTAATACCATCAAAATAAAAGACAGTGGCGCAATTAATACCTTTTCAAAACTGCAATTGGCGCAAATTGATTCTGCCCATTTAAAGAAGTGTAGCGACAACGTGTCACCCTATTCAGTGCTAGATATTCAAATTATAGTAAAGATAACATTAAAACAAGAAATGGTTAATACAAAAAATATTTAAAGATTTTCAACCGGGGGTCGGGGGGGGGGGGGGGCTCGCTTTAACCCCCTAAATCCGCTAATGATGTGGGGAAACTAAATTATTTAGTTAACTTAATCATATGACTCTTAAGCCCGTTCTGCCATTATTAAGAAACGCTAAAGAACGGAAATGTATGATTTTAAGATTTGGAAATAAATGAAATTGGTGTCACAAATGGTATGTCTGCTAATATATAAATTATTTCATAAATAGATATAATGCTCATATACATAATTATTAACGGTTGTTTTACTTCGCTTATTTATAGCATTTAACAAATAACTTCGTATTCTTATTTTCGGCATCAAATAAAAATAATGGAATAAATATATTTTAAAAGACAAGGAAAGTGAATTAAAAAATATATACAACAAAAATAAGCGAAAGGAGATGTGGTACGGCTGTCAATGAAACACCTATCCACAAAAGTTAAAAATGAAGAAGATGTCAGAAATAAATTGGTCATAATTTATTTACAGTCTAAAACATCGAAGGGACTAAACATCAACCTATACATATTTATACTTGTAATGCATTTGTATATAAAAATCGAATCAGAAATATGTTCCTTTCCTAAACATGTTTAAAAACATTGCTGTGATAGTTATCAAAAGTACCAGGATTATAATTTAGTACGCCAGACGCGCGTTTCGTCTACACAAGACTCATCAGTAACGCTCAAATCGAAATATTGATAAATGGCATAGTTCTTAACATTAGAAAAATGAATGAAGTATTGGCAACTGGACGTTAAGCAACCAAATATCAATCCTCACTTTTCCGTGAAGTGTTCACAATTATTTGTCTTTTTAAAATTAAAAGGATGAAAAATCCCAAACTGAAAATAGTTGAAAATACGCTATTAATTTAGAAGTAAAAAATATAGCAGACAGAATAAATACGGCAAAAACAAACAAATGAAAAAAAAATAGAGAACAATTTGAAATACCATATACATGTTTAATCAGTATACTAGTAGATTATTCACGGGCCAAGGTTGAGCGAACATGAATTGCTATCGATTATACTAAAGGTGACAATCAACTTTTTGAGGCACGTGTCGAGAAAACATTAGAAAAAATATAATTTAAAATTATGAAAGGAGTAGGTCCTTAGTGCACATTTTTGTTCTTAGTGCACTAAGGAGGTCCTTTGCGGTGTTTCTACGGACCCCATATATTTGAAGCTGTTCAAAATTCTGTACATTATAGGTACGTGTATCAGATCGGACAATAATTTTCATATATATATATATAAAGAATTACTGTATAAGTTATCTAGTATGAAATATGTCCACTGGACCGACCGTGTAAGTGCTATATATATTATATCATGTATATAGCCAGTCAAAAAGATGTGGTATGATTGCCAATGAGACAACTATCCACAAAAGACCAAAATGGCACAAACATTAACAACTATAGGTCACACAAGGTCGTTAAAAACTTCCATTTGTTGTTGTCCACTGAAAATAAGCTCATAAAAACACGAATCCCCGTTTACTCAATTCCACCTTTATTTGTTAATATTTCTTTATCTTTTTCTTTTGATTTTATCATATCTTTTTTGTGAAATATTTTGTGTGGTCGAACATGAAATTGCCTCCGATGCTACAAAGAAAATTTGTTTAATGTCATCTGTTGCAATATATGCTAAGTACTACACGTGGACAGGATGTTCCCCAGAAAATAAGTTATACACACCCCGATATAACCCCGAGGGTACACGCTACTGTCATATGGAAAATTACTGGGTCACCTGTAAGATGGTAATCAGCCATGCAACTAATTAGGTTACTGACCATGTCACTTCAATTTAAAAAGTTTATCGTTTTTTATCGTTAGATATCAAAATGATAAATTCATTTTAATTAAAAATTTAAGAACTAAAGGATTTATCATTAAAATGAAGTGAAATAATTCAACCAAATCGTATATAGATTATATATATATACATATTTTTTTTTATCTATGCCGGAAAGAATTGAAAAACTGTATTTATAATTTTTGATTTGTTTTATAGAAATCTGTGTAGGTCTCATGAAATGGAACTCACGCAACGCATGCCTAATTAAGATTTATAAATTTATTGAAAAATATAACAAAAATTTAGTTTTGATATTAAATTACTGTTACCTTTCCGCGCTGTAATTTATTTGATATGACATGAATCAAGCAATTTTTGTTGAGGGATTTATGGGTTTGTCCATACAACGTATAAAAAAAGAATTGTATGTTATTAGTATTTCACATGCCTTGTTTTCGCCTTGAAGCTCATTATTCAGAGTGTTTCAGACAAGATGATGAAAATAACGTGCAAGATACTTTTTTCGATCATCGTGAAGAGACAATTTTAATTCCCATTCCTCGATGCACTCTATTGTTGAATTGTATATTTATAATTCCTCGTGCTTTTAATTAGCCCCCCCTTTCGTGGTTACCGTTATGCCAACAAATACCCGGGGCTTGATTTACATGTAAAATCATGGGCGGATCCAGATAAAGGGGGTTCCAACTACATGTCTCCATTAAATAAGGGGTGTCGTTGCCGCTGGTTTTCTGTTACCCCACCCTTTTCATATAATTTAGATTTCAAAAGTGTATACCTTATTCATATATTGTGTAGGTTAAAATGTTATCTTTTCCCATATTGTTTGCGTTTTGATTGGTGTGTAATGCAACAGTGCAATACCTAAGTGTCAAAAGAGAGTTTTTCCCGACCTATTCACATATTTTTAAGGTTCCTATATATACAAGGTGATAGGACGTTCGGTTCCGTTGGAATAGGTTACCTTTTCACGCTATGCCTTAAAACTTTTCCTCATGCACAGGTAACCTATTCCAACGGAACGTCCTATCACCTTGTATATAGAAACTTGAGAGGATTCCCGAGATTATCATTTATGCAATGATTGCTCACAAAATGCTAGGGGAGGCCAACCCCGGATTCCATCCCCTTCGACCCGCCACAGAATACAGATATAATTGATAATTGTTATTTAAAAGTCATATACTATAGCCACTATATAGTACTAGAACCGAACACCTGTTTTCGGATATATATATATATACATACACCACATCTTCCTATGTCTATATAGCTGATTTACCGTAAATAACTGCGAGAAAATGAATAATACACAAGTTGATAATTGTCTCTTCTCTGCTAATTTTAATGTGCATGCAATATTCACTCTGATTTACTTGTGAGACCACCGACACTAATAATAATTACCTACAAAATAATAGGTGCTCCTTTACTGGGAAGAACATTTCGGATCCGATCAATTTATTGGTTCCATTCCCCCATTCTACACTTCTCCTTAGAAAAAATGCCTTGCAATGCGTCATAATTATCTGGACTACTAACTTACTTCCATATAACTTCGAAAACAGACTATAATCTATTTCACTGGATGAGATTGGGCTCACGGATTTTTTAATGGATTGGTAATTTTTATTTATAGCACAAGTTTACAAAGCAAGATTAATCACATTTTTCACCCGGCCTACAAATCAAATGGTTGCCTCCTTACTGACTTACACCTACACAAGCTAAAAAAACATATTCATGGGGGGGGGGGGGGGGTTCAGATGGGGGATGCTTGCCTCAGTCATGTTTCTGTGATTCCCTATATAATCAACAAAATTTTTCACACAAAAAGGGGGGCAGGGATTTCTCTAGTCCAAATAATTATGACGTCTGGCAAGGCTATTTTAATTTTTTTCTGGGACGCCTTCCCAGAAAAAAATTAAAATAGCCTTCCCAGACGTCATAATTATTTCGACTAGGATTTCTCCTTAATAAGAAATCTCTATTTTCAGCATAAGCTCATATAAATTTGCCTTTTGAAGAACTGAAATAAATATGAGACGGCTAATGATTTTTCAGATGCTTTACATTAAAATACATCCATGTGACATTCACAATTATATATAGATCCAAATTTAAAAAGCTATTTTTTTCAATATTTTAAATATTATGGATGAAATACATGTAGCAAGTAAGGGATGAAATTAAATTGGATGAAACATGTGAAATGTGGCATTTTTTTTTTGATAAAGTAGTATGTCGTCTGATGTTGTCAAACTTAATTATAGACCCTTAAGGGGCGGATCCAGTCATTTTAAAAAGGGGTGGGGGTGGGATTCTAACCCAGGACAAAAGGGGAAAGGGGGGGGGGGTCCAATTACATGTCCCTATTCAAATGCATTGATTATCCAAAAAAAGGGGGGTTCCAATCCCTTGAACCCCCCTCTGGAATTATTCTGTGCCTGCCCTTTAAAAATAAAATTATCCTTATTTTGAGTTAAAGCTTATAGATTTTTCTATAATGCTTCTCAGGGGCGGATCCAGCCATTTTAAAAGGGGGGTCCCAACCAAGAGCAAAGAGGGGTTCCAACTATATCTCCCATTCAAATGCATTGCTCGGTAAAAGAAAAGGATTCCAACCCTCAAATCTATGGTCAGGTTGTTGTCTCTTTGACACATTCCCTTTTTCCATTCTCAATTTTATCATGTAGTCGTCGTTGTCCCAGGACATTTAGTTTTTGCTTAATAACTTTAGTACAAGTAATAGAAATCTATGAAATTCAAACACAAGGTTTGTGACCAGAGTTTTTGTTCAGAGTTTAGGAATAACATGAATTAGGGGCCAATAGGGGCCAATATTAAACTTTGTTTGATTTTATAGAAAATTGAATTATTGGAGTTCTTTGATATGCCAAATCTAACTGTGTATTTAGATTCCTAGTTTTTTGGTCCTGTTTAAATTGGTCTACCTTAAGGTCCAAAGGGTCCAAAATTAAACTTATTTTGATTTTAACAATATTTAAATTCTTGGTGTTCAGATTAATATGCTGAATCTGAATATTTACTTAGATTTTTTTATTATGGGCCCAAATTCAAGTTGATCCAAATCGGGGTCCAAAATTTTACTTTGTTTGATTTCAACAAAAATTGATTATATGGGGCTCTTTGATATGCTGAATCTAACCATTCATTAAGATTTTTTTATATTTTGACCTATTATCAAATTGGTCCACATTGAGTTCTAAAAGGTCCAAAATTTAACTTTATTTGATTTCACCAAAAAATGAATTATTGCATTGGGGTTCTTTGATCATGTTGATATGCTGCATCTAACCATGTATTGAGATTTTGAATATTGGACCATTTTAGAGGTTAATTGTCAATTTAAAATTTTTAAGTACTTGGACCGCATTCATTCTGTGTCAGAAACCTATGCTGCATCAACTATTGAATCACAATCCAAATTTAAAATTCAGAGTTGTATCGAGCTTGAATGTTGTGTCCATACTTGCCCCAACTGTTCTGGGTTCAACCTGTACGTTTGTATCAAGCTGAGCCATGCATAGCATTTTTATCTGATTTATATATTAATTTGAAATTTTGACAAGTGAGACACATACAGATTATACTGTTAACAATATTTCAGAGTTTAACGTAGTCAAGCGAAACAAATTTTAGAAGAATAGTTGAATCATGTCTTTGTTGTCAAATGAAAAATTAGTACGAACACAAAGAAAAAGTATGGGAATGTTTGTTTTTTAAACTATTGACCAGGGTGAGAGTCTTTGAAAGTCATGACTGGCAAAAAGTTTGTGAAATGAAATAGCACAAATATTCCATTCTTTTTAAATATAACTGAATATAAAGAAAAACACAAACTGATGTTTTATAATAGTTTTTACCCTTTTTATGTTTTATAGGACAAGAAATATAGAAAAATGATGAAAAATATAAACAGTTACAATAGAAATGAGCGCAAAACAAGATAAACAGAATACAACAAGGCCTAAATGGTAAGACCACTTCTATATACTGTAAATTCAGATTTTTCAGGGAAGGGACAACTTATTGTGATTACAAAAAAAATCTGCATAAAGATCTATATAGTTACATGATATATATATATATATGTTTCTGTTATCAAAATATGATTTCTTATTTTTGCGATACTCACCCAGTCACATTATTCGCATTACTAAAAAGTTTCGATAATTTCTGAATTACAGTAATAAAAGAAATTGCCTTTGAATGATGACTCATATAAAAATAAGAAAATGTGGTATGGTAAATGAGTGACTTATCCACCAGAGTTCAATGAAGCGGATGCAAGAAATTAAAGGCCAATCATGGGCCTGCCTTCAATAATGAGAAAACACTTCCTTTATAGGTCATCCATTAAAGATCTCAACATATAAAGATTTAAACAATCCAATATAGTTCAACATGTTCAAAGTCAATAACAATTAATAAAAAAAAATCATGCCTAATATAAAATATTGTTTGTTTCTCCAATCCTGACCGACCCTGCAAAAATGGCACTACTCATAAAATTTTATTGTCAAAACTAAGCCAAATATTATTTTATTCATTTCTGATTTTCGGGCTTGCCGGATCATCCGATAATATTCAGGCTTTTGGGAAAAATAAAATTATTTACCTACCTACCTACCCACACCTGGCTTGTCAGAATAGGGATTAGGGAAACAAACAATATATTAATTTAGGCCTCATGTCTGTGAGCACTCAACCTGACCATAATATAGGACAGTGGTTCAAATATTAACAACATATGAACATTCTATAACAACTATTGCAAGTGGCTCAACTTTAAATATCACTGCAAGGCACTAAACAACGAATATTAAATCTTGGACACAAAGCACTGAAATAAGAGAACTCATAAGCATGACAAGTAAGAATATCAAATGAAAGTTTCTCAAAATGTTCATTAAAACATGATAAAATAAGCTTATTTATATTGCTGTTTTTTTCTCCATTTATAACATTTTTTTTTTATTTTGTGTATTTATAGGTCAGATATCTTGGTTTTTATGATCATCAACAGGTCCTGCAGGTCTATACTGAAGAGGAAACTTAATTGTTAATACTTTTCTACATAATGTGCTAATTGGATTATTAATGTGAAATGAACTCAACTGTGTGTTTTTCTGGAAAAAGAAATAGAAAAAATCCTACAAAATTGCTATAAACAAAATGGAGTACTATCAAAGAACACAATTGTGTAAAATGTAACAACCTACATTCATATTAACTGATGGATTATGGAGAAATTAAGAAAAAAAATAGTATCTTTGTCATGTTTGTTGTCGAAATAAACACCTGCTTTATCAATTTATGTACATTGCTCCATCATATCAAATATACAAAGAAGATGTTTGAAGAACATACGTTGCCAAAATTTATTCAACCAATTGAAGGAAGATGTCTTGTGGATTGAATTATTTATGCACTGAACTGTTATGTAGGGGGTCGAATACACAGCAGCTGAAACAGAAGACAAGTTAATTTGACATGAAAAGTGTTTATTTTATTTAATATGCAAATATGAGCACAATATTAATAACATCACAAATGGTATGATATTCATAGCATTTTGCTTATTATTGTATTGTCTTAAACATGCTAAACAGTCAGCCTTTTGTTTTTGTATGTTTAATACTCACCATGAAAATTTGTATTACAGTATTAAAGTTTTAATTATCTTTTGTATCAATAATTCAGTCTAGGAGAAAATATATTAATACTGTTTGTACTGTTATGAAATTTCCATAGAGGAAAACATTTCCTTAAGGGAAATTTGATGTTCAGAAATTTCCCTAGAGGAAATTTGAAGATCAATGATTTCCTTAGAGGAAATTTGTTGTCTTGAATTTTCCTCCAAGGAAAAGTGTTTGTCAAAAATTTCCTCACAGGAAAAAGTATTTCCTCCAAGGAAAATTTGAAGCTACAAATTTCCTCACAGGAAAAAGTATTTCCTCCAAGGAAAATTTGAAGCTGCAAATTTCCTCAAAGGAAAAAGAATTTCCTCTAAGGAAATAGAATTTCCTCAAAGGAAATAGAATTTCCTCAAAGGAAATAGAATTTCCTCAAAGGAAATAGAATTTCCTCAAAGGAAATAATTATGCAGCAAATTCCCTAAGGGAAATCTTTTTCCCTTGAGGAAAAAACAATTTCCCTTGAGGAAAAATCTTTTTCCTTCAGGGAAATTTGATTTCCCTTGAGGAAAAGTACTTTTCCTCTGAGGAAATTGTTGAAAAAAGGGGCATAACTTTTTCAACAGTGGTGCTAGATCCAAAAAATTTTAGGACAAATATCAGGGAACCAATACCAACCAAGTTATCAACTTTGTTTTGACTTAACTCCAAAAATTAAGGTGACAACTTTTGCACTCAGCGGAATTGCAAACTTGTCCCGGAGACTGTTAATAGCAAGAAATCTTCAATGGCACAGTATTATGAAATAGCAAGAAATCTTCTATTGAACAGTAATGCTCAAAAGCAAGAAATCTTCAATTACACAGTATTGTGAAAAGCTAGAAATCTTCAGTTCCACAGTATTGCTGATCAATAGCAAGAAATCTTCAATCGCACAGTATTGCTCAACGGCAAGAAATCTTCTATTGTATAGTTTTGCACAATAGCAAGAAATCTTCAATTGTACAGTATTGCGCAATAGCAAGAAATCTTCAATTGCACAATATTGCACAAAAGCAAGAAATCTTCAAAGGCACAGTATTGGACAATAGCAAGAAATATCCAATTATTGTGTAGTAGCACAGTATTGGGCATTAGCACAGTATTGTGCAATAGCACATTATTGGGCAATAGCAAGAAATCTTCAATTGAAAATTAATACAAATATTTCAACCCATTTCAAATTTTTTAGATCTTTCACCCATTTAATTTCTGTCTGAAAACTTTATTATGTCAAAATTTCAGACAGTTTGACATCAAGCTTAAATATTGTGTCCAAACTTCCCAACTGTTATGGTTTGACCACTGTGGTCGTACCAGGTGCGTTAGGCAAAGTATTTTATTCGTTTCTGTTTGCCTCAACAAAATATTATGAAACTTATACCAATGCTTATTACCACATGTTACAGATTAAGATTGAAATAAGGTAGCGTTACTTCTACTGTTCTTTAGTTATGTCCCTTATAAACATATAAATTGCTGAATTTTTCGTTTATGTTCTCTAACTTAGGTGTGTCTCAACCAAATGTTATGAATCTTTAAAACCATACTTATTACATTGTACTACAAAACTCAGATCAACAACAAATTACGGTAGAGTCACTTTAGTTATGTCCCTTTATAACTGCAAATGGTATGCAATAGGGACACATTCCCCATTTTTGTAGACCCTGCAACTTTTGTTGCAGACAGCTCGACATAGGGATTGTGATCTAGTTGTGGCGGCAGCGTTAGCGAACTTCTTTAAAGCTTTATATTTTGGAAGGTGGAAGACCTGGATGCTTCATACTTTGTATATAGATGCCTCAAAGTTAAGATTTTTTGTAATGTTAAATTCGCTCTTATTATAAGTAATAGGATATATATATTTGGTATGTGCGTACCTTGCAAGGTCCACATGCCCATCAAACAATTTTCACTTGACCTCGACCTCATTTCATGGATCAGTGAACAAGGTTAAGTTTTGGTGGTCAAATCCATATCTCAGATACTATAAGCAGTAGGTCTAGTATATTCGTTGTATGGAAGGACTGCTGGGTGTACATGTCTAACTGGCAAGTGTCATCTGACCTTGACCTCATTTTCATGGTCCAGTGGTGATAGTTCAGTTTTTGTGATATGGTCTGTTTTTCTTATACTATGAGGAATAGGTTTACTATATTTGGTGTATGCAATGATTGTAAGGTGTACATGTCTGGCTGACAGGTGTCATCTGACCTTGACCTAATTTTCATGGTTCAGTGGTCAAAATTAAGTTTTTGAGTTTTGATCAATTTTTCTAATACTGTATGCAATAGGTCAACTATATTTGGTGTATGGAAATATTAATTTTTATGATTTATATGTCAGTTGCACAGGTTTTTTTTTTACTTTTATCTCATTTTCATGGTTCATTGCTAAGTGTTAAGTATTTGTGTTTGGTCTGTTTTTCTTTAATTTATAAGCAATAGGTCAACTTTATTTGTTGTATAGAAGAATTGTTAGCTGTGCATGTCTGCCTGGCATGGTTCATCTGACCTTGACCTCATTTTCATGGTTCATTGACCAATGTTTAGTTTTCTTGGTTAATGTTGAGTTTATGTGACAGTTATAATAAAGCTTTATATTTAGGACTATCAACATAATATCAATGATTAGTAAAGAAGGCGAGACATTTTAGCATGTGCACTCTTGTTTTAATAATAAAAGAAAAGATTTCTTCTTTTTCCAGTACATCAGATTTTAGAGGACCACACACAGATGGCAGCTACACCCCAAGCTATGTCAGACCTTCAGGCTCTTGCGTCAGCTTTGCTTGAAACTGTCAATGATAAAAACTTAGCTTTGTCTCATCAAAGAAAAACAAACAAGTAAGTAAATAATTGAATATGAAAAGTGTGTGTGAGGCTGTGATTTTTAGGCCATAAAAAAGAATACATTAGTTTGCCCTTACCCTACCTATCCAGAAAAAAGATTCCTATCAGTACTCAAAATACTTTACTGCCCTGATGTTTGAAATTGATTCTTTGTCGAGCTTGCGACTTTTGTCGCAGAAAGCTTGACATAGGGATAGTGATCCGGCGGTGGCGGCGTTAGCTTACTTCTTCAATGCTTTTAATTTTAGAAGGTGGAAGACCTGGATCCCCATACTTTGTACATGGATGCCTCATGATACGAAGTTTCTGTAAGTCACATGTCCAATGTCCTTGACCTCATTTTCATGGTTTAGTGACTACTTGGAAAAAAGTTAAGATTTTTGTAATGTTAAATTCCCTCTTATTGTAAGTAATAGGATAACTATATTTGGTATGTGTGTACCTTGCAAGGTCCTCATGCTTGTCAGACAGTTTTCACTTGACCTCAACCTAATTTCATTGATCAGTGAACAAGGTTAAGTTTTGGAGGTCAAATCCATATCTCAGATTCTATAAGCAATAGGTCTATATAAAAAAAGAAAATGTGGTATGATTGCCAATGAGACAACTGTCCACAAGACACCAACATGACACATACATTAACAACTATAGGTCACCATACTGCCTTCAACAATGAGCAAAGCCCATACCGCATAGTCAGCTATAAAAGACCCCCATATGACAATGTAAAACAATTCAAACCAGAAAACTAACTTCCTTATTTATATAAAAAAAAAATGAATATTTGGTGTATGGAATGACTAGGCTGTACATGGTAAACTGGCATCTTACCTTGACCTCATTTCCATGGTTCAGTGGTTATAGTTAAGTTTTTATATGTCTGAAAAATTGGTCGTATATTGGTATCACAGCGTTGTCTGCAGCGTTGTCAGCGTTGTACGAAGACAGATTGTTTCCGGATAATAACTTTTGAATACGTAAAATGAAATCAATAGAATTTTAACATGATGTCTATAACCATTAACGGAAGCTGCGGATTGATTTTGGGGATGATGGTCCCAAAAGTTTAGAAATTAACAGTCTAGGAATAAAGGGCAAAATAGGGGCCAAAACAAGCATTTTTCTAGTTTCAAGTTAATAACTTGTGTGTAACTGTACTGTGTATGGATCTCTCTGACAAAATGACAGGGTAGGGGGGGGGGGGGGGGGGGTATTTGTTTACAATTTTTTTTCTTCTTCAAATTTCTCAAATTCTACATTTTTGAAAAGTTTAAAGAAGAAATCTTTAATTGCACAATATTAAGCAATAGATTTGTAAGATCTTGACATTGTTTTGTGTCAGAAACTCATTTTATGTCACAAATTTTATCGCAATCCAAATTCAGAGCTGTATCAAGCTTAAATGTGGTCGTATAAAGCTGCATCCTGCAGAGCACCTGGTTGTGTTTTGGTCTGTTTGTCTTATACTGTATGTTATAGGTCTACTATATTTAGTGAATGGAATGATTGTAAGGTGTACATGTCTAGCTGACAGGTGTTATCCGACCTTGACCTCATTTTCATGGTTCAGTGGTCAAAGTTAAGTTTTGAGTTTTGGTCTTTTTTCTTATACTATATGCAATGGAAATATTTTATGATCTATATGTCAGTCGCTTTTTATTTGACACTGACCTCATTTTCACGGTTAATTGCACTGTGTTAAGTGTTTGTGTTTTGGTCTGTTTTTCTAAAACT
This sequence comes from Mytilus edulis, assembly GCF_963676685.1. Classification (NCBI taxonomy): domain Eukaryota; kingdom Metazoa; phylum Mollusca; class Bivalvia; order Mytilida; family Mytilidae; genus Mytilus; species Mytilus edulis. Next base: position 52,255,413 of record NC_092348.1, on the reverse strand, counting down.
AGAAGCAATAGGTCAACTATATCTGTTGTATGAAAGAACTGTTAGCTGTACATGCCTGCCTGGTATGGTTCATCTGACCTTGACATCATTTTCATGGTTCATTGGTCACTGTTTAGTTTTCATGGTTAATGTGAAGTTTATGTGACAGTTTTACAGTACAAAGCTTTATATTTAGGACTGTCAACATAATATTAATGATTAGTAAAGAAGGCGAGACATTTCAGCGTGTGCACTCTTGTTTAAATCAGATATAATAACATGTAGGCATGAAGACTAAAAAACATCTGACACTCTAATTGATGAAAGAAAGAAAAGAAAGTCCCTACCAACCTACCGACTATCTCTACCTTGGGCATGTTAGGGTAGGGTTTGGACAAGCCAAAATATTTATAAGTGTGGTCTTACTTAAAAGGGACAACAAGAAATATATTATATTAAACAGAAAAAAAGACAAAATTTTACATGAACACGCAACACCTCCAGAGAATAGACATACACACAAAGTTAAAAGATGGCAAATGAGTGGTTGTATTTTGATGCTGTATATCATGAAAAATAAAAATTGAGAATGGAAATGGGGAAGATGTCAGAGAGACAACAATGCGACTAAAGAGCAGATAACAGGTGAAGGTCACCAATGGGTCTTCAATGCAGCGACAAAATTTGATTGTCATTTATTGTTTTGAACATACATTAAGCCGTTTTCTTGTACAGATTTGAGAGAACTTGCATTAATAGAAAACTAGATTGATCAAATCACAACAAACTGATAACTCATGTGTCCAAGACCATAATAACAATCAGAACTCTTCCAAAGGATTTAGTCTAAAGATGACTTTTTATACCTGCCAACTTTTGAAAATCTCCATGGGGGTTTAATTGTGTGACAACAATTTTAAATGTTGAATACAGATGTGGCATTTTTTAATCGTGCTCTTTTGTGCGCTAGTAAAAAAGAGGGTCATATCTGTTTTATATGGGTGATGAGCTTATAAGCTTTTCTTGTTTTGCATGATTTTAGTACTTATATTTTTGTGAAGAAAAAATGATCATGTAGCTAGAATACCGGTAGCAGGATATAGCTTCTTCAATAGACACAAGAATATTAAAGTGATTGTTAATATCAAATATAAAAATATATGCACATAGAAAGAAATATATATCTGATTCCTTGTGAAAAATAAAAGATAGAACATTCTCCTTTAATTGATTTTGTAATTTAATTACAAGAATAAGAATGACAACATGTATGATCTATTACCTTCAGTGTATTATCCATAAGCTACTTTTAAGTATGTTTATGGTAGAACTTTGTCAATCAGTCATGATTTACTTTTTAAGCTGTGTAAGAAACTTTCTTGCAGTTGAAAATTGGTCCGACATGATCACCATTACAATTCTCAGTTCTAAACAAGTTCAAAATTTAGCACATTTGCAGTTGAAAATACCCAAAGATCAGGTGAAACAATTAATAGCTGATCACGGTTGTCTTCCTTGGGAAAAGATTGGGGAAAGTTCATAAGACCACAGACCTGGCACAATTAATTTCCCAATCATTTCTTTATAACGTTTTTTTTTCTGTGAAATAAAAAAAAATAATACACTGTGAATTTTAATTTTTTTGTGTTTTGTGTAATGTTTAACCAAGGAATAGATTACCTTAGCCGGATTTCGCACAACCTTCTGGAATTTTGGGTCCTCAATGCTCTTCAACTTGTATTTGTTTGGTTTTATAACTATTTTGATCTGAGAGTCACTAATGAGTCTTATGTAGACGAAACGCGCGTCTGGCGTATTAAATTATAATTCTGGTACCTTTGATAACTAAAGCATAAGTCTCACATTATTTTATGTCCACTTTGAAGGAAAATACTTACTGTATAGTTCATTAAATTAGCCAAAACACATCCCTACTGGTATGGACAAGTCAATAGATATTCCAAAAACTATAAATTGTACCTTTGCAACTGGCCTAATCACACATTCCCACAACTGAATAGTTAAAATAATGCATCTAACAATTCATATTAACTCTTATTTTATTTCCACCCTATAAAAACTAAGAAATCAGGAAGGCAGAGAATGAAAAAAAGAAAAAAGACACCTTAACTTAACTATATTCGTGGACAAACAGGGTCATTAATTGTGGTCTGGGGCCTATTTGGTGTGAAAAACTTGGTATGACATAAGCTTTAGGTATTATGAGACAGATTATCCAGTTTCAAAGCCATATTATATGAATTAAAGAAAATGTGGTCTTTTTTTATATCTGAACTAATTTTGGGGCCCTTTATAGCTTGTTGTTCGGTGTGAGCTAAGGCTCCGTGTTGAAGGCCGTACTTTAACCTATAATGGTTTACTTTTTAAATTGTTATTTGTATGGAGAGTTGTCTCATTGGCACTCACACCACATCTTCCTATATCTATTTGGTTGCTGAATTGTGATGTTGAAATAGAAAACAAATCAACTATAACCAACTATAAAATTTTGGCTTAAAAAACAAAAAGATACAAAACTGTGCACTTTTAATGTCTCTAAGTATATGATATCATTTATCTACAGTAAAAGATAGCAAACTGAATCTTTAAAAAATTGGCAAACTTAATTTTCAATGACCATGGGCCAAAAAATAGAGGTTTTCAAATAAAGCGAGGCTGAAATATGAAATGTAATATTTTCCACAAAAAACAATTTTCAGAAGTTATTAAAAGTTAGAAAAAAACATCTTCTATTACAAATGTACTTTTCATGGAAATATAAGTTTCAAATAGCATAACACATGACAATGAAATGGTCTTAAGGGATGTCAAGCTTAAAAAATAAATGATATGGGAGATGGACATATGCTTGTATTTGCTCAAATCTTTGCTGAGATAAGATGAAACATGACACCTGGATGTAACAAGACATTTGCTTTCAACTTTATATTTAGATATTATGATCTGATGCCAAGTTTATTCATTTAACTGTTGAAAACCTGCATGAAATTTCAGCCTCAAAGGCTGAACCCCTAGCTATTCAACAGAAGAAAATAAAGGTAGTCTTGAATTTTTTTTATTTCTGGTAAATGTATAGAAAAAAATAATTTGACTCATCACTGAAGAGAAGAAAAATTGTTTGTTTTAAAAAAATGACAGAAAAAAATATTTGTTAACTTATTTAAAACATGATTGATTGATTGATTTTTGGTTGCTTTACGCCGCATTAGCACATAAAGGCTATATCGCGGCGATTTAAAACATGAAAAACATAGTTGGACATCATGTATTTTTACAACTGAAAGAGAAGAAAAAACTCTGACTGAAAAAGACGGGGTATTATAAGGTTTGATTCTATTATTGTCAAGCTTGTGACTTATTATTGTCGCCAAAGCAAGACACTGTGATTCTTCATTCCGGCTGCAGCATCCAGAAAATTTCACTCTTTGGTTAAAGGTTTTGAAACTGGGACAGAAGCTTGTTATGTTCTAAATCACTTAATAGCATATTTTGCATCAAATCTATATAGTATCACTATCAGTATAAAATTTCTATGATTTATAATATCAGTAACCCAATAGTCATCTACCTAGGAGTTCGACCATACTCAATATGAAGTTGCATTCACAAAGTAAGTTGAAGTTCAACTAAAACTATTCAGTATTCAGCAACACAAAGGCAAAATTAAATGAGTGCCAATGAGACAACTCTCCATATGTATTTATATATATTTGTGCCACTTGACATTAAACTCTAATCTATCATCATAATCATGAAATGTACATTAATTTCAGAGCTCTATCAACATTACTTTAAAAATTAGAATGTAATATGCTGTTTGTTATTAGATTCCTATAGTATAGATACAGCCATTCTTCTATAGAATGGCTACAATATGATAAAAGTGTCTTGTATATTTAAATTCTCCACTAATATATCATCTATGACTTTTTTGTCGAGCCTGTGACTTCTGTCGCAGAAAGCTCAACATAGGGATAGTGATCTGCGGCGTCGTGGTCTAACTTCTTAAAAGCTTTATACTTTAGAAGATAAACAACATAGATGCTTTATACTTTGTATATAGACGCCTTATGTAAGGAAGTTTCAGTATGTCATATGTCAATTGACATTGACCTCATTTTCATGGTTCTGTGAATACTTGGAAAAAAAGTGGAGATTTGTAATGTTAGTTTCTTTTTTATGTGAAGATGTGGTATGAGGGCCAATGAGACAAATCTTATTTTTATATATCATTAAAGACCTTTTTTTGTTAGCCAGTTGTACAAATGTTATGAAGTATCAATCATAACATGGATATAACTGTATTGAACTCTGAAAAGTATCGAAAAAAGTTCAATTCCATGTGATGAATGATGAATTTTTATAATGATAGAGCATTGACCTGAGTTAACCTCTGTTGATGTAATTTATCACACAAATCTCTAGAAATTGTTTCAACTGCATTTAAGAAATTACTGTCATTTGGAAGTTTAGAACCCACTAGTTTTTTGCAGTCAACAATTGATTGGCTTAATGTTTCCTTATTTTGAAAATTAGTTTTCCGCTGATGGGGCATAGAAATAGACATCTAGTGAGAAAATGTTGAAGGTTTTCTTCCTCAAGTTTGCATAGCGGGCAAATTGGGTCTGTATTAAAAATAGCTTTAGCTGCTTGTTAAAGGTTATGTCCATGTTAGTATTATATCTTTTGTTGTGGCTTTCTTTGTATTCCCTGGAATTTACATGTAAAGTAAAACCTGTAACTTACCTGTAAATCCAATTATGAGAAAATATAAATCGGCGCAAATGAAAAAATGAAATCGGCGCAAATGAAAGAATGAAAGTTTTCAAAATCGGCGCAAATGTCATACGCCGCTATAAGCAATGGGTCTACTATACTTAGTGTATTGAACGATTGTAAGGTGTACATGCCCACTGGCAAGTGTCATCTGACCTTGAAATTATTTTCATGTTTCGGTGGTCATAGTCAAGTTTTTGTGTTTCAGATTTTTGTCTCGCCTTGACGGAGTCAAAAAACAAGACATAGGTGTGCTGTTTCCGGCGACGGCGTCAACTATGTATTAGTGTGTGATTAGGTCTAGTTTATGGTGAACCACAGTGTTAGGTCAATGATATTTGGTATGCAGTTGTTTAAGCATTGGCACATCTTATTTCCATGGAGAATATTTGGTCCTGACCCTTCAGTCATGGTCTATTGACTTCGAAACGTTTGCTTATTTTACATGTATTAGTTTGTGATTAGGTCAGTTTATGGGGAACCGCAAGTGGTAGGTCAATGATATTTGGTATGCAGTTATTATAGATAGATAGATAGATAGATAGATAGATAGATAGATAGATAGATAGATACTTTATTCTCTAAAAACTAAATACAAGTTTACAGAGAAACATACAATATAATACAATACAATACAATATAAGCATTGGCATATCTCATTTTCATGGAGATAATTTGGCTCCGCCCCCTTAGTCATGGTCTATTGACTTTTAAAATTTTTCAAAGTTATCATGATTAGGTTCTGACTAGGTCAGTTCAAGTGGAACCATTTGTGGTAGGTCAATGTTAATTGGTATTCAGTTGTATAAGCATTGGCACATCTCAATTTCCATGGAGAATATTTGGCCTCGCCCCTCAGTCACAGTCTAATGACTTTGAAACTTATCTTAGTTTACATGTATTAGTTTACAAGTTAATGTTAGTATTTAGGTTTGGTAACAACTCATAATTAGTCAATGGTATTTGGTATGCAGTTGTATTAGCATTGGCACATCTCATTTACATGGAGATTGTTGAGCCATGTCATTCAGTCATGGTTCATTGACTTTAAATATTTCCATAACTTTTGTAAGATGTAAGTATTGCTATTTTGATTTCAACATTTGCATAATCAAAATTACAAAAAGGCGAGACATAATTCTGTGATAACAGTTTATTTTTCTTATAACTATATTTGGTATATGGAAATATTTTGAATAAATTTAGATGTCAGTCTTGCAGATTTTATTTGATCTTGACCTCATTTTCATAGTTAATCTCTCAGTGTTTTTATGTTTTGGTCTGGGTTTTTTTTTATCTCACCTGACCCGAAGGTCCAACTGAGCTTTTCTCATCACTTGGCGTCTGTCATCTGTCGTCCGTCGTCGTCGTCGTTAACTTTTTTTATATTTTGAACTTCTTCTAGAGAACCACTGAATGGAATGAAACCGAACATAGCATAAATGTTCCTTATGAGGTGTTGACCAAGTGTTGTTACTTTGTAGCCGATCCATCATCAAAGATGGCCGCCAGCGGGGGACTTAGTTTAACATAGGACCCTAAGGAAAATGCATACAAATGACTTCTTTTAGAGAACCACGAATGGAATGAAACCAAACATAGCATGAGTGTTCCTTATGAGGTGCTGACCAAGTGTTGTTACTTTGTCGTCGATCCAGCATCCAAGATGGCCACCAGCGGGAGACTTAGTTTAACATAGGACTCTATTTGAAATGCATACAAATGACTTCTTTTAGAGGACCACTGAATGGAATAAAACCAAACATAGCATGAATGTTCCTTATGAGGTGCTGACAAAGTGCTGTTACTTTGTCGCCTATCCAACACCCAAGATTGCCGCCAGCGGACGACTTAGTTTTACATAGGACCCTACGGCAAATGCACACAAATGACTTCTTTTAGAGAACCACTGAATTGAATGAAACCAAACATAGACTAAATGCTCTTTATGAGGTGATGACCAATTGTTGTTACTTTGTAGCCGATCCATCATCCAAGATGGCCGCCAGCCAGAGACTTAGTTTAGCATAGCAACCTATGGGAAATACATACAAATGTTTTCTTTTAGAGAACCACTGCATGGAATGAACCAAATATAGTATGAATGTTCCTTTTGAGATGCTGACCAAGTGTTATTACTTTGTCGCCCATCCAACATCCAAGATGGCCGCCAGCGAGAGACTTAGTTTAACATAGGACCCTTTGGGAAATGCATACAAATGACTTCTTTTTGAAAATCACAGAATGGAATGGCATATTACTTTTTTTAAACCAAATCTGATCTTTTTTTTTATGATTTCAAAAACCAAAGTAGATTCAGGTGAGCGAGCCTCTTGTTTTTAAAGCAATAGGTCAACTATATTTATTGTATGGAAGGATTGTAAGGTGTTAGTCAATGTCAAGTTTTCATGTTTAAAGTTTGTTTCTTATGTACTACATTGTTATAAGCAATACGTCAACTATATTTAATGCAGATATTGATTTAAAAAGTTGTACATGTCTGTATGTCATTATACATCTAACCTTGACATAATTTTCAAGGTTCATTGGTCAATGTTTAGTTTTCTTGGTTAAGTTTGTTTCTTAGAAATTACAAGTGATATGTCAACTATATTTGGTGAAATGAATATGATTGTAAGGTGTACATGTTTTTCTCGTTCAGTCTATCTGTCCTTGCCATCATTTTCTTGGATCGTGTTAAGTTTATGTGAAAGTTGTAGTATAGCTTTATTATTAGGACTATCAACATATTAATATCAATGGTTAGTAAAGAAGGCGAGATATTTCAGCTTGTGCACTCTTGTTAAAGTAGCTAAAGGGTTGTTGTTCTTTTTCAGAATTTTAGGGAATAGAGTTTCAGAACTAGAAAAAAAGATCAAGACATTAGAAGTTGCTGGATTATGGAATGTACCATGTGTGTGTTACAACTAAATGAGTATTTACTGTTACAATCAGAGTTATGTCCTATAAGGGTACTAACATTGCACTTGGTTACTTACTCTCGCAAATTAAAATTTTAACATGATTTTGGTATTCATGAATAGGTTGCATACGATTTTGATTATCTTCCCAACTTCAATCGAGGTTCTAGAAAATTGATTTACATAGAATCTGAACTGGAAAACACATTTAATAGCAAAACTTATTTTACTAGATACGATTCATGGTGGTCAAACTGCACATTTGATTGCATCTACATATAACAGGCTATTATTTGATTTTGGAATTATTTTTTATTATATTGAATTTGCATAATTTCTTGTGCTTGAAATTTTTAATGAATTCCATGTTTATTTGGTATTAAAATGTTTTGAGCGGTTCATAACACTTTCTATACAATGTATTTTGTATAGATAGTGTTGTGCACGGCACAGTTCATTCTATTGAAAATGGCACAGTTCATTCTATTGAAAATGTTCTATCTTATTTGTAATAGAAATTTCTGTATGCGCAGCACAGAACATTAAAGCACAGAATAAACATGGAATTTTTTTTTAATTTCAAGAACAAGAAATTATGCAAATTCCATAATTTAAAATAATTCCAAGTTCAAATAATAGGCTGTTATATGGTTGTTATCTGCAAGTTGAGGGTTTAACCCAATGAAATTGTATAGATGAATGCGTATTCGGGATCGGCCATTCCACGCTCACACAAGTTTTTGGTTATATGTCCGATACTTTTTGGTCCACCCATAACATATAAAAATCTACCGTGAAAAAGTTTGTAGCCACCTATTTTCCAACACCTATTTGTTTTTCCCCTATACCACATTTCCGATGTTTTTCTTTTTGTTATTAATCTTATCATCACCAGGAAAAGAAGTGTAGAAATATTGTCTAAAGGTAAATTATTTTCTTTTACCATTTGGATAAAAGATAAAAAAAATAAAAAAAAACACTAGCCAAATTAAGTTTTTAAGATTTTGAAATCGTAAAGAATAGTAGTGTCATCGCCTTTTTGTCTGCTTGAAGCTGTACTTTCATTTGATGATAAAAATGCCGTAGAGTGTTTCATTGGAGAGAGTAATCGAATCCATTTTGGAGTGAGTGCTTTTTGTGGCGTGCACGAGTGCTTTTGAGAGGAACCTGGTAAAGAATTTGATGCCAATGATGAAGTGTGACTGTTGGTGGCTTCGGCCAAATCTTATACGGAGCTCTGTTCTATGATTTTCCTCCATGTTTCGGTGTATTGAGCCACAGTCGTGAATTTTTCTGACCATGATAGTGACTGAAATTTTGACACCCAAGCGACACTTTATATTTTGATGAAAAACTAGTTTTAAAACCAACAATTAATTTTAAGTAGGATTAAAATTTAAGTAAGATTAGCTGGTGTTTTATAAAATTCCATGAAAGGAATTCAATTCTATATAAATGATACAGACTATAGTCGTCTAAAATAGTTTTTTATCCAGAAATTTGCAGAAAACTAGGGAGAGGTGTTTGAGAAAACAGAGCACTGAAAACGACTGCTTCTGCTTGCAGGAAATAGATTATATATCAGTTCCTTCTGTGCCATACATAATGTGGTACTAAGAGTTCTAAAAAAAGAAATTTTGATACTTGAACTTACTTTGATAGTTTTTCGTCACTTCGAAATTGCCACCTCGTGTCAAAAATAGCCGACACTCCGCATGTGGCGTTCTACACGGTGATCTTTGTCATTTCAAAATTCTTGAATCGTAAATTGTCAATTTGTATATTGATGTTTTGTAATCCTGGTACCTTTGATAACTATTTAAACCACTGGATCTATGCCACTGCTGGTGGACGTTGACAGCCCAGTAGTCAACACAACAGTAATGTGGTCATTTTTATAAATTTTCTGTTTACCAAACTTTTAATTTTTCGAAAAACTAAGGATTTTTTTTATACCAGGCATAGATTACCTTAGCCGTATTTGGCACAACTTTTTGGAATTTTGGATCCTCAATGCTCTACAACTTTGAACTTGTTTGGCTTTATAAATATATTTTGATATGAGCGTCACTAATTAGTCTTATGTAGATGTAACGCGTGTCTGGCGTACTAAATTATACTAAACTATTGTCACTTGTAGATTCGTTAAATGTCAATATGTGAAGTGTCAATGTGTGAAATGTCATCATTGTATTATGCTAACAATCATTATGACGACAGATGGCGCCCAGTTTCTTCTTCGGTGTATAAGCCTCCTGTAAGTAGAGGCACGGCCATATGGAACATATACATTAGTAATTTAAATCAATTATGTTCGGCACATATATATAAAACAAAACAAGTAGATTAATACATTGTTTGTTTTATATGGCTTGTATTCCAGGGATTCGATTTTATATAAAGGTGACCTCAAATAAACATGTTTGTTTACTGTACTGGTCACCAAACCTGTGATAGGGTGTTTCACTTCCTGTATTAAGGTATATATAGATATGTCGCTCAAATGGGCTTCCTTATATATCAACTTCGCAAATATAAATAACTGCCACTTTCTACTTAATATTTGACAGGGTCAAAATTAGACTAAATATATACATGAAATATAAGACGGTGCTGGAAAATTTATACTTATATTGTTCTGGGCCACAAATTTTGGACCACATGTATAATGGGAGAAATTTGTTGATATTATTCTTTAATATTATAATCTCAATATGCAAATTTCAGAGAAGAATGTAATTATCTAATGTTTTTTTAACACATGAAGCAAATGGACAAACATTCTTTATTTACTGGGCTCCGAAATTTTCAGCCCCGAAAAGTGAATGTGATGGTTCTAGTATTTGAAAAAGTCTGAAGAAATCACATAATTGGTCGTTCATTTTAGGTCCGCGTTTAGTTTTTTCTTGTTTCTTTAGATTTTATTACAAAATAGTACATATTCAATACAGTTTTAATATATATAGTAAACATTAACTAAGTGACTCATTTAAAATAAAACTTCATTCATTTTGTTTTGCAAAATACAAATTTGATGTAAAACATTTTTTATCTTTGACTCGGTCAAATATTAATTAGAAAGTGATAGTAATCTATTTGCGAAGTTGATAAGGAAGCCCATTCCAGCGACACATCTATATATACCTTATTACCTTACCTACTATAGATTTATAGAGATACGCTTGGTTAAAGGACTACATGTGGTGATAATGTATATTTGATATAGGGTGTCCTAAAAAAATAAAGGGACAATATAAACCCTACATGATATGTTACCATATGGGACTAGTAAAGAGTTACTGCCCTTTCAAAACAAAATAAAAAGCCACAATGTGGCTGCCACAACCCTTTATAAACACAACACGGTGTTGAGGGAAAATCTGAAAGGATTCAACAAACAAAGAAATTAATAATGAAAGGTTCAAATAAGTTCTTAAAACATAATTAAAGCTAACAAGTTTTATTGTTGGCATAACGGAGTTACTGCCCTTGCCAAAAGAAAAAAAGAAATCTGAAGTGATTCAACAGACGGAGAAATTGATCATATAATGAACGATTGAAATAAAACAATGTTAAAGCTAAAAAGTGGTTATTGATGTCATTTGTTTTCTGTTTGGACAAATGGAAGTAGGATCTTCATACTAAGTATTGGAGACTTGATCACTTTGATAGGCCGCTAGTCAAAATACCAAATGTGAAGATAGTCGGTCAGATAAATATGTTACACCTCGTGCTAGTGACCTACTACGATAAATATAAGTGTCAGTAAATTCCATTTGGAATTCCATATCGCTCTCACCACATATATGTCGTTTTAGGTCACTAACACACCATGTAACTAATTATACAGGAAGTGATACACCCCATCACAGATGTGGTGACCAGTTCAGTTAACGAACATGCTTATTCGAGTCACCTCTATTATTTATAAAACCGAGTCCCTGGTATACATGACATATAAAACAAACAATGTATTTATCTATTTGGTTTTTTTTTATATCTGTATGTGCTGCATATAATTCATTTAAATTACTTATGTATGTGTTCCAGAGCATAATAATAGTTGGACCGTACGCGTACGGTCTAGTACGAGCCGGATCTTATATGTATTTGGATCAGTATGGATTAATTTTAGCCGACATATCTTTTATTGGCTTTTACAAATCAATATTATTACAATTAGATGAATAAAGTGAATAAGCGAACATTCAATTTAAATTATGTATTTTTTAATTGTTTATATGAATCCTTATTTAAGTTTTTAGTTATTTTATTTCTATAGACTTTTTTTTATAATTTCTTACCAGTATTTTTGTAGATTTTGGTAGTAAAGGCCTCTGCTGGTGGATTTTTAGTCCCAGAGGGTATCACCACCCCAGTAGCCAGTACTTCGGTATTGGCATGAAAATACGGATTTGTTTGTGTTATTAAAATTTACTGTTACAAAATGATAGAAATTATTATAAATTAAGGAATGTATCTTCCTCATGCAAAGCTCTGATTCCTTTCACGGATTTGGCTATACTTTTTGGACCTTTTGAATTATAGCTCTTCATCTTTTATATAAGCTTTGGATTTGAAATATTTTGGCCACGAGCATCACTGAAGAGACATGTATTGTCGAAATGCGCATCTGGTGCAAGAAAATTGGTACCGTTAATTTTGTTCTTAAATATTCTTCAAAAAAATCTTCCGACATTTGGATTACTTCCAATAACTTCCAATTTCAATGAGTGAAAATTAATTACATGTAATTTGCTAAATACAGGAGATTTACAGATTAGAATATTAAACCTGTAATTTTTAAATAGTTAAAAAAAAAGTTTTTATTCAATTTACAAGTTAACTTTTAAAATTGATTCGAGATTTCAGTTATCTTATCTGTAATATATATTCTAGTCTAATAAGTAAACTTGACCAACTTCTTAAAATTTGTCAGACCGTACATTCCATATGGTGGTGCTCCTTCTTACAGGAGACTTATACGCCGAAGAAGAAACTGAGCGCCATCTGTCGTCATTATGATCGTTAACATAATACAACAATGACATTTCACACATCAACATTGAACACATTGACATTTAACAAATCGACAAGTAACAAATTATCCATATACAAATTGTCAATTTACGAATTAAGATTTTTGAAAGACAAAGATACAAGTTGCAAATTTACAATTTACGAATTAAGAAATTGAAATTACACATTTACGCTATACAAATTGACAATTTATACTTTGAGGACTTACACACATTGACAATTTACAAATTGACAATTTACGTATTAATAATTTTAATCCTAATGGTATTCATACTTGTGTCCTATTGACAAAATTTTCTTTTATAAACATAAGCCTGTAACTTGTTTTTAGGGAAAAGTTGAAAATCACAAGAACTAAATTAAATTGATGTAAACATATTTCACTCTACTTTGTCATTTAAGGCAATCTTCCAAACCTGGAAAAGTTGAGGGCAGAGTGTGAAGATGTAAAGACACTAATTCCGCTCATGTCTCAATCAAGTGAAGATACAGCACAAGATACAGGTCAAGATATTGATCACTTCAATAATGATAACCTAGAGTGTGACCTTACCAGTCATTCCAGCAGTGAAACGACAAGTCCCACACATTGTAGTTATATTAATTCTCCTGATAACAGCCTTGTGCTTCATGGAGATATTACAAATACTAATTTTAACAGTTCATTTATGCAACTTCAGGGTGTGTCAAAAGACTATGGAAATTCTGCTGAATTCCTTTCTCCAGATCATAATGCAGTTTCACTGGATGACCTAGACCTTCTTCCTACAAAGGAGGAAATAGTGAAATGTACTGAAAGAGATGATTTAAAACAGAGCAATTTATTGTGTAAGTGAATTTAAAGGGCAAAATTTATTTATCTAGATATTTTTATTGTGCTTTATTATACTAAGGACATGTGGTATGATTGCCATGAGACAAGTATCCCAAGAGTTTTGATGATGTGAATATAAGTAAAAGTAGGTGACCTTAAAGCCTTCAATAATGACAAAACTAATACTGTAGTCAGTTATAAAAGAACTCAACTGGACATAATGTAAATGAATTCAAATGAAAAAACTAAATGACAAAACAATAAACAAAAGCAACACATATGACACACACTACTTAAAAAAAAATTACAAGCTCCTTGCATAGGACAAATCATAGAGAATGTAGAGTAGCTTAGCATGTTTGCAAGAACTCAGCTCTTCCTCTAAGCTTGGAAATGTGTGATACTGTACAACATAAGAAAATGTTTGTATAGGACTGGTACTACAAAAAAATCATTCCATGCTGTTTACTTTACATCTTAAACTACAATAGTTCTTTCTTTTCTAAAAAAAATTTAAAAAAAGGTACACAGATAGTAACAATAAGTTCTCCTCTATGAGGCCCTCAGATACATGAATTAGACTTTTTACCGGATTTGTTATAACATGAGCAACACGACGGGTGCCACATATAAAGCAGGATCTGCTTACCCTTCCAGTGCACCTGAGATCACCCCTGGCTTATGGTGGGGTTCGTGTTGCTTATTCTTTAGTTTTCTATGTTGTGTCACGTGTAGTATTGTTTGTCTTTTTTATTTTTAGCCATGGCGTTGTCAGTTTATTTTCGAGTTTGACTGTCCCTCTGGTATCTTTCGTCCCTCTTTTACATTACAATCAAAAACAGATGTGTACACATTGTCAATTTACATTTGAGCACTTAAGTGTATTATTATAAACATAAGAGAAAAAATTGCTCAAGATGGACTTGTAAAAAAATGAAAAATCTGAGGAAAAAAACAGAGTTCAACACATAAACCTCATTGACCACCAGATGAGCTAAGCTGTTTAAGAAATCTTTTCTTTACTTTGCAATACTGGGAATACAAATTCAGGCATTAGATATCAAAATTGAAGTTCTTAATTATAAATGCAATACTCAAGAAGTCTCATAATTGGCAATTTTAAAAACCTCACAATAATTTTTGATTTTACAGTAATCTCAGAAATATTAGAATTGTCTTCTTTTTTGGTAAAATATATTTTAATTTTAATAATGAAGAATTCATGATTACCCATGCATTAAGTTAGTAAATTTTAAAATTTAATTTTGAATTTGATTACAATATTTTTATAAAGTAACTTGCAGTACCACAATTTATTATTTCACGGTTAACTCAAGAAATCTTGTTAATTTATGCTGAGTCATCATAGTTAGGTCCCAGGACTTTCCCAATCATCATGAAATATTTATAAAACTCCATATTTGAATTTCTTTAAAATCTCTGATTTAAACCAGATTTTGTGAAATTCTGTATGTTCTTTTTTTTTTAACCTTATGTAGGTTGCATTTCTGTAAATATAGACAATGCAAATTCTCATAGGAACTCCTTTTGCGGCTAAAACTTTTACTATGAAGTTTTGTAAACCATTATCCTAGAATGGAAAGTTGATAATCAGTACTATTTTATTCAAAGGTCAAACCTAGGGCTGTGCGGCATTTTTTCAACATTTGTTTGCCGAACTTGTTAGAGTTTAAACTTATACTAAAATTCTCTTTTACCCCTACCTGTACTCTTTGCCAACTTTAGAATTCATTTTTCACCGCAATAGTATGTTTTTTAAACTGGTAACAGTCCCAAGTTATGTCTCTATGAGATGAAACATAGAGATCATATCTAGGAACCAGTCTGTCAACAAATCAATTATCTATGAATATAATATATCTCCCCAAAAAAGGTGTGGTTTGAGAAACAGCTGTTTTTACAAAGTTCAACCTATACTAACATTTATTCAAACAGAAAACTCTCTGAAAGCACATTTTCTCACAAAAATACTTATTTATCAGAATAACAGCCTTTAAAGAAATCACTGCATATACTTTAAGTTACCTTTTACAGTACATGTTATACCCCTACCCCTGTTTCAATTTTTTTTTAAATTTGAAAACAAGACATATTATTGCCAGCTTTCACAGGTTTTCTGACATGAAATGTATTGAACATGTTTAAAATTATTCTGATAACAAATTAAAAGCATTTAAGAATACTATAACTGTAAGGTCCAACATTCAAGATTATAGAAAATATGCAATCCTGCCTCTGCCTCCAGTTCACATCTTACTGTAACCCTATTTGTCAGTTTTATACGACCGCAAAAAATCTTTTTGGGCGGTATAATGCTATCATATGGTCGGCGTTGTCTGCGTCGTCCAAAACGCATTTGGTTTCTGGACAATAATTTGTTTAAGTCTAAGGATCTCTATAAACATTTACCAGAAGGTTCAATATCACTTAACATAAGGTTTCAAATGATTAGGAATTAAGGGTAAAAAGGAGGCCAAAACAAACTGTTTTGTAGTTTGTGGACAATAACTTGTGTATTAGTGTATGGATCTCTTTGAAATTGTACTGCAAGGTTCCATACTACAAAGGGAAGGGTTGGATAGAATTAGGGGGTAATTGCTCTAAAAGGGGGAGGCAAAAAGTGTGTGAGGGGGATTATTTTAAGGGGTTCATATTATTTTTTCTTTAAAAATTTTCAAAGTGTCAAAAAGTAATCGTCAATTACACAAATTTGCGCTATAGATTTTAAGAATCTTTCACCACATCTATTTTGTGTCAGACACATATATTCCTTCAAAAATTCGATCACGTTCGAAATGTGTCCCAACTATTCTGGGTTCGACTCCTGCGTTCGTTATAGGCTGCACTCAGCAAAGCAAGGTATCATACCACAAAGGGAAAGCTGGGATTGAGTTTGGGGTAAGTACTTAAGGTGGGGAGGGGGGTAAAACAAATTTGGGGGGTCATAATTTTGGGTTTTTTCCCCATTAAATTTGCTATGTTTACAATCATTATTTCTGATTGATATAAAAAAAAAAGAAAAAAAATACAAATATGGCAAGAGATACACACCCAACATGATGTGTAAATTTTTATATGAAGTATTGTGCAATAGCAGGAAATCTTCAATGGCATAGTATTGCGAAATAGCAAAACATCTTCAATTGCACAGTATTGCGCAAAAGCAATAAATATTCAATTGCATAGTATTGTGCAATAGCAAAAAATCTTCAATTGAACAGTATTGCACAATAGCAAGAAATATCCAATTGCACAGTATTGCGCAATAGCACTATACTGACTAATATCCAGAAATCTTGCAAGAAATATTCAATTGCATAGTATTTTGCAATAGCAAGAAATCTTCAATTGAACAGTATTGTGAAATAGCAAGAAATATTCAATTACACAGTATTGTGCAATAGCAAGAAATCTTCAATGGCTGCAGTATTTTTCGCAATAGCAAGAAAACTTCAATTGCACAGTATTGCACAATAGCAAGAAATATCCAATTGCACAGTATTGCGCAATAACACTATACTGACCAATATCCAGAAATCTTCAATTGCATAGTATTACGCAATTGCAAGAAATATCCAATTGCACAGTATTGCACAATAGAAAGAAATCCTCAATTGCACAGTATTGGGCAGAGGCACAATATTGCACAATATCACAGTATTAGCTGTATTTGGTAAAACTTTTAGGAATTTTGGTCTTCAATGCTCTTCAACTTCGTACTTTATTTGGCCTGTTTAATTATTTGGGATTCGAGCGTCACTAATGAGTCTTTTGAAGATGCAACGAACGTCTGGCGTAAATACAAAATTGAATTCTGGTGTCTATGATGCGTTTATTTAATGCAAATATTTCAATCCATTTCAAAATTTCAAAGATCTGTTACCACATTTATTTTGTGTCAGAAACCTTTATTATGTAAAAAAATGGATCACAATCAAAATTCAGACTGTATGATATCAAGCTATGATATTGTGTAAATACTTGCACGTACTGTTCAATGTTCGACCTCTGTTGTGGCATCTGGTCGCGCTCGGCGAAGCATTTTATTTGTTATTATCTTGAATATTATTTAAAATATTGATTAACTGTAGACGGCAACAATCTTCAGCAAAGTAAAATCTACAAAAAAATTAAGATGGCCAAAATTGTCAATTGATTCCTTAAGGAGTAATCGCCTATTATTGGACAATGTTACTCAATTTGATCGTCATGTTTGCTAATATTTAATTTAATCCTCTGAAACTACTGCGTCTAATACTTCTAAACTTAAACTGAATGTTCATTAGGGAAGCTGTATTATAAATTATATCAAAAGTTTTATTAAAAAAAAATGGGCACTATCGCTAAAAATAGAACATAGGGATCGGATGCAAATTTTGGCTTTTACCTCAAAAACTATAGCAGTAAGATCAAAGGTGACATAGTGTTAAAGTGATGAATGATGGATAAATCAAAATGTCTGCTATGTAATTTGGACCACCTATTGTAGAGTTTTCTGTCCGAAATAGTTTATTTTTAGTGGGATGTTGAATACTTGGTAGTGGGTTTGAAACCACCCCTACCAAAAAAAATGGCATTTTCAGTCTATTTTTTCGATTTTAATACGACCTTGAGAGGTGAGCATAAACCAAACTTTGTTTCTTTGTCATTTAATTATCCCTTGTGGTTACAGCAGTCCAACCCATACCAACTGACGAAGTCCTTGCTATGTCTTAT